>NC_059328.1:128121044-128721044 GCF_018350155.1 Leopardus geoffroyi | reverse complement strand
CAAAAATAAATACAAATGAAGCATGAGGAAGTAAATAATGAAGAAAAATGTCAAAATTAATGAAGCAGGGAACATAAAAACAGTACGCCGAGTTAATAATCCAAAATCTTGTTTTGTTTAAAAACATTAACCAGAATACAAACCACTAGTTTAAATAATAACTGAAGAGATAAAGGATAGATATATAAAAATTTTTAAATGACACAGGGTAGGGCACCTGTGTGGCTCAGGCTAAGCTTCTGAATTCAGTTCAGGTCATTATCTCTCAGTCTATGAGGTCGACCCCCACATCAGGCTCTGTGCTTAAAGCTCAGAGCCTGGAGCCTGCTTCAGAGTCTGTGTCTCCCTCTCTCTCTGCCCCTCCCCCACTCACGCTCTGTCTCGCAAAAATAAATAAACGTTAAAAAATCTTTTTTAATAAAAATGACACAGGGTAAATAATTCTATACAGGAAATCCATGTATGCAAATAAATTTGAAAATCTAGTGGAAAGGAGTCATTTATTTCAAGAATATAATCTACCAAAACTCTTCCCAATTTGAATAGACCAGTCTCCACACACAAAAAAAGAAAGAACAAAAAGAAAAAAAAGAGAAAGAGAGAGAGAGAATTCTCTTAACAAAAAACAGGAATGGATGGCTACTTCCTTAATATGACTGAATACACACACACACACACACACACACACACACACACACACCTTCTAACAGGTAGAATACACCCATTTCCCCCCAAAAGTGCATGCCCTCGTCCTCAGAACCTATGCATATGTTACCTTAAATGACAAAAGGTACTTTGCAGATGTGTCTAAATTAAGGATTTCAAGATGGGGAGATTACCCTGGATTATCCTGGTGGGTCCAATGTATAAACAAGTTTCCTTATAAGTAAAAAAAAAAAAAAAAAAAAGAATAGGGGCACCTTGGTGGCTCAGCCAGTTAAGCGTCTGATTCTTGGTTTTGGCTTAGGTCATGATCTCACGGTTCCTGGGTTTGAGCCCCACATCAGGCTCTGTAATAACGGTGCAGGCTCTGCTTGGGATTCTCTCTCTCTCTCTGTCTCTCTCTGAAAATAAATAAATAAACTTAAAAGAAAAAAAAGAGAGAGAGATGCAGGGGAGTGAGGGTCAGAGAAATATCAGAAAAAGATCTGAAGAAACTATACCATCAGCCAAAGAGCTCAAGCAGGCTTTAGAAGCTGGGAAAGGCAAGGGAACTGACTCTGCTGGTGCCTCCAGAATAAATGCAGCCTGCTGACAACCTGACTTTATTCCAGGGAGATCTACTGCAGACTTCTGACCTCCAGGACTGCAAAATAATAAATGTACTGTTTTAAGGCACTAAGTTTGTGGTAATTTGTTATAGCAGTGATAGAAAATTGATAAATACCTCAGTCCTAAAACCAGAATCTTACTTAATGGGGAAATCCTGGAGACATTGTCACTGGGATTTGAGAAAGGTAATAATAGGCACTATCTTCATGACTATTTAAGATTTTTCTGCATTCAATTCATTAAACTAGAGAAACCAAAGGCATGAGAATGAGAGAAGAATATACAAAACTATCTCTATTTGCTGATAACATGACATTATATTTGAAAAGCACCAGAAGGCAAATGATAAAAAGTGACTCATTTAATAAAAGAATTCAGCAAGCTCCAAGTTATAAAATTAAGATACATACATCAATTGCATTTTATATTAACCACTTAGAGAATGCAATGGATGACAAAAATTCCATCTCTAATCCAAAAAATATATAAAACTTCACTTAAGAAAACAACTTAAGAAGTGTTCAGGATCCCTATAAATAGAACTACAAAACATCTCCAATAGACACATAAATAGACCTGAGACAAATGAAAAGATATCCCTTGTTTTTAGTTAGGATGTTTCAACACCAAGGTGTTAGTTTTTTCTAAGGTAATTTATAAATTTTACTTAATGAAATTCCAATGAGCTTATTTTATTGAGCTGGACAAGTTTATCATAAATTTTGCAAGGAATAAATACCTTTCAAGGATAGCTATGAAATACAGAAATAGAACAGGTATGAGGAGGGACTAGCCCTATCAGATATTGCATTATATTGGCAAAGCCTCTCTCATTAAAATACTTGGGGACTGTCTCATAAATAGACAACTAAAATACAATAGAATCCCAGTAAGAAATTCAACTACATATAGAAAGTTAATATATGACAAAGATGTTCTCTCACTTAAAGGGTCAAAGAGAGAATCATTTATAAATGGCACTGGTACTGGAAAGATTTAAAAAACAACAAAATTAGATCCATTCCTCACACCATACACAAGAATCCAGTCTAAACTGATCAAAAATTGAAATGTGAAAAATAAAATTATGCTTGTAGTAACAGAAACTATGGATATATTTAAACCGGGTATGGTGAGTCTGGGTGGCTCAGTCAGTTAAGGATTGGACTTTGGTTCAGGTCATGAACTCACAGTTTGTGGGTTAGAGCCTTGCCTTGGGCTCTGTGCTTACAGCTCAGAGCCTGAGGCCTCCTTTAGATTCTGTGTCTCCCTCTTTCTGCTCTTCCCCTGATCATGCTCTGTCACTCTCTCTCTCAAAAATAAACATTAATTTTTAATTTATTATTTTTTTAAATGTTTATTTATTTTGGAGAGAGAGGGAGCCAGAGCACAAGCAGGGGAGGGGCAGAGAAAGAGGAAGACATAGAATCCCAAGCAGGCTCCAGGCTCCCGAGCTGTCAGCACAGACCCAACACAGGGCTCAAACTCACAGACATGAGATCATGACCTGAGCCGAAGTCAGTTGCTTAACCGACTGAGCTACCCAGGTGCCCTGAAAATTTTCATAAATTTAAACTGGGTATGGAAATATTTTTCTAATCATGACTAAAATTCCAAATGCAATATATTTATCAATTTGACTATGTAAAAATTTTAAACTTTTGCATAGCAAAAATCCTATAAGCAAAGTCAAAACACAAAATGCCAACTAAGTGACAATATAAGAATATATATTATGGGACGCCTGGGTGGCTCAGTCTTTTAAACATCTGACTCTTGATTCCAGCTCAGGTCATAATCTCATGATTCCTGAGATCGAGCCCTCATCAGGCTCTCTGCTGACCATGTGGAGCTTGCTTGGGATTCTCTCTGTCTCTCTGTCTCTCTCTCTCCCTCTCTGCCCCTCCCCCACTGGTGTGCATGCTATCTTACTCTCTCTCAAAATAAATAAATAAACTTTAAAAAATATGTATATCTAATATATCTATATATAGAGATATATGTATATGTCACAGATATAGGGTTAATATCCCTAACTACAAAAATTTGAAAATGAAAACAAAGATAAAACTTCCTATAGAAATAAAGGCAAACAACATGAACAAACAATTTACAAAAAGATCTGTAAATATGGCCCCTAAATATATGGGCAAATATACAAAATTATACATATTAAGAGAAATGAAAATTAAAACCCTATCATAATATCACTTCCCACATTTCAGATTAGGAAAAAGTTCAAAAGGTTGACAGTATAATCTCGTTGTAAGTTTGTTGATGGCAATGCAAGATGGCATCACTCTCATAAAGAATTTGGCATTATTTAAACAAACTCGTATGTATTAATCCTTTTCCCAGCAATTGTACTTCTAGGAATTTATCCTGAAGATATACCTCCAACAATATGAAAATATATGAACAAAAGCTTATTCACCTAAGAATTATTTGTAATTGCAAAATATTAGATTTTGCCTAGATGTCTAAATATTAATTGCAAATATTAGATTTTGCCTAGATGTCTAAATGTGGGAGTCTGTTCAAATAAGCTACAGTGTGGGGGCACCTGGGTGGCTCAGTTGGTTAAGCATCCTGACTTCAGCTCAGGTCATGATCTCACAGTTCATGGGTGCTGACAGCTCAGAGCTTGGAACCTACTTCAGATTCTGTGTGTGTCTCTCTCTGCCCCTCCCCTGTTCATGCTCTGTGCCTCTTTCTCTCTCAAAAATAATTTTTTTTAAATGTTACACACTATGCTAATCTTTGTGTAATAAAGAAGTGAAAGTTAAAAACATAAAGAAACACAGAAGGATAAGTGAGAAAACAAGAATGGTGATTATCTACAAAAGGTAGGAGACATAGGATGGAGATATATAGGAGGAAGTAATGCTCCTTCCAGTAACATGATGTATACTTTTAACTTTGAGAAACACGTTATTGTTCAATATATTTTAAAAATAAAATTAAATCAATACATAGGAAAAGAGGAAAACAAAATCTAAAACTGAAAGTAAACCAAAAAAAAAAAAAAAAAAAAAAAAAAACCAGAAAAGAAAAAGTCCTCTATTCTCATTCCCACCAACACAACAAAAGCAACAAAATATTCTCTGCCACTTTCAAAGAACAAATTATGAAAATGACTTTTTACATTCAGGGTCAGCACTTATTTATGTTTTGAAAGGGACAGGGATAGGAAATTTCTTTCTAAATCTACTCTGGTGGTAGAGATAAAAAACATAAACAAAAGCAAAGTAACAGTAGGATTTCAGCTGTAGTTATATGATTCGTTTTATAGTAAAAATTTATTACCTCTCAGGAGCTCTTTTCAAGGGAAATCATAGAGTATTTATCTAACCAGAGCGGCCTGAGAATTTAAAGAATGTTCACCACGTACCAAATGATCACAGCTTTTAAAAGACTGCCCATGCCAAGTGCTTCTCTATATTAAAATCAAAGTAAAATCCATTCATCTGAATTTTATTGACCTAAATAATAAATATAAATCACTTCTTTTATTCATATACACAGATTGCCTAGTCTACAACCCAGATTTCTTAACTCAGATGCACTTACACTTTAATGAAAAAAAAAAAGATGAATAAAGAAGATCACTTTATTTCATTAAGTTAGGTATTGTAAAAGTTCAATAACAGCATCACTGATAATCTGAAAAAAAAAAATGAACAGGCTGTGGGACAGCTCTTTAAAAATGTAATAGGGGCGCCTGGGTGGCTCAGTCGGTTGAGTGTCCAACTTCGGTTCAGGTCATGATCTCGTGGTTTGTGATTTCAAGCCCCGCATCAGGCTTTGTGCTGACAGCTCAGAGCCTGGAGCCTGCCTCAGATTCTGTGTCTCCCCTTCTCTCTGCCCCTCCCCTCTGTCTCTGTTTCTCAATAATAAATAAGCATTAAAAATTTTAAAAATTAAATAAAAATGTAATAGTGGAACCACAGAGAAACTCCCATCAAAATAAAGGGAAAAATAGGATATGCAATGACACAATTAAAAACCAAAGATCTTTAAGCCCATTTTTAAGGCAAATCGGTGATGAGGGAGCAGAGAAGCACCAACACTAAGAGAACTGCCCACCACACGGCAAATGTAAGTGTGAAGGAAAAATTGCTTGAGGTGCTTATCAAAAGTTAACAGTAATCAATGAGAGAACTAGCAAAGGACATTAAACCTCTGTGGTGCCCTAGATTGTGAAATGACTTTCCAGCAAGGCGCAAACAGAAGCGGGCATTATGGAAGTATCCCATTCCAAATGACATGACAACTAGCCATTGCCATAATCAGAATAGAGGAAACAAAATGCCACTTGTCCATACAGTCTCACAGAGACCACCAAAAGGAAAGTGGCCTAAACATTCATATAAGTATAGCATACAAGGAATCCATTATATATGACAATTTTTACTGATTAAGGGAAACTTAAGTTCATCCTAAAAGTCAACAGACAAACGAAAATAACAATGCTTTCCTGAATGTATCAGATCCACAAAAAGGAAAAAAAAAATGTGTACTTTGCAGAGATGGATTTGAAACATTTTAGTAAAAGTTCTGGTGGACTATGTCTACATAATTCATGAGGTTGGATAAAAATGAGATGAGACAATATTGTCAACAATGGCCCTCACAGCTGTCAAGAGAAATGTTTCTGTTCATTGCAGTGGAAGTTAGAGAAATAGATTATGTTCCTACTTAACACTATATTTTCCTAATAACCTAAATATTTCATGATAGGATATAAGTCATTTCATAATTCTTTGATGACTCAATAAAATAAATAGTATAAATTTCATGACATAATGTTTAAAAAAGTTGTTTTAGTTCAATATGCTGCCTAGTACTCAAAGAACATGGTCCATGTTAGGCTCTGTGGCTCGGTCAATTAAATGTTTGACTCTTGATTTTGGCTCAGGTCATTATTTCATGGTTTATGGAATTGAGCCCCACATCAGATTCTCTGCTGACAGCACGCAGCCTGCTTGGCATTCTCTCTCTCCCTTTCTCTCTGCCCTTCCCATGTTCATGCTCTCTCTCTCTCTCTCTCTCTCTCAAAAAAAAAATAAAATAAAACTGGAAAAAAAACTAGAGAACATGGTCACTTCTGGTTTCTATACAACCACCTAAGCAGTGTGAACTCAACACTATCATCAAAATGAGAAAAAGCTAGGGGCACCTTTGTGGCTCAGTTGGTTGCACATCTGACTTTGGCTCAGGTCATGATCTCATGGTTTGTGGGTTCAAGCCCCATGTCAGGCTCTGTGCTGACAGCTCACAGTTTGGAGCCTGCTTCAGATTTTGTGTCTCCCTCTCTCTCTGTCCCTTCCCCCCACTCCTTTCTCAAAAATAAATAAACATTAAAAGACTTCTTTTCATTCCTAAAATGAGAAAAAGCCAAACAAACCAAAAACTGACAACTTCTTCAGTTCATCAGAGAATTTAGTCACAGGGCAGAAAGATGTCCCAAAAGGCACAGAGAAAAGAGGTGGATATGGAGAATCATAACTTACTGGGAGTATCTCAGGAGCAGAAACTGCCATTGAAGCCACTACAGGGTAGGAAAACTTAAGCTGTGATTGATAAATTGTTGGTGGTTTCAGTTCAGAAGAGCTTTTGAGTTAAAAATTTCAAGAGGGCCCAGTCCTACTAGAGATCCTGTATGTTCCTGAGTTTCACCTCCAGAAGTCTGACCAGGTTTTCACAATAAAGAAAAAAAAATCTCATGCTCTCATCAAGGGGAGACATTCTGAAGTAGACCCAGAGAATTCTTAAAAGTTTCTCACCCTCAAAGGAAACTATTTTACTGAAGCCTAAACAACTGGGATATTACCAGATGCTAACAATCTGGAGAAAGAAAATACCCAACCCCAGCCCTCTCTAGCCTTTCTCTATTACTTAATTAGGAAGGAAGAAGTTGTGAAGTAGGAGAAGCATTTTTAAAGGCCACATCTAGGAGAACAGGTTCAATAAAAGATTGAGACCAAATTATAGGACTATAAAACACTCCTCCTCCCCCAAAATTCATTACAAAATTCATTACTCCTCCTCCCCCCAAAACATTAATGAGGCTCCAGATTAATTACAGAGAATTACAATAAAAATAATTTCATGTACCAGAACTTAATTAGGAAGAATTTTCTAAGGAAAACCAAAAAACAAAAGAGGAAAAGGAAAAAAAAAAAAAAAAAAACATAACAAGGACACCAGAGGAAAACTTTAGACTTTGACCCCTATAGCTACCGCAAACACAGACTAATCCTAGCCAAATAAATACAAAATCTCACACCTAAAGCCCATTTTTTTTTCATAATAGGACTTTACTGAAACAGAAAACAAAGCCCATTTATCTCAGTTCCTTTTACCCAGTACATCATGTCCAGCTTTCAACAAAAGAATACAAGGCATACAAAAAGACAAAACACAGTTTGAAAAGACAGAGAAAACATCAGATTCAAACTCAGATATAGCTAAAATTTTGGCATTATATCAGGAATTTTTTTAAGTTTATCTATTTAATTTGAGATAGAGATAGAGTGAGCAGGGGACAGGTAGAGACAGAGAGAGAGAGAGAGAGAGAGAGAAAGAACCCCAAGCAGGCTCTGCACTGTCAGCACAGAGCCTGACACAGGGTTCAAACTCACAAAACCATGAGATCAGGACCTGAGACGAAACCAAGAGTCAGATACTTAACTGCCTGGGCCACCCAGGTGCCCAGTCATACGGGGAATTTAAAACAATTTTGATTAATATGCTAAAGGCTCTAACATAAAAAAATTATAATACCAAACCACATATGTATATTACGAACAAAGAGATGGAAACTCTATGAAAAAGATCAAAAGGAAATGATAGAAGTTGAAACACAAAAACAGATATGAAGACTGCCCTTTGATGGGCTCATCAACAGACTGGACATAGTTAAGGAAAGAATCACTGAGACTGAGACTGAAAAAATGTCCGGCACCTGGGTGGCTCAGTCAAGTTGAGCAACCGACTTTGGCTCAAGTCATGATCTCACAGTTTGTGGGTTCAAGCCCCATGCTGGGCTCAATGCTGACAGCTCTGAGCCTGGAGCCTGCTTCATATTCTGTCCCTCCCTTTCTTTCTGCCCCTTTCCCATTCATGTTCTGTCTTTCTGTCACTCTCTCTCTCTCTCTCTCTCTCTCTCTCTCTCAAAAATAAACATTAAAAAAAAGAGTTTAAAAAAAAAGAAAAAATGTCAACAGAAACTTCCAAAACTGAAATGTAAAGGAGAAAAAAATGAAAAAAAAAAAAAACCCAAGATATCAAGAACTACAGGACAATTATAAACAGTATAACATCCGTGTAATAGGAATATCACAGGTAAAATAAAATGAAAGAAAGAAGGAAAGAAGAAGAAGAAAAAAGAAGTGTTTAAAAATAATAAGTGAGATTTTTCAAAATTAATGACAGACAACAGACAACCAAACAAAGATTCAGGAAGCTCAGGGAACACCAAGCACAGGGTAAGCTTTTTTTTTTTTTTTAATGTTTATTTATTTTTGAGAAAGAAACAGAGTGTAAGTGGTGGAGGGGCAGAAAGAGAGGGAGACACAGAATCCGAAGCAGCTCCAGGCTCTGAGCTGTCAGTATGGAGCTCGACATGGGGCTCAAACTCACAAGCCATGAGATCATAACCTGAGCTGAAGTCAGAAGTCCAACTGACTGAGCCAGCGAGGCACCCCATGGATAAGCTTTTTTTTAAAAATGTAAGAAGAAAAAAAACCTACACCTGGGTATACAATATTCAAAATACAGAAAGTCCAAGAGAATGTTTTGGAAAAAAAAAAAAAAAAACGGGATGGGGAGCTGGACTGGAAAAACATCTAAGCTATGGATAAGCAAGGATAAAAATTACATAAAATTTTTTTTAAAACTATTCAAGCAAAAAATATAGTGGAGTGTTGAAAGAAAAACACCCACCAACCTAAATTCTATATCCAGTGAAACTATCTTTCAAAAGTATAAAAATAAAAATTTTCTCAAAGAAAAATTTAGGAAATTTGTGATCAGTAGACCTGCCTTGAAGTAAAGGTTATAAAGAAGTTCTTCAGAGACGAGAAAACGATGCAGGTCATAAACTTAAAACTACATAAATAAAGAAGGACTGTTGAAGAAGAAATAATTGAAGGTAAAATAAAATATTTTATTTTTCTCATTCATAACTGATCTAATATCAATAATTTATTCAAAATTATAATAACAATGTATTAAGTAACTATGGGTTATGGCTAAGTGAAATTAATGACAGGAGTGTTATAAGGAATGGGAAAAGGGGACTGGGAATGTTCTAAGAATGTATAAAGTGGTATGGTGTTATTTGAAAGTAGACTTGGATTAGTTGTAAATTTACTTTGCAAACTCTTGGGCAACCATGGAAAAAGGTAAAGAAAAGGGGAGCCTGCATGCCTAAGTCAATTGAACATTTGACTCTTGACTTTGGCTCAGGTTATGAACCCAGGGTTGTGGGATCAAGCCCCACATTGGGCTCTGTGCTGAACACAAAGCCTTCTTGGGATTATCTCTCTCCCTCTACCCCTCTCCCTCACTTGCTCTTACTCTCTCTCTCTAAAATAAAGTAAAAAAAAAAATAATAGAAAAAATAAAAAGGTAAAAAAAAGGTAAAGAAAAAAGATATGCTAGGAAAGAAGACCAATGACATAATAAAAAATGGTCAATTAAAATCACAGATGAAAAAACAAAAAGAGGAACAAAGAACAGGGCAATAAGTGGAAAACAATAAATATAATTGATATTGTTCCAATTACATCAATAATCATTTTAAAATTCAATGATACAAATATATCAGAGGGCTGAGACTGTCAGAGTGGATAAATCAGAAAATCCAATTATATATTGTCTACAAGAAACTTTCAAGACAAGGATAGATTAAAATGTAAAGATTACCATGCTAAAAGTAATCAAAAGAAAACTGGAGTAGTTATATTAATTCCAGACAAATCAGAATTCAGAACAAGTAAAACCATTAGGGATATAGTGAGGCATCACATAACAGCAATGGGGGCAATTCCCCAAGAATATATACCAGTCCTTGATGTGTATGAACCTAACAAGAGACATCAAACTACATGAAGTAAAAATTGATACAACTGCAAAGAAAAAATAGATGAATATACTATTATAGTTGGAGACTTCAACACCCCTCGATCAGTAATGGACAGATCCAGCAGGCAGAAAATCAGTACAGACATAGTGGAACTGAACAGTGCCATCAATCAACTGGATATAATTGACACTTAAAGAATACGTTATCCAACAATAGCAGAATACACATTATCTTCATCCTTACACCGAACATTCACCTAGACAGACCAAATTTCCAGCCATAAAACACACCTTAGCAAACTTAAAGAATAGAAATCATGCAAAGTATATTCTCAGGACACAATGGAATTAAACTACAAATCAGTAACAAAAAGGTGGCTGGAGGAGAATCCCCAAATATTTGGAGATTGAACACCACACTTTCAAATAATGCATGAGTCAAAGAAGTCACAGGATAACTTAAACAACATTTGGAATTAAATGAAAATAAAGATACAACTTATTAAAATTTATAGATGTAGTGAAAGCAGTGATTAGAAAGAAATTTATGGCATGGAATTCACATAGAAAAAAATAAATACCTAAAAGCAATAACTTAAGCTATCTTAGAAAACTAGAAAAGGAAGAGCAAATTAAATCCAAAGTAGGCAGAATGATAAGAATAAGAATTATAACTGAAATTAATAAAACTGAAAGTATAAAATCAGTAGGGAAAATATCTGAAAGCAAAAGCTGGTTCTCAAAAAATATCAGTAAAACTGATAAACCTCTAGCCAGGTTAACTAAGATTAAAAAAAAGAAGAAGAAGATACAAAGTACTAATAAGTACTGATAAGTAATGAAAGAGAGGTCATCACTAATGATCCCATGGACATAAAAAAGATAATAAAGGAATATTATGAACAAGTCTATGCACACAAATTTGATAAATTAGATGAATGAAATATACAACCTGTTAAAACTCACACAAGGAGAAATCTATAATAAGAATAGGTTCATATCTATTAAAGAAATTGAATCAATAATTAATAACCTACTAAACCAGAAAATACCACGTCCATTGTTGAATTCTACCAGTCAAGAAAAAAAAAACTATACTTATTTGCTACAATTTATTTCAGAAAATCAAAGCAGATTACACACTTTCCAGTCCATTATATGAGGCCAGCATTATCTTATTATCAAAAAATGAAGACATTATAAGAAAGGAAAACTAAGACCAATATCTCCCATAACCATATATGTAAAAATTATCAACAAAATATTAGCAAATAATACCCAACAATGCATAAAAATAATACTACATCATAACCAAATGTGCTGTATTCCAGGTATGTAAAGCCAGTTCAACATTCAAAAATCAACACAATCTAATTTATCTATAGACTAAAGGAGAAAAATCATACATTGTATCCATACATACAGAAAAAGCACTTGACAAAAACCAACACTAATGTATGATAAAAATTCTCAGCAAACTAGGAATACAGGGTAGGTTCTTCAACATGAAAAAGAACATCCAGAAAAAAACCTTCATTTAACATCATACTTAATTGTGAGGAACCAGATGCTTTCTTGCTAAGATCAGGAACAAGGCAAGGATGTCCATTTTTATCACTCCTATTTGAGTCACACTCAAAGTCCTAGATAATATAAGACAAGAAAAAGAAACGGTATATAGATTTCCAGAGTGCCTGCACCATTTTGCATTCCCACCAACAGTGCAATAGGATTCCCCTTTCTCCACAACCTCACCAACATCTATTGTTTCCTGAATTGCTAATTTTGCCATTCTGACTGGTATGAGGTAGTATCTCATTATGGTTTTGATTTGTATTTCCCTGATGACAACCAATTTTGAGCATCTTTTCATGTATCTATCTGCCATCTGGAAGTTTTCTTTGGAAAAGTATCTATTCATGTCTTCTGCACACTTCTTGGAAGTTCCTCAAAAAATTAAAAACGAAACTATCCTACAACCCAGCAACTGCACTACTAGGAATTTATCCAAAGTATACAAAAATGCTGATTTCAAGCAGCACATGTACCCCAATATTTATAGCAGCTATCAACAATAGCCAAATTATTGAAAGAGCTTAAATGTCTATCAACTGAAGAATGGATTAATAAGATGTACATACAATGTACAATACAACACATACATATGTGCATACAATTGTATGTATATACATATACATACAATGGAATACTACTCAGTGATGAAAAAGAATGGAATTTTACCATTTGCAAAACGTGGATGGAACTGGAGGGTATTATGCTAAGTAAAATAAGTCAGAAAAAGAGATCATATGATTTCACTCATATGTGGAATTTGAGAAACTTAACAGATGAACATAGGGGAAGGGAAGAAAAAATAAGATAAAAACAGATAGGGAGGAAAACCATAAGAGACTCTTAAATGCAGAGAAAAAACAGGATTGGTTGAGGGGGATGTGTTAAATGGGTGATGGGCATTAAGGAGGACACTTTTCAGAATGAGCACTGGGTGTCATATGTAAGAGATGAATCACTGGATTCTACTCCTGAAACTAAGATTACACTGTATGTTAACTAACTTGAGAATTGAAAGAAAAAAAAGAAAAGAAAAGAAAAGAAAAGAAAAGAAAAGAAAAGAAAAGAAAAGAAAAAAGAGAAGAAAAGAAAAGAGAAGAAAAGAAAAGAGAAAGGAAAGGAAAGGAAAGGAAAGGAAAGGAAAGGAAAGGAAAGAGAAAGAGAGAAAGAAAAAGAAGAGCAGTATACAGATTGGAAATGAAGAAATAAAACTTCCCTTGTCTGCAAATGATATGCTTATCTACATAGATAATCCCAAAGAATCTTAACAATAACAACATAAAGTCCTGGAACTAATAAGTGGTTATATCAAGGTTGCAGAATACAGGTTAATATATAAAACTCGATTGTTTTCTTATACACAAGCCATTAAAAACTACAACTTGAAATTTAAAACACTATATATTTATATTGGCACCAAAAATATGAAATACTTAAGTATCAATCTAACAAAATAGATACAAAATGTACATGAGAAAAAGTATAAAACTCTGATGAAGAAATCAAAGATGTAAATAAATGGAGAAATACTGCAGGTACATGGAAAAGAAGACTCAACACTATCAAGATGTTATTTCTTGGGGCACCTAGGTGCCTCATTCAGTTAAGCTTCCAACTTTTGGTTTCGCTCAGATCATCATCTCACAGTTCGTTTGTTCGAGCCCCACATCAGGCTCTGCGCTGACAGTATGGAGTCTGCTAGGGATTCTGTCTTCCTCTCTCTCTGCCCCTCTCCTGCCCACTCTCTATCTCTCCCTCCCTCTCTAAAATAAATAAACAAACATTAAAAAAAGTTATTTCTTCCCAAAGTGATCCATACACTACAAGCAATCCTAATCAAAATCTTGGCAAGTTATGTTGTAGATATTGAAAAAAACCTGATTCTATAGTTTACATAGAAAAACAAAGGTACAGAATAGATAATACAATATTTAAAAAAGAACAAATTCAGAGGACTGAAACTACCCAACTTCAAGACTTACTATAAATCTTCAGTATTTAAGACATTATTTTATTGGCAAAGAATAAATAAATAGATCAATGGACTAAAGACAGAGAGCCCAGAAATAGATCCACATAGTCAACTAATCTTTGGCAAAGGAGCAAAGGCAGTTCAATAGAAAAAGGAGAGTCTTTTTAACAAAAGGTACTAGAATAGCTGGGCATCCACACGCAAAAAAAAAAAAAAAAAAAAAAAAAAAAAGAATACAGACACCAACGTTATACCTTTCACAAAAGTTAACTCAGACTGGATCATAGATTTAATGTAAAATGTAAAACTATAAAACTCCTAGAAAACAATATAGGAGAAAATTTAGTTGATCTTAGGTTTAGAGAATTTGTTGTTGTTTTCGATGCAACACCAAAGAATGATCCATGAAAGAAATATTGATAAGTTTGACTTCACTAAGATTAAAACAAAACAAAAAAATAACTTCTCTGTGAAAGACACTGTTGAGAGAATGAAAAGGGGGCCATCAACTGGAAGGAAATATTTTCAAAACATATATCTGATAAAGGACTGGTATCCAAAGTACACAAAGAATTTGTAAAGCTCAACCATAAGAAAACAACTCAAAAAATAGACAAAAGATCTGAACAGACACCTCACCAAGGAAGATCTACAGATGGCAACTAAGCATATGAAAAGATGCCAAACATCGTAAGTGATTAAGGAACTGCAAATTAAAACAAGATACCACTATACACCTATTAAAAATGGCTAAAATCCAAAATACTGACAATAGCAAATGCTGGCCAGTATGTGAAGCAGTAGGAATGCTCATTTATTGCTGGTGACAATACAAAATGATACAGCCACTTTGGAAGACAGTTTGGCAGTTTCTTACAAAATGAAACAATTCTCACTGTAATATGTAGGAAAGTGCCCACTGGTATTTCTCCAAATTAGTTGAAAATGTATGTTCACATAAAAATCTCCAAATGAATGTTTACAGAAGCTTTATTTATAATTGCCAAAACTTGGAAGCAACCAAGATGTCCTCCAACAGGTGAATGGATAACAAATTGTGATATATCCATACAACAGAATACTGTTGGAGGAGGTAATCAAGAGGATGTGACTGCCAGTTGACCATCAGGCTAGATTCAGGCGTTTGGAGGCTCCTCACCCCTTTGCTTATCCTTGGAATATATGCTCTGTACACAGTGGGAGCTGCTCTAAGTACATGGTCTTAAAGGAGTAAGGTCTTTTGAGAACATCTAGATGGTATATGTGATGGAAACCAATTAAGGCCTCTATATAAACTTTTAAGATTTGGCAATGGGTGCAGATACCTACTCATCTTGCAGCCACCCAAGACAAGCCTTATTAGTAAGTTCTCTTGCTTACTAAACTGCCACCTCCCAATCCAGAGTGGTCTGTCTCTTTCTTCGGTCTCTCCCTGCTCTATGTATACAGGGATAGTTTGTAAACCAACAAATACTATTCAGTGATAAAAAGAACCAAGCTATCAAGCCAAGGACATACATGGAGGAATCTTAAATACATATTGCTAAGAAAAAGAAGCCAATAAGAAAAGCTATATACTGTATCATTCCAACTATATAACACTCTGGAAAAGATAAAACTATGCCATCAGCAAAAAGATCCCTGAATGCCAGGGAACTGGGGAGAGGAGAGGTGGGACCAATAGGTGGTGCACAGATTTTTAGGGCCATGAAACTATCCTATATGATACAGTAATTATGAACACATCATTATACATTTGTCCAAACCCATAGAATGTACAACACAGTGAATCCTAATTAAACTACGGACTATAATAATATGTTGATACTGGCTCATGAATGGTAACAAACACACTACACTGGTGCAAGAAGTGTGTACCATACTGTATGTGTGGAGGGGAGTGAGGAGAAGCTATATGGAAACTGTATTTTCCACTCAATTTTTCTGTAAATCTAAAACTACTCTAAAAAACAAAGTCTCTTAATTTAAAACAAAGAAAAACAACATGGCAAACACAAGCAAACTAAAACTGAAAACATTCTCTGGAATAGTAAGAAAACAATGTCTTTATAGAATCCCACATATGCATTCAAACAATAATCACCCAAATCATCTGCTTAATCTTTTGGGCTTCACAGAGGCAGGCAATAAAAGGCAGAAAATCACTCTTCAATGGACTTGCCAACCGCATATGGCATAAATCAGAATGAAGCATCAAAGATGAAATATGCTCATTTGTGAAGTCAAATGAAAAATAAAAATTAAAAAAACAAGAAACAATCATCACATTACTTTGTTCTTGAATAGCAGAGGTAGTCTTTTGAGCCTCTCCCAGACAGCTGTGGATTCTGAGAAAACAGTAACTGGCGATAATGATTAATTCTAGAGATGAGTGTTTCACTATTTTGTAATATACGCCTTACTGAAAGGCATTTAAATTTGGATAAACTTGGTAACATACCAGTGCTTTAAGACCTTCTGGGGAAAATTAAACAAATACTACTTTGAGCATATTTCTATAAACCTAGGTCATGATTTTTCTGTACTACAATTTAAAGTAGAACAATTACAAATAACTTTTAAGCACTAACAGCCTTAACTATTCTTTTTAAAAGTTTAGTCCATTCCCTCTATAGGTTTGCAATTCTAATTATTGCCGTGCAAGGTAATATGTTTTTCAAATCGATGTCATAGAAAGCATTCTTAGATTAACTTACCGTTATTATTACTACTATAAAAAATCTACCACTAAAATGTTAGAGAATCTTCTTAAACATGAAAACAAAAGTAAACAAAACCAAGTTTAAAAAACATGAATACTGGGTGCCTGGATTATGCAACCGACTTCGACTCAGGTCATAATCTCACGGTTCGTGAGTTCCAGGCCTGTGTTGGGCTCTGTGCTGACAGCTCAGAGCCTGGAGCCTGCTTCAGATTCTCTCTCTCTCTCTCTCTCTCTCTCTCTGCCCCTCTCCCACTCATGCTCTGTCTCTCTCTCTCTCTCAAAAATAGATAAGAATTAAAATTTTTTTAAAAAACATGATTATGAAAAATGATAATTTTTGCATAATTTCTACCCAAGTTTGAGAGTCAATTTGAATTTTTATGATTATAAAGAAAGGTTTAGTCTTCTATTACTATAGTGATAATTTTTTTTTTAAAACTTGTTGACACTTTGATAAAATGTGGAAATGCATGCCTTATCCTATGTAGTTGTACTATTAATTATGTAAGAATTCAGAGCTCTGCCTGGTCTATACTCTGAAATGTTCACAATTGAAATTGAAAACCTCTTAAATTAAACTTCTAAAAACCCAAATCCCCAACCTGGTTATAATTATCCCTTTGTAGGAAATAATATATCTTATAAAATTATGTTGTAAAATATCTAGGTGAAGCAAAGATATAAACACTGAAGGCCTCCTACCTTAACATAGCATTTTTTCCGTCACTTCTGGTGCACCAGACCTGCCGAGTTTGATAACCGATCTCTAAGTCCCAGGGCTTGGAATGGTGATGTGGCTTGTAACTCTGATGTCTAAAGGTTACTCGCTCCTTTGAATCAGAGCTAACATCCAGAACAGTTCTTCCGCTTAGGTTAATTTCTTTAAGATGAGGCAGCCTACATTTACTCCATGGTCCAACTTTAAGGCTAAAAGTATATTCCTCTTCTCCAAGAGGACAGGAAACGGGAGTGTCACAGGCTCTTGACTCAGTCAGATTGGGACACTGAGAACCACCATAGAGAGGGGGAGCGATGGCTGCCCGGGTTCTGTGTTGCAATCGCTTCTCACATCCCTTGCTACACTCGGACCATTGTGAGAATTCAGATACAACACAATCCCGGGGGCAGGGAATGAGGCAAGCTTGCTCTGTGGGGGGCCGTGGGACAAAGTGTTCACATATTTCATTTCCAGCCACGGTTCTGTTC
Organism: Leopardus geoffroyi; assembly: GCF_018350155.1. Taxonomy (NCBI): domain Eukaryota; kingdom Metazoa; phylum Chordata; class Mammalia; order Carnivora; family Felidae; genus Leopardus; species Leopardus geoffroyi. The sequence continues at coordinate 128,703,207 of NC_059328.1, read as the reverse complement.
AACTTCTGAATACAACGCGCAGTCCGGTGCTGTAACCCATGTTGCGCTGTCACACACTCCTCAGGCCGAGGCTCGGCTTGGCCGAGGCTGGAAGGGGCGAGCACACAATGGTGCCAGTCAGAGACCTCCCACTGGAAGAGGTCACTGTGCCAATCACAGACTCGGAAGCAGCTTCTTTCCTTTGGAGGCCTGCTGTTCTCATCACAGTTAGAGACGTGACTCGTCCACCCTTCCAAGTGGAAACACCACAGTGCACGACTCTGGACTCCTCCTGGTCCACAGTCTCCTGCGCACCTTCCCCAGGGGCCTATAGGCACAAAGACAAGGATGTCAATTACTCAGACATTCCACCCGGCCCTCCACACAAAAATGGGTCAGTCTGCACACTTCCCAACACAACCAGTATGAAATTATGAACTTGAGTGGAGGTTTAATTTAGTTGTGAAGAGTGTGAACGCTGCATCGGTCTGCCTTTGTTGAAATCCCCTCTCCCTCTCTTACCAGCAATGTAAACTTGGATGAATTACTTCCATTTCTAAGCCTTAGTTTCCTTAACTACATAAGGGAAAGAATAAAAGCACTGATTTGCAGAACTGTTCTGAGGATCAGTGGTACAATGTGGTGCTAAGGAGACAATGCACACGTAATAAATGATTGGTACCATTATAATTGCTACATTCCAAAGCCTATATATCTAACTCAATATTAATACTTTCTAGGTAGACAATGTGTGATCTCAAAGAAAAGCCCTAAACCCAGGATCTTAATAAAGTAGGGTCTCTCATCTTTCTAAGCCTTCAGCTCAATACTGCAGGTGGCTCAGAAGAGAAATACGTTTTTAAAAAATAACTTGCCAAAGTATCCTAAATATATTTTCACTCGCTTAATAGATGTCCCCACTTTTGGTTTTTGCTTGCAGAGTGAATTGCATGAAAAAGAAAATATCTGGTGGGGGAGGATGTAATAAAAGCAGCAACAGCACTATTGAACTGCCCCCACAATCCCTGAAATATACCCCCTTGGATTTTTGACAGGTAATGACTCCGGGTAAAGCTTCCAACATTGGTTCATAATATGCCACTTCTTTTAATTACTGAACACGTTTTCATGAGAAAGAGTCCCACGAAGAAACGGACAGACAAAAGAGTGTCCATTGAGGTTTCTCACATTGTTTTGCATCTGATCTGAAGACATACCAGCCAGCCTTATCCAGAAGGCTGATGATACAACTTCATAAGGATGGCAAGTAAGCACATTTTATGTCAATTGGAAAGAAAATACTTTCCTCTCTTTCACTTTACTTAAATATGTAATATGAACGCAAGAAAATTTTATCAGCTCAACCATGTAACCTTTGCCCCTACACTAGGTTGTGATAATAATAAAAGTAATTCACACCCCGAGAAACAATTTACATAGGTAAGGGAAAGAAGATGCAGTCTTTCTGTCTTTCCCCAAATTTGATCAAACACCCCAAATGCCCAAATGCCATTTAACTACTTCATGGAATTTGTTTCCATGTCCACACATTATATTTCTAGGAACAGTAATGTGTGCATAGTCACATGCATTTAGGAAGAGACATATATATCCTCAGAGAAACAGGTACTTGCATTTGGGACCAAATGCTGCAGTGAGGATCTATCACTTTAACAGGACATCAGTTTGGGGGTTCTAATGTGCAGTCTTCCCAGTTCTTCCTCACAGCCCTATCTGGTTATGCAGACCTACTATGCCAATGACTTGTCACTTTGTAAGTGAGATTAACGGAGAAAATACACTCAGGTCCTTTCAGTGTCCTCATCCTGGAGACTCCTCTTGCTGAAGTGGGCACAGAAGTTTCATTGAAGTAAGTCAGCTTTTACTCACCACAATGCCCTTGACTTTGCCCACTTATTTCCTAGGTGTGGTGCCCCAGCTCATGACACAGTAAATGCACATAAAAAATGGAACTCTCGGCTCAGGCTGATTTCATCAACTGCCCTGGATTCTGGTGATTTTTCTCCTAGATCACCCACAATTTTGTACTCTGTAAATCGAGATGTTCATTGCTACATGAAAGTCATTTAAAGGCTTCTTGTGTCCAGATGCTCTGGAGCAATCTCAGTTCAAGTATGCCATCCCTTGTCCATCATGGCAGACTGTGCACGCAAATTTTTATTAGTGCCCCCCCAAAAAAAAATCACCATGGTTACTCAGTAAAGAAATACTCCAGGGGCACCTGGGTGGCTCAGTTGGTTAAGCATCCAACACTTGATTTCGACTCGGGTCATGATCTCACTCACGATTAGTGTCAGTGCAGAGCCTGCTTGGGATTCTCTCTCACTCCCTCTCTCTCTTCCTCTCCCTCCTTCTCTCTCCCTCTCTCTCTCAAAATAAATAAACTAAAACAAAAAAAGATATATCCATTTAACAAATTTTAAAATCTAAAATCAGTCTTGCATAAAATAAAACAGTTATCAGATAAAATTGAAAGATGCTCATTTTCTAAGTACTAGGTTTTTAAATAATGGCTGTCTGCTTACCTTTCTTTGTTAATGTAGGAAATACACACAACTTTTCCCTTAGGACTGTGTGTGTGTGTGTGTGTGTGTGTGTGTGTGTAAAGAAAGTAAGACCAGAAAAATCAAACCATTTCTAACCAATCTGAAAAATTTAATACTAAATTTAATTCATCTAGAACACCTTACAAAGTGATCATTATTCTTACTCTTAAACCATTTTACTAACATATTTTCTTATTATTAAAATGTTTCCTTCTTGTTCTAAGTTTTTTGCCTACTTTCAAAACTGTTAAGGTAGCTCTTTTTTGTTATTTGAAATCATTAATATTTTAAACCTTGTACATTACTATTCTTCCCTTAGCTTTCACATTCTCCCATCTACAAAGAAATACACCAAACAGCGAAAAATTTCGTAGATCAATGGAAGACAAAATATACGTATTAAGAAATAATTATTACCATTTGTTAAGGGCTAGCAGTGCTGTCGTAGGCTGGGATGATAGCAGAAGACTGTTACATATTCAAGAATTTTACCAAGTGGTTGCTAAATCATTCATAATTTGAAATCAACCATGATGTGAGTATTTATACCACAAATCAAGACATTTAAAAACAACAACAACAATAACACAGAACTGCTTTGTCATATACCACAAGCAATTTGCTCAGTGCCTTCCTTCTTTTCTTGTTTCTTACAACAGTCCTCTGACATGGGGCTGGTATGCTCCTTTTATCAACTGGGGAAACTAAGCTCAGAGAAGTTACAGGGTGCATCCAAGGTTATACAGCTAGTAAATGGTAGACTAGAATGGGACTCCAGATCTGTGAGACTCCAAACTTAGGCTCCTGCCCTTCATTTGAAATGAGTTTTTGTTGTTGTTGGTGGTGGTGGTGGTGGTTTTTTTCCATATGCATTGGTATGTGTGATCCTAACATCACAAGGCAGATCTGTTTCTTAGTTTAGCTATGATCTCTCCCATCTGGTAGTTAGTATTCCTTTGGATATGAGTACAAGTAATCAAGGTGGTATTTGAGCAATGATTTCCCCCTTCTGGCCCTGGAAATTTAGGATGGCAGGTAAGACACATGCATGTTGATAAGCATTAGTCAGTACATTTAGGAAGGCGCAGTCAGGGTAGAATAGTTTCTCCTCATGTTAAAAGCAAACTTTGCAGACAACTGAACAACAGGTAAATAACAAGCAAATAAAAAAGTGAATTGCGTATGCTTGGAATAAATGAAAAACAAATTGCAAACAAGACACATAAGATGGAGACAAGACCTCTAAGCAATTGACCTATAACAATTTGCATTTCTCAGGCATAGAGGCAAAATGTGTTCCATGATTTATTCAGTTGTGTTTGCCTATGAACTTTAAAGACACACACTCGTGAAATACACATAGCCCTGAGGGATTTTGCCATTTCAGAAAACATGCACATTTAAGTAAGCTGTGAACTAGTTTGAGAAATCTTGTATCTTTGTCCAAGTTCAGAAATAGGACATATTAAAGTTTTGAGCAGTTGCCTGTAGAAAATGAATTATCACCTTTAAATTTTCTATATATATATATATATAAAATGTGATTATATTCACAATATATATCTTAGATAATAATCTAAAGAAACATATAGGAAACCCATGCTTGTAAACATCAATCATTTGGTATTCCTTAATTGAAAACAGGCCCCAAGTAATACAAATTAAACAAAATTTAGAACCAGTAAAGGATTAAAAGTTTAATTAGACATAATGTGCCTTTAAACTAAAACTCATGCTGTGTTACATTTCTCAGAAGATATTTTAATGGTATAACAGGAATAGTAATTCAGTACTTGTTTACCTGGACCAACATTATGCAAAAACAAAATTCACCTGCAATTTACTACCTTTTGTGTATGATAAACATAGTCGTTCTAGAATAAACTGCTAAATCTTTTAAATCACAACAGTTTTAATTATTACATTAACATTTTGGTTTAGAAGGTAAAATCTTTGCACACAAAAGGGTAGTACTGATGGACTCTTGGGTCACATTCACATTTAAGACTCTTGGATTCTTTTTTTTCCCCTGCCTGTGTTTCTTGCAGAAAGCGCAAATATGCGAATGCTCTGATGTAATATTCCTCCAGAAGCAGAAAAGTGCTGGCACATTTTATTCTCTTAATTAAGTTATCTTTAACTGGATTAGTTTAGATGAATGTATCTCCCAATCTAAATCATCATATTTAGGACAACCTACTGGATGCCTGAGTTTTAGGTGTGGCATTCACTGAGATACCCACAACAAAGGAAAAAGGGAACTCAAGAAGTCAGAGAGAATAAACACATTCCATAGCTTTTGCACACCATTTGCCACCGTTTGAGGCAGCAACCCTGACTTAATACCATTCATGCAATAGGAGGAGATGTTTATTTTACTATTCTTTTTTTTTTCAACCACTGCTTTTATTATCCTGACATTGCTTTCTTTTTATCTTGGGCAATGGGGTTGAGGAATGACATGAATGTCAATGCAAAGCTTTAATACCTTACCCAAATTATTTGTGGATAATTACTATACCAAAGCATTCATAAACCTCAACATTACCAAATGTGATATAAAACAACATTGACTTGTAAGATGCCTCACCTCCAAAAAAATAGCTTGAAATTTATGCAGTAGCTTTCACTTCTCAAAAGGCTTTCACATCAACCATGGAGTAATTAAAATAATGTTTCTATTGCATAGTGAACAAATATCTAAGAAATCTCACTTTCTAAAACACATCAAGGAACCCAAGGAATGAGAAAAGAGTGGCATCTGAGCACTCATTCACTAAAATAACAGTTGCTCATTACCTGCTACTTGACAAGTAATATATTAGACTCTGGAAATATAAAAATAAATGAAACATTAAGTATCTCTTACAAAATCTGGGCACTAAATGTAATGCCAATTTGCTCCTGAAGACGACATTCCGTCTCTCCTTCAGGTCTATCTATACTTACTTGGTACACAGTTTAGCAGTCTTAATGTTTTGGTTTTCCAAGCTCATTAGATCTAAAGCAGCAAACCAGAAATTGAGAGGGATATTGGAGGCAGGGGCACTGGTGGAAGCTAGAAGGGATGGCCATTCTCAAGTCTACATTTCAGAATCTATCATTTTTTTAAACATTTATTTATTTTTTGAGAGACAGAGACAGACCGTGAGTGGGGGAAGGGCAGAGAGAGAGGGAGACACCAAATCCAAAGCAGGCTCCAGGCTCTGAACTGTCAGCACAGAGCCCAATGGGCTCGAACTCATGAACCATGAGATCACAACCTGAGCTGAAGTCAGCTGCTTAACCAACAGAGCCACCCAGATGCCTCCTGAATCTGTCATGTTAATTAATAACTTCTACTAGCAGAGGATGCTTAAAGGCATACAGCACCACCTAAACTAACAGAGAAAATTTGTTCATTATATATATCCATTACTGAGTTATATATCAGATATCAATAGAAACACAATGTAGAAAATGTAAAAACATGGAAATATTGTTTTCAATGAGAAAAAATTTAAACCATAATGCATTTTAGTTAAAAATTCTATTATGCTTTTCACAGGAACCAAAAAAATCCTTTATTAATACTAAAGCTATTTTCAAAACACACCAGTGGTCTGAAGGCTATGTGTGCTACAGTGTTCCAGTATTTCTCATTAGAGATTTTAACAGCAATGGTTCAGAGCTGTAACTTCATTTTCATAGGTATAAAGATTTACTTTTGGAGACAGTTTCTGATTCCATGCAAGGCCACCACAGAGCATTTGGACAGAATTTTTATACTTGCAGAAAGCGCAAGCACTGTTGCTAACATCCCAGGCTCTTTCTGTATGATTGTGCTTTTGTTTGACACCTAACAGCACAGTTTAAGCCCATTTCATCTTTGTGGACAGATGCCTCTGACTGAAAAGCAAAGTGCCTCCATTACTTATCATTTATGATTACAAATTATTAGTTGCCAGTGGCTAGAACATCCATTAAAAGTAGCTTGACAGCAAGGCAGATTAGAAATATATCTGAACGACTCATCAGCTAATGCAAACACCACAGAGACAGAAAACCACCTTTTAAAAATTGTTTATCAATATTTCTGGTCTGAATTCTACTTTCTAAAAATTCTGAAGCTAAAAGGAAATCTCAAGCCTCATATTCTTCACTACATTCTGACACAAAGTGGGTCTTTTCAGATCACTAAAACCTACAGCCTGCTAACTGCCTCAAATATGGGAATGGAAAGGTAATGTGACAGCCCAGTTTTTGGAGGAGGAAACAAAGCCCAGACAAATTCAATGAGTTGCCCAAGGTCACAAAGTCATTTGGAGCAGAAATGGGATGGAAAATTCCATTCCAGACACCCAGTCCAGTGATCTTTACACTATATTATGCTGGCTTCCATTGTAACATCCTAAGACTGCAAGGGAGGAATAAGGACCCTGTAAATGGTTGTAATCCAAGATGGGGGGGGGGGGGGCGCGGTGAAAGGAGGAAAAACATAAAAAACAAGTGAAAATTACATAAAATCACATACAGCACAAGCAACAAAGTGCCTGTTAATGCTGAGAGTTTTCAGTCTCCTGCACTGGCAACTGGAGCCGTTCTCAGGGACCTTTCACAATTTATTATGTGAAATGGGATCCTTCCTGCCTTTGAATGCTTGAGAACACGGACTCAGCTATGTTCAAGAACATAAAGAACCAGCAAGTTTCAGGGGGTTAGCACACAAACAAAGCCTCAAGCACCAGTAAGAAATTACGCATCCCTAGAATAACTATAGCAAATAATAGTAACAGTTTTCTCAACACCTACCATCTTCCTAATACCATCTTTACATTGTTGATATTGTTCTTCTTTGCTATATGAGACCATCGGAGCATGAGGTCAAAGAACATGCTCAAAGTAAACACCCCAGAAGCCCTGCTGCTGGACTCTCCGTTCTATCCACCTCATGCCTTTTCCACAACAATTGCAGTTTAACTACTTTTAGTAGCCATATCTCTTGAGCAAATGAAGCCTTGCAATGCCCATTAGATAAACTATATTTAGAAGAGGGATCTGTTTTACGTGAAGCTGGTGTGAGGGGCTCAGGGCACAGCCACTCCTCTCCTGCCTAAAGGATCTGCGCCTGCCTTGGTCTCAGCTCAATGGCCTGGCTCGGGTGATGGCCCTGGAACTCCTGGGGCTCTGCTACCTGTCAACGGATATTTATGGGGTGTTCTCATCCCATAAATATGGCTCCAGTCAACTTTGACTTTACTTACAATAAATGCTTCCGCTAAGCCCTCTAGATTCCCTAGAGAAGCAGAAGAAAATCATTTACTCAGCTGTTTTGTATCCGTTGTGTGAAAAAGGTAATGAAGAGTAAGCCAGAAATGGAGTGAAGCTGAATCCCACACAGTGTTCTTCTGAAGGACTTTCTCCCTTAGCTTATGGGCCACTCAGGCAGTGACTAAACTTCAGGAGGGCCAGAAACTTGTTTGCTTTATACTTCAAAGAAGCAAACTGGAACAGGTGCTTGGGAGGCTGAAATGTTTAAGCTGTACTCCTTCCCCTTCAGAAAAAAAAAGAATAAAGTGCTATTTCCACAGTGAATAATCAATACATGTTGGGATTGATAAAGGAGGCCTATTTTGTGGCTGGTTGTCCTAGACGTTCACTGGAAAAGCAGCAATGTTGAGACTATGTACATAGGCTTTAAAAATACATGAAGCAAAAGGACAGGGTGGCATCCATTTTATTTATCATTAAGCAACTCAAGGATTAATTTCACCTAGGCTAAAAATTGCACTGGAGCATACTTGAGATAATATTTTTTTTCATAATTTCAATTCTCTAACAGTTACATGGAGTATATCTACTTTTCAATATGTCTTTTCTCTAGTAGCAGATAGTCATGATGAACAAGTGAGAGAGAACAAAACATAAGCTACATTTTGGTGGATAAAACATCTAGTTCACCCAATTTTTTTCTTCCCAAAGGAATAATTATTTCAGTTTTGAAACAGCAATTTTAACACTATTTGAGACTCTTGTCATCCGAAAAATAACTTCCAAGTTACTGATTTGAAAAAATATCTGAGAAACAGCAGTACCATGGCATAATCACAATATTATTTTCTATCTAGAAACACTAGAAATACCTATGTGTCCTATATAGTCTAATGAGCATCCTAAGGATTCTTTCACAAAGATCAAATCCAATCAATCACGCATCAGTTTTACTTCCTAAACATCAATCCAATTTGTTCATATTTCTTCATTCCCACTGTACCACCCTCTTCCAAACCACCATTTTCTCTTGTATGAACAAAAGGAGTAACCTCTTGTCTGGCCTTCTAACATGTACTGCCCCCCCCCACTGCACCCCTGATGTCAATTCTTTCTCCATATCACAGATACATATCATTTAATAATTCAAATCTGTACCACTTTGGGTGCAGCTTGTCATCTATATGGCATTTCCATGCTTAAAGCTTATCGGTTGCTTCCCATTCCTCTAAAAAAAAAATTAACATGACATATAAGTTCCTACCTGATCTGGCCCCTTTCCACCTCTTTAGGATCCTGATAACCTGGCCACCCAGGTTCACTCACTGCTCTGCCATCATGGTGGTCATCTTTCAGTTCCTCCAATGCTCCAAGTACCCTCCCGTACCTGGGGACTACATGTAGCTACAATTGTACATGTGGCTACAATTCCTAAAGCCAAATCACGTGTTCCACCCCCACTCTTCATATCTTAAGTCACTTTCTTAGAGAATGCTTGCCCTGCTCTGGCACGACCTTACTCTTCCACAAAGCACTCACCGCCCGTGTAATTACAAATCCGACTGTGTAATTTAATCCTTGTCTCTCCCACTGGATTCTAAACTCCATGATGGCAGAAACATGTCAGTCCTGCTCACCACTCTATTCCCAGCGCTAACCTAGTGCTTGGCATATGGTTAGCCTCCCACCCATTACTAAAGCTGGAGCAAACAGCACTGTAGGAAGCAGAATCATATCTAAATATAACTAGGAGTAATGTCAGTACCACAAACTCATCACACAAATGAATTGATGGTTTTACCTAAATGAGAGGGGACGGAAAAAAGGTCCATTCTGTGTTTCCTTAGCATATGTTTAAGGGAAGCAATCTCCAACATGATGTGCAACATGATTCTTAAATACTTGTCTATCCCAACTGTATTCATAATGCCTATTGTTCTTTGTTGCAACTCTGCAACTCTCTGGGCCCCTTCTGTCCAGACTCCACAAAGCCCCTGCACTGAGGAATGGGGTACCCAGTCTTCTCATGGTTAGCATTCTAATTTTAACATTAATAAATACAAAGTCTACAGAAATATCTTTGACCTTGGACATAGGTCTAATTCAAATATGCTAATTGATCCAGGAAGTTGGCTGAACAAGTAAAATAATATTATCTTTTTTTTTTTTTTCCTCAGAGGATTAAATCTTTTTTTCTCAGAGAATTACATATTGGATCCTATCATCCCTGCCTACTAACAAAACTAAAAATGGCCAGGGATGAAATTATCACGGTGGTTACAGCCCCAGTAGAATAACAGCAGCAGCAGTCCTACAGATACTGTGGGAAGACAGTGTGCTCAACGCTTTGTAACAATCATGTCACTCAGTCCTCAAAGCAGCCTCACAAAGTAGGCTAATTTTCAGAACTCCCAGCTGCCTTAAATTTCCAATTTCAGGAAAATTGGCAGAAGAAATGAAAAGAGAGTGAATGTAGTCTCTTCAGAGTTTGTTGATATAATTACACTCTCAGATGCCCAGGGAAAGGCCTAAGAAGGGAAGGGTCTGGGAAAGTGCACTTACAGACTGTTAATTTGGACCACTCCTCTGCCTGAGGAAGGGAAGCACCAGAAGCAGAAGGAAGCCCTAGAAACCTGCCAGGATGCATGTCCCTGGCTAGACCCTGAAGGATTCTGTGTAAAATGTCTTCCTGCTCAAACCCTAATGCAACTTTGAGAAGCATTGTTATTCCAAAGGGTGGAGTTTGGGTCAGAGACCAAGTCTTTGTGTGGGATTGGGGGATGGGAGAAACATGTTTCAGAAGTATATTTCATTTACAGAAACACAGATTTTAATTAGAAGGTGATAGAAAAAAATTTTTTTTTTGAGACACTTTTGAGAATGAACACAGCCCAACTTGATTCTGGCTTTTGTGTTACCAGAAGTCTTGTCCGTTAAGAAGGTTATGTTAGATGTTTCTGATGGAGGGATGCCCTTCCCCTGACAAATAACTCCTAGCTTGAAAATAAAAAACTTCCTCCCTGACCCTTTCTCACGTCTGGAGTAAGACTGATAAGAGCAGAGATGTTAGTGTTAGTAACAGAGACAAGGAGATCATGTAGCTTGCTTCCCCAGAAAGGAAATGGCAGCCTGGGCTGTCTAGGCAGAGAAGGTTAAGACCACTGAGCACCTCCCACAGATCCACAGGCTCAGCACAGTGGGAAGGTACCACAAAGGACGAAACACAGCATAGAATTCTAGAGTCAGCCAGCCTATCAGGAATAAGGGCCTTCTAAGTGGGGACCAGTATAAATGGATGGCTAGGAAACTGGGGTCCAAAGGAAAAAATGGGGGGCCCATTTGGTGGTACGACGAGCTCAAAATAAATAACCAAAGTTAGGTGACAAAATTATTTCTTGCACACCTGAAGTTTTAGCTGAGGTAAGTACCCACTACAATAGTCACCACCACATATAATAATTAAAGGGAATCAGAGAAGCAATAATAAACACATACCCCACCAGCCCATGAACTGACAGCACCATAGGATATTCAGGCCCTTGGCTCAATAACATACTGAGAAAATCTATCCTCATTACCCTTTCGTAGCTGGGTGAGCACAAGGCAGTGGCCTGAAGCCTGTGTCAACTCTTTTTAGCCTCCTCCTCCCCTGCATGACTGGAATTTCCCAGAGTGCTTTGAGCAAATTCAATTTACAATGAAAGTGAACTGTGGAAATGTCATCTGAGTTATGGGAGTAGTTTACATTTACACCACGAAAATAATAATTATTGTAAAGTAGCATTTATTATTTGATAGGCTTAATGTTAGTACACAGATGGTTGAAAAAAATGCCAAATTTTAACAACTTCTGGGGATAAGGTAGTAATGGGCTGCCTCCTGGCCTTTCCTTTAGTAACCACTTCATCTGATTCCTGCTGAAGATAACATATTATCATTCAAGAAATCCCAAAATGTTTTCAGTGGAACAGCTGCATCTTTTAAGATCAGTACAGAGAGAAGAGCATTGTTATTAAATAAATTTGTGAACAATGCAGAGTTAAAAAAATTCAAGTTTTCTCTTTTTAGGAGTCCTCAAAGCTATCTAAATATACATCGTGAATCCCAAAGAATGTATTCCTAGGGTGCAACACTTCATAAACTTCTTTCCCTATGTCAGTTTTTTCCTGGAGGAAAAAAATAAACATATTTTGCATGTGTGATGCTTTTCCCTTGCTAAATGAGGTGATGGACCCTAGTTTTTAACCTTAATGATCTTAATTAATATGAAATAAAATCATAATTTTAACTTTAGGATCCACACCATAAGGTGAAGTTAAAAATGCAACTTTCAATCCACAGCCTGGCATTCACATCCTTGCAAAACAAAACACACAAAACCACAAAGTAAAGAACACACCAGAATAAATCTAAGATCTGCCACCTGTTCACAAAGAACAAGACAGATAGAAAACACACAGCAGAGATCCACCTATCTGTTAGGTGTTAGCTGAGCAATTTCAAAGACCTAAGACACTAGATCAAAGTGCATGGAAGAGGGACAAGGCTTAATGTTGTGAAGGCACGAACTGATTTAAAGCAATCACTGAGCGTGCCACTAATTTGCAGCCCAATAAAAAAGTCCTGCATATGCTACGCGTCTCTAATTGTTAGATTTTCTATGTCATTTCAAACATAGCTTGTGCTGTGCTAGGTTTTACTTCAGGATATGACAAGATGTACTTTACTGGCCACACAGTGAATCATAGGATAATTATAGTAATGTAATCAGATTCTAAGTTTAGAACACAGCTTTATTGACTCTGTATTCCATGCAAGAACACTACATGAACTTGATATTCTGTAGCACGCAATCAAAAGAATTGATTTATATATATATGTATGTATATATAAATCAATTGTAGTATATATTATATTAAGGATATAGCATATATTTACATAACTACATTTATATTGTATTATACATTGTATTAAATATATAGTACACATAATACTAATTTATATTGTGTAACAAGTATTTAAGCCAATTCTATTTAATATGCATGATATACATTATATATTTCTGTATGTATTTATTATGTAGTATATATAAATGTATATGTAATATAACAGATTATATTATATAATCATATTAGATATAATATGTATCCATGAGTTTGTGTGTAAGGCTGTAAACACATATACACATACATACACATATATGCATGTCGCCTGTTGATTCTGTTAACCTCTTATGATATTTCATTAGTTCCAATCTATACCCAGCACTAGAATGCTTTGCCCAATGACAGAAGGTACTGCTTATCAGCATCCCCATCCCTGTCCCACCACCAATAAACTCAAGGAGTCTTTTTCTGCTCCTCTTCCTTCTTATCCAAACAAACAGGTAACTATTCCCCTTGGTTAAAAGACTGTGCTTCTGGGTACTAATAAACATACATACATACATACATACATAAACATCAGGGTACTAATATCCAATACTTAAGGAACGTCAGATCTTTCTCCACACAGAGACCACACAGAAACTGATGATGCACAAAAAGATATTTCTGAATCATGCAAACAATTATTAATTTACATTCACTGTCAACCTACCCTCTATTATATTTCTCTTCTCCCAAAATCAATATGTAATTCATGGTCTAGAGATGGAGATTTAATGTGGACCATAACATTGTACTCCCTGGGCTCTTACTGTAACAAGCTATTAGAACTCTTTATCCCCCTTGTGATTTCAGAGAATTAGTCTGAGCACCTCATAATTCCTATCCTGATGAAACACATTATCAAAAGCCTATGCCACTTTGAAGTAATTGGAAGTCCACACTTCCTAATCTACATTAAGATTTACTTGAGGTGTTTTTTTTTTCTCTATTTCAAGACAAATGTAGTCTCAGCATGAATCTCTCTCCTTTGCTTTTTTCCAGTTGACCACATGAGCCATGGGATATGTCAGACAACCCATCTACTGGGTTCCAGAAGAGATAATGCTACTTCTTTGCTCACTGAGGAGAAAGGAAGGATCAAAATTAGCTTTCATACTCAGCTGGGCGGGGGGAGTTTGGTGACCCCCACAGCTCTCCTGTCTGCCTTTCCATTAGAATACATTTTTAGGAAGGAGCGCCTGGGTGGCTCAGTGGGTTAAGCGTCCCACTTGGGCTCAGGTCATGATCTCACGGTTTGTGAGTCTAAGCCCTGCTTTGGGCTCTGTGCTGACAACTCAGAGCCTAGAGCCTGTTTCAAATTCTGTATCTCCCTCTCTCTCTGCCCCTCCCCTGCTTGTGGGTGCACTCTCACTCACTCAAATAAATAAACATTAAAAGAATACATTTGTAAGCATTGTCTAGCCTCTCTAATTCTCACTGAAGAGTCCCTTCTGGGAGTGAAACAGCACCACTCCTCTCTGACCTGCTTCTTTCTTTTGACAACTGCAGTAAGCAACAGGGGCAGAGTGTCACCCACAGTGCTGCCAGACCTTTAGTTCTACCCTGGGGGTGACTACAGATGTGAACAATTTGGCAGTGTTCTGGGAGCCTTACCTGAGTAGACTAAGGAGCAGGGGGCAATGACAGCTACCTCTAACCAAAAAATCAACATCTTACCTGACCATCTGGTCTTGGTAAATGGAGAGAAACACCCCACAGTGGGCAAGACTCTGCACACAGTGTCTGACAAACTACTCTTAAATGCTTATGTTCATTGATTCCTCCAAACACTTAAAGCAAAGAGTCAATGACAGTAACTTCTTTAAAACAGGAGAAAGTAGGCTTATAGAAAGTGTTTTGGAGCTATACAAACTTGAGTCCAAATCTTGATCTTGTCATGGAGCACTCTGTAACATTCAGCAGCACTTTTTGCCTTGATTTTCAATCATTTCAACCCATAGGCTGGTAAGAACAGATATGATACATGAAAAGCTCTTGACTCAGTGCCTGGCACACAATGGGCACGTAATAGATAACAGGTCCAGGGGCACCTGGGTGGCTCAGTCGGTTAAGCATCCAACTCTCAGTTTGGGCTCAGGTCATGATCTCATGGTTTCATGAGTTCGAGCCCTGCATCAGGCTCTGCACTGACAGTGTGGAGCCTGCTTGGGATTCTCTCTCTCTCTCTCTCTCTCTCTCTCTCTCCCATCCCCTGCTCATGGTGTCTCTGTCTCTCTCAAAATAAATAAGTAAATAAATAAACTTTAAAAAAAAGATTAAATAAATAAATAACAGGTACATGTGGGAGATACTGTCTGTTACTAGGCTCTTGGTCTACATAAGCATCAATCTCAAATTTGGCATTTGACATCTGGGGCCAGATAATTCTTTGCTACAAAGGGCCATCCTTGCCTTATGCCCTTGAAGTGGTGGCAGCACCCCTTCACCCCAGTTTCTAGGCATTGCCAAATATATGCCCCAGGAGGTAAAGTTGCCACTGGTGAGAACCACTGGTCCACACCATATCATTTATTTATTTATTTATTTATTTATTTATTTATTTATTTATTTATTTTAATATATGAAATTTATTGTCAAATTGGTTTCCATACAACACCCAGTGCTCATCCCAAAAGATGACCTCTTCAATGCCCATCACCTACCCTCTCCTCCCTCCCACACCCGATCAACCCTCAGTTTGTTCTGTTAAGAGTCTCTTAACACAAATCCGGGAGGTGGGTGACTCGTCCATTCTACAAAGCAGCTCCATTACCCATCCAGAATCTTAGCAGTAACAATGGGGAGATCCAGAACAGTGAGCCAAGAGCCTAAACTCTGCCTGTGCTCCCCATCTTTTTGTTAGTTTGTTTTTTTATTTATTTTGAGAGGTGGGGGAGAAGTGGGGGTGGGGGTGGGGAGAGAATCCCAAGCAGGCTCCACACTGTCAGTTCAGAGCCTGATGTTGGGCTCAATCCCATGAACCATGATGAGATCATCACTTGAGCTGAAATCAGGAGTCAGACACTCACCTGACTAAGCCACCCAGGCACCCCTATGCTCTCCATATTTGAAATGTGATTTTAAAGAAGAAGAATAAAAGTCCATTGATACCTATTCAGCATTCTATGTTCCACCTCTGGCTTCCTAAAGCAATGTTTAAACGACTTCATGATTTATCTTTCCCCCATTTTTACTAATCTTCAATATATGAATTTTTCAAGCCATCCTTCCCCATATATTTCAGTGCTACTTTATTAAGGTGCACCTTACCTTCCTCATCCTGTACTCTGGAAATAACCTGGACTTTGGAATCACAGTCAGGATTTGAACTGTGGCTCCTCCATTTTCTAGCTATGTGACCACAGGCACACAACTTAACCTACCTTTATGTCCTACAGAAAAGCAAACTGGATTTTGTCGACTTCACAGTTGTATCAACAGCTAGCCCTCCAGTGCAGCTTGCCATGCAGGGCAAAGCTAAAAGGTACAAAATTGCCATTGTGAAGTGAAACCAAGCCCTCAACCCTTTTGTGCCAGCTATCACTACAGGTGGGATGATTCCTTCCCCTGCATTGAATGTACTCTGCCTGTTCTCACCTCAAAAACAAAATCTTATTTCCCCCCACAGAAACACAAGTTTAAAATAACCAAACTTCCTCAACAAACTGAATACCCCAACTGCCCCAGCTAGTCTTAAGGCTAAGAAATTGGTCGGGCCATGGGCCTTGCAGTGCTTGTTAGCGGCCAAAGGCGGGAGAGGAGGCTCTTTTCCCAGGAAAGGGGACAGGGTCATCCATAGCATGGATTGTCCATCAGAGGGCAGTAAAGACCTGCTGTCCAGCACAGACAAATGATTCCTTGTCATCCAGTAGGATTGAACATGACCATTTAGCTTTCAACCCCTTGCTGTAGTGATTTTGAATGAGGAGGTTTTAATAAGATGCCTAAAAATCTCATAGAGAAAATGCCAAATATTTCAATCACTTTCTACTCTTAGAACTTCAAAAATCATGAAACATTTGAGGACATTTTTAAGCACACAGACCCTTAAATTCCAAACTTAGTGATAATGACATGACCATCTTGAGCCCACACTGCAGAGTGAAATGAAACACTATGGGGTCAGGGTTCCATCTTGTGTTAAAAGTTTTACAATGTTAAAAAAATCCAACTGATTCACCACAGGAAGAGACCAACAAAACATCTTTTATTTTATTAAGCATTAAATAAGATGAAATTCTTAACATATAAATGAGAACATTGGGATTATCCTTCTCATAGATGATATGACCAACACCAATTCGGCTTTATACATCATCCTTTATTTAAAACGTCCTCCTTAACATCCTTAAAGTTATTCTTAATGTCCTCTGAATAACCTTTTATATACTCTCTATAAGACATGCATTTTCTAATATAAACTACACTGTTTATACCACCTTGTCACACAATTGGAAACATGTGTGATAAAGCAATCTTAAGATATACAACTTGTTAGTGCAGAAAGTATTTTGGTCACATAAATCCATATTTATCTTCTTGAGAGATGTAGAGAGGAGGGAATAAAGGAAAATCGTAACCCACCACCCACCCTACCCCCCACCAACCTGGGTTAAGACTTGCTGGAAAATAAAAATAAGACCTTTTCTCAGACAAACAAGTGCGAAAAATGAAAACAGCAGATTATATCCACATGGAAAAATAAACTGGATTCCTAAAGGCCTGTCCCTTTAGAACAAAAGGACAATATCACAATATGCTATATACATATATATTCCATTCAGAAACATGAGCTCCGCCTTCATACAGCTCTTCATTAGCCCAGGTAAAAGACTCTAGTACTCATTTAAATTTAGATCATTTTAATATATAAATATAAAATAGTCAAGTTGAAATAGTACTCCCTGATATAAAATATCAATTCAGTATTAACTACAAATAATATTATACTACTATTTACAGTACTTACATATATAAACAATTCAATTCAGCATTAAGTGACCGCTATGTAGAAAACATAGACATCAGAATTATAAGAGGACTTTCAGAAATTAATGTCTAAATTTAAATCTGCGTTCAGATTGCTTAGAATCTCCTAGGAAAAGAAGACTTAGCTAAAATTATGTCAGTGTAAAGAATGATTAGTAGTTACTCCAATCAATGCACAAAGGCTTTACAAACACTGAGTCAGAAAAATTATCCACTCAGAAAACTGGATGTTTCATGGACGGCAGAGTATTATAATGACACATGACACTTTCTTCTCAGGGAAGGAAGAGAAAATGGGAATGATGTGAGCAATTTTTGAGGAATTCATACCAAATGGTCTTGATTTTCTCAATCAAATGGGAGGGAAGTGACAAACTATCAGTTATAAAACAAGTCACAGGGGATGAAAAATACAGCATATAGAATGTAGTCAATAAGACTGCAACAGTTTTGTATGGTGACAGATGGTAATTACACTTAGCATGGTGAGCATTTCATAATGTATATAATTGTTGAATCACGATGCTGCACACCTGAAACTAATATGATATGTCAACTATACTTCAGTTTAAAAAAAAAAGAAGCAAAGAGGAGTCTGGGTAGGAGAAGCAACCTGACATTTACTGATCGCATGCTTTCTGCCAGCCACTGTGCTGAATGCTTGAAGTACTCAGAGACCATACTGTGTGCCATCTTCCTTGCTCTTGTGAACAAAGAGAAACATTGGCTCATGCTGAGTATCCTTAGAAGCCGTCACTTTTATATAAGGATCTAAACTAAGGGTTCGACACAATATCCCATAGCTGTTGATGCCAAAATATGTTATGATCCCATGAGAGTTGCAGATGGAGCTGGTATTTCAATTAAATAGTTGTTTAATACAAAGAAAAAGAAAGTCCTAAAATAACGAAAGGGAAACAGAGAGAGGAAGTTTCAGCCCAGCCACTGTGAGGCAGGGAGACAGACAAAGAATCCAGTAGGGATGAATAACTGTCCCTCTAAATCTGCTGTCTGGTATTACACTACGCAAATATTTAAAGGTTACCTTGCATCTGTGATAGAGATACCCTTTCAGTGATATTCTCCTGCTTTGCTAAGTCCCTCTGGGGAAGGAATGCACACACCATTCTGATTAAATACTTACAGAATGATGTTCTATAGACACTACACAGAAGTTAGAAGTATTTCAAAATAGCCCTATTTAAACAAAAGTCTACTTGTGACAGGTATGTCTTTTTGTGTTTTTCAAAATCATACTGAGAAAGTTGTAACAGTTCCTTCAAGTATACTGAAAGTGAGCAATCACTCTTTGGCAATATTGGTAATAATAATATATCTTCATCCTTCATAGTTATTCATAAGTTTGATAGTGTAACTGAGAAGGAAAAATGAGTATTTCTCTGAAAAAAATTGTGAATATTACATTTGCCATGTAGGTGACATAAAAAAAAAGATGTAACAAGAAGATTATGTGTGCTGACATTTCATTAAAAGCTCTGTGGACATTTGTATATGGCTATTAAGCAGAAAAACCAGGAAATGAAGATTATCTTTCAAAAAAGGAAATCATAAGGTAGTTCTACTGAACATTTTGAATTGAATGGCATTTCATGTGGATTTGTGAAAATAACTAAAAGTTGTGGCATTTGTAATAATGCCTTAAAAATACTTACAATTCCGTACGAAAAGCTCTGAATCATTTAATCATTTTTTAAAGCATCTAGTCATTCGTTTTAAGCGTTTGCACATTTTGAATATGTGGAAGCACATTTTATGTACTCTAGAGTACTGCTGATGTAGTAGGTAGTATATCATCAAACTACTGCTGCAGCAATTCTAAGGTCAAAGCTATTGCTTTTGGGTTTGATACATTTTACACATGATTTATGGATTAATTTTATGGAAAATATGTAAGCTATATGTCCCAAAAAGCATTTTATGGCATTGTAACAATAAAACATTATAGTTATGGGATGCCCTTCATCTAGTCATATCAAAGCCCTTTCCTGACATTAGTTAATCCTTGTAAATACCCCCTCAGAGGCAAGAAAGTATTACTTGCACTACCTTTTTTTAGAACACAGAGAGCACTGGGGATTTTCACAAGTCTACCTGGATTTAGAAATACTACAAATCATCAATGCATTTACTCATTCATTTCATCTATGATGAGCCCTAGAAATCATGTTAAGACCTGGGGTTAGAATGGGCCAAAAAAACAGGAGCACCATCCACGGCCCCTTTCTTGGAACTTCTTGTGAAATGTGTGAAATGCTTTAATTCATGGGGATCAAAACCAAACGATAAAGTAATACTTCTCTTCTCTAAAAGCT
This sequence comes from Leopardus geoffroyi, assembly GCF_018350155.1. Lineage (NCBI taxonomy): Eukaryota > Metazoa > Chordata > Mammalia > Carnivora > Felidae > Leopardus > Leopardus geoffroyi. Next base: position 128,683,161 of record NC_059328.1, on the reverse strand, counting down.
CACACTAATTAATCTAGGAACATACCTCTCTACAGTATTTGCTAGCAGCAAAAAGCTAAGCTTCCAAGCAGCAAAAATGTGTCACCAAAACGCCACAAAACGCTCTGAGAATTACTTTCCACACCTCCCTGACAGAGATTGGTTAACTGGTTTCCAAGCCAGTGAGTCAAAGTAAAATTAGAAAAGAGTGGGGTACAGTTAAATGGCAGTAAGAAGCAGGCACTTCAACAACACATATAACACAGACAGCTTAATGATAAAAAAAAAAAAAAGAGCCACACATATCCCCACAAAAGGCCAAAAGTAGAGCTCAAAGTTCACACCAGTCAGAGGCTTACCATTGTCAGGGGCTGACAGTCCTGGAGTGCATTCTTTCTTGATGATGTTATTGATGACATTTGTAAGAAAGAGCACCACATTTTCAACCCTCTCTGTATCCAAACTCTGCAATATGACTTCTCAGAACTTCCATCAAGACGTGGAGTCTAGTTCTTCATCTGAAACTAGGTTAGCCTCATGACTTACTTTGGCCAAAACAGTGTGCTGGGAGTGACTGCACCAGTTCTGAAAGGTCTGGAGAAGACTTGTGTACTCCTACTCCCTCTGATGCCATGTGAACTAAACTCGGGAGAGCCTGCTGGAGGATGTGACCCCACATGCAACAGAAATGAATCACAGCAGCTATGACCATCTCAGATCAGCCAGCTTCTGGCAGACCTTCTAACTGACTAGAGATACAAGGGCAAGATATAATCTGCTAATCCCAGATTAGCAGGACCCACCTAGCTCACCTGTAGACACATATACAATAATAAAATTAGGTATTATTCTGGATAAGCCTAACCTAAGACTTGAGATCACTATTATGAAGAGCTCCAAAGGAATCGTCCCAACACCCACATATATGTACAAATATGTTTTCCTAAGCCTTTCAGCAACCTGCAAAATCTCCTTTCTCTACTTATCCTACATATCCTTCTATAGAGGATTTACCATGGTCTGTATACAATATAAACATTTTTGTATTTGTGTTTTTACCACCAATCTTTCTCTACACCCGTACACTTATGTACTCATGCATGTTCACACACATGCACACAATTACCATGATACACTAAAGCTGCTTCTCCTATACCAATATGTGTCCATGGGGCGCAACAGTCTTACACAGAGTACAAAAATTGGACCAATATGACTTAAGGTACAACCATTTTTACCTTAGCTGTTATAATCTTTCAACCAGCAACAGGCTGCCTCAAAGTTATGATAAATCAATGTTTCTAAAGCTGTGCTCCATATAACACTAGACCTATGAGATGTCCTATATAAATAGGCTACGATGATCAAATAACTTCAGGAATCACAACATGGTGATACTCCTCCTGTCTTGTAGATTGGCAATGCACATTAGCATATTAAGGCCTCTGAAAAATCCCACAACAACCTGATCCAATACTGATCAACATTTTGAAAGACCTCTTGGTTCTTACAACAGAAGTCTACTCAACTGAGCACTGACTCAAGGAAGAGTCCTCTAAGGAGATTGTAAATCTCAGAAGATTCTACTTTTATAGTCATCGTAGCCAAGGAAAATTAATTCTGTCTCAATTTGACTTTTTGCACTATCCTTAAGAGATACAGATTATGCATTATTATGACAAATATGTTTCCATATCTTTGAACATCTTAAAAATAGAATATTAGTTCCCAGTGATTTTTTAAAATGAAGAAAATGGAAATAATCTAAATGTACGGCTACAGTAAGAGTCAGATTTATCCACAAGATGGGATACCTTTTAGCCATTAAAACCATGCCTTTAAAAAAACCTGGAAAATGTTTATAATATTATTCTAAGTGACAAAACAGAAAATATTTTATATTGTGCTATTTTAGTTATATAAAAGGTACACAGGAATGAAAGAAACTGAAATATTGACAATGATTTTCTTTGGTTGATGGGATATGGAAAATGTATATCTTCATCAGTATATTTTTATATAATTTCTAATATAACCTAATATAAAACAAACAAAAAGTTAATTCTAGGTCCTCATAAAGAACCAAAGCATCATTTACCTGCCCAGCTTCAACCTATTTTTCAGGTTTGAGCTTAGTCTCCTCTAGGAGACCATCCAGAACCCTATAGCTACATTAGATTCCCTTCTTGAGAATGTCCACAGGATGCTCTGCTCTTTACTATCATAGCACTTAAAACTGAACATTCCATTTTCTTATTTACTTATTCATACTTTCGAGCTATAAACCCTCTCTGCTTAGTTCATCACTGCAATCCCAGTGCCTCTCACAGTGACTGGAACCTGGTACCTGTTACATAAACATTACTGAATAACTGAAAGGTTGAATGGTTTCTCATTTCCTAAAAGTGTTGCATAAAGTGTGGCACAGAGAACGTAATATCTGCAGATATTAATTAAACTTCCCCCTTAAATAATGATATCTTTCATTAAGGCAAATGATTTTTTGATAAATTATCAGTAATTTAAACTTCCCATGAAATTTTACCTACGAACTCTTTCTTCCATACCCAGTTTAAAGGATAACAGAGATCCCTGTAATTTGGTATATAATTTTATTTGCAGGACTGTTTAAGCACTATAAGGTTACATATGCTCCTATTCGAGGCTCTCAATTTGCCTTAGGTAGGAGTATGCTCCTCTAAGTGCATGAATCCAAACCAATAAATTGTCTCAACATCAAACTTTTACCTATGTCCAAAAACAACCACCTTAATAATGGAAACTGTTTTAATTCCAGAAGTGAAATTCTATTCACTTATCCTCAAAATTTCATGACATGGTTCATTTGGGGAGATATATACCTATACAATAACAGGAATAATAATATGATTAGCTTACATTTACTGAATGCTTACTATGTGCTGGGCATAATGCTAAGCAATATGCATACATTATATCCTCTGACCCGCACTTTATGAGGCAGATAATATAATTTTACTATTTAACGATGGGCAAAATTGAAGCAACTATCTTGAGTTTACAATAACTGCCAGAGTCAGGATTATGAAGTACAGAGTTCAATTTATTAATCGTATTGTCATTCCTTCTACAAATATTACTGAGTGTCTACTCTAATAAAGACATTGCTCTGTGTCCTGGGAATATACCAACAAACAGCCCTGGGTTCCTAGAGCCTACAGTTTAATTAAGGTTGATAGAAACTTAAACACATGAGTGCAAGCATACTGTGGCAAAGATGACTGAATGTCCAACAAAACATGCATTTCCCCTTTCATAGAATAATATGTCATTGAGAAGCTGTTGTTCAGACAGGATTAAATTTCTCAGCTCTCCTTGCATATAGATGTGGCCATGTGACTACTTCTTGTGAAGAGAATGTGAGTTAAAGAGATTCCATTTTGGCAAAGGTTTCAAGAAATCTAGTGCAGATTTCACCCACTTCTCTTTCTCCTATTATCTGAAGTCCTAAGAAACAGTACAGGAGTGTTGATGCATAGGGGCACCTGTACCCCAATGTTTATAGCAGCACTTTCAACAATAGACAAATTATGGAAAGAGCCTAAATGTCCATCAACTGATGAATGGATAAAGAAATTGTGGTTTATATACACAATGGAGTACTACTTGGCAATGAGAAAGAATGAAATATAGCCATTTGTAGCAACATGGATGGAACTGGAGAGTGTTATGCTAAGTGAAATAAGTCATACAGAGAAAGACAGATACCATATGGTTTCACTCTTATGTGGATCCTGAGAAACTTAACAGAACACTGTGGGGGAGGGGAAGGGAAAAAAAAGTTAGAGAGGGAGGGAGCCAAACCATAAGAAACTCTTAAAAACTGAGAATAAACTGAGGGTTGATGGGGGGTGGGAGGGAGTGGAGGGTGGGTGATGGGCATTGAGGAGGGCACCTGTTGGGGATGAACACTGGGTGTTGTATGGAAACCAATTTGACAATAAATTTCATATTAAAAAATAAAATAAAGTCCTAAGAAACAGAGGAGCCTCTACATGGAAGCTGCCTGAGTCTCCCAATTTCTACTTAGAAAAAAGGCATCTGCTGACCAGGAGGACATGCCATGGACTGTTCTGTGAGTGACAAATAGCCACTATGGGCTAAGGCATTGTACTACACTCTATTTCTTATAGCAGCTAACACTACTTTAAATAATACAGAATATGGTACCTTGATTTGAGTGCTACCATGAAAATAACCTGAATATGTGACATAAATTTAATGGCCAAGCAGTGAGTGACACGGAACAGATATCATATATTACCTCATTATAAAATATTTGAGAACACTGTTGCCTACAATAACTGCGAAGACTGACCCAGCACCTACCTGGCCTATATCTCCAGGAAGTTTGACTTTTGAGCATTGGTTCTTGTCGGGTTATACTTGCTGCATTTTCCAATGCATTGTAAAAACTAATAAGCTCAAGGTAAAGTTGACTGCTTAGTAAACAGAAACTAAGAACTTGCTGGGAGAGAGACAAATGATAAATGACCATAAATATCCAGAGATGGGAATGAAAAATGAGGACAAATGTTTATTTAAAAAGTTATAATTTAAACAAATATATTCAGCTGGAAACAAAAATAAGATTGTGGATGTGGCTTTCCAACGCATACATATTATTTCAGGTGGCCACCATAGGATGAGAGGCATGGGTTTGAGGAGGCAAAGAACCAAAGCAGTCTCAAAACAGATACTGGAAACTGGTGGGGGAGTGTAGACATGCAACATGGATTGAAAGCAGATAGAGCAAAAGGCTAAACCGTTTTGAGGAAATTCTATTGGCAAAGAAACCAAAAGCCTGGCTTTTAAAAAGCCTTGGACTCTCAAACTCTTAAAGCAATCCTTGGTCTCTCCAAGTTTCATGAGCAGGGAGCAAGTTGCAAAAATTGCATAGCCTCTAAAAAAGGTATTTTCCCAAAGCTCACTTCAGATGTGTCCATGGAGAAAACTGAAGAAGAGTTTCTTAGAAGGCAAGAAAAGAACCATAGAGAACAATGGAGGAAGTTCCTCCCAAATGCAATCTAGGTTCTAATCAAGAAAAAAAGGGTATCTGGGTGGCTCAGTCAGTTAGGCGTCCAACTCTTGACTTTGGTTTAGGTCCTGATCTCACGGTTGGGTTGTGAGATCAAGCCACATGTCAGGCTCCACACTGAGGGTGGAGCCTGCATAAGAGGCTCTCTCTCTCTTTCTCTCTCTCTCTCTCTCTCAAAAGAAAGGAAAGAGGGGGATGGAAAGGAAAGGAAAGGAAAGGAAAGGAAAGGAAAGGAAAGGAAAGGAAAAGAAAAGAAAAGAAAGGAAAAGAAAGGAAAGAAAGGAAAAGAAAGGAAAAGAGAAAAGAAAGAGAAAGGCAAGGCAAAGCAAGACAAGGAAAAAAGGAAAGGAAAGAGAAAAGAAAAGAACAGAGAAAAGAAAGGGAAAGGACAGGGCAGGAAAGGAAAGGAAAGGAAAGGAAAGGAAAATTCCTCCGCTGGAAAAGCAGTCTTCATAATCCCTGTCTTAAAAAGATTCCATTACGCTCTGAACTGCTAACTGCCCTGTAATTGTCCGTCTTCCTTATTCTGAATGGGAATTATGTTATACATATGCTGTTCCTGTTCTACCATTTTATTTAGATGTAAGAGAGTGATCTCTTCATTACCTCCACCTCCTTGCAAGTAGGTGAAGGAATGTGATTAGTTATGACCAAAAGAATTTGAAGAAGGTATATGTGCCCATTCTGGACAAGATTTTAAGAAGTTAGCATGCTTCGCACACACTCATTGTCCCCTTCTGCTGCCTTCAGACTCTAGAGAATAACATCTGGATGAAAGACATCTGGGACTATGAAACTTCACATGGAGAACAGTTGCCTGCCAAACAGGAACATTTATTTTGAACTACCACACAAGCAATAAATAAACATCTATAGTGCTATAACCATCACACTATGTGGTGATCTATTTGTTACCTCCACTTAACCTATGCTAAATAATCTACATGCACAATAAAATTCTAAATGGTGAAGTTCTAGGAAGAAAATAAAACAGGGTGATGGAGAGCACTGTATCTCAATTAGTTGGGATGACTGAGATAGGAAGATCAGAGAAGGTCTCTCTGAAGAGGGTACAATTTAGTTGAGAAAGGAGGAGTTTGGCAAAATTTGGGACAAGCAACTGGGGCAAATATAGCACATTTAAAACTCTTTATCCATAAACTAAGTTTATGCTTTTAAGAAAGAACAAAAAGTCCAGTGTGGTTGAAGTATAGATAGAAAAGGGCGAGAGCCTGGACTTAGTGAGTTTTGAGTCTTATTGGCTTAGTGAGAAGATTGGACAAATTTTAAGTCTAATGGGAAGCTCCCGGAAGGTTTTAGGCAGAATGACATAATGATCTAGTTTATCCTCTAGCTACATGAAGAATGACTTAAGGTAGGCGAGATGGCAGAATGAGATCAGACTGGAAGCTACTGTGGTACTCTAGGCATGGGATAATGTTGGTTTGCCAAAAAGAGGAGTGACATTGATGGTGAAAAGTGGTCAGATCAGGCTACATCTTGGAGCTAGAGCTGAAAGGGCTTGCATATGGATTGGACATTCTGGGTGAAGAAAAGATAAGAAACCAATGATACTTACATGTTTGACCTAAAAAGCTAAGTGGATGGTGGTGTTCTTTGCTGGTGTGTAAAAAACTGAGGGAATATGAAGTTTGACTATATGTGGGAGAAGGAAGAAGTGTGTGTGTGTGTGTGTGTGTGTGTGTGTGTACTTTTTGCAGAGTACCTGACTCAGGTTATGAATTAAGTGTGAATTTTTAATATAGATATATTAATATATGTTTCTTGTTTTCAGGTTGACCCAATTATAATGGGAAAAGGGTGCTAAGTTTTAGAGGCTTTAAAGGGACCCAATAAATGTATTATATCCCCCTTCTTCTAAAGCTTAAATTTGAACTTGACTGAGCAACAAATCCGGAAACCAATTATGTAAAGATCTAAATATCACTTGTAATAAATGATGAGGCTGATTAGAGAATGTAACTTTAGACCCTAGGCTAAGTAGTCTTACTAATATTAAATCCCACTTCCTTCCCTGTCACAGGCAGCTCTGAGAAAAAGCATGGCACCATATGTTTTCACTCTTATGTGGATCCTGAGAAACTTAACAGAAACCCATGGGGGAGGGGAAGGAAAAAAAAAAAAAAGAGGTTAGAGTGGAAGAGAGCCAAAGCATAAGAGACTCTTAAAAACTGAGAACAAACTGAGGGTTGATGGGGGGTGGGAGGGAGGGGAGGGTGGGTGATGGGTATTGAGGAGGGCACCTTTTGGGATGAGCACTGGGTGTTGTATGGAAACCAATTTGACAATAAATTTCATATATTGAAAAATAAATAAATAAATAAATAAATAAATAAATAAATAAATAAATAAAATGTTCCCAGACTTAAAAACAAAAAACAAAAAACAAAAAACAAAACAAAACAAAACAAAAAAAAAAACCATGGCTACGTTACCGTGAGGTTCCTAAACCCATAATGGAGAACATATGCCAACACATACTTTCTGAGCAATGAGGCCAGAAATGCCTGACCACACATGTCTAGGTTCTTCTCCCAAACCCACCACCAACCAGTTCAGTGTGTCCCATTCTTCTAAGGAAAGAGTGAGGCAAATGAGTCCACAAATGCTACCTAATTAGAAATATAAAAGAAAGGAAGAGAAGTTTCTGTCTTAAAACAAATACAAATAAATGAGTATTGAAGATGTCTGGAAGAGCTCTATATCTGATATAATGAGAACAAAGGGAGGGGATTTTCAATGAACAGATGTCATTTTAAAGAGAGGTGAATATGTAAGAAATGGCCTTCTCCCTGATACTTTTTAAACCCAGCTCTTGGAACCAAGGGGCAGATCAAAGCAAAGCTGAGATTTTACTTTATTTAAGTTAGTCAAAGAAGAAAAAAAACTAGAAGGAAAAAAAAAATGTCTTGTCCATTGGTTGGATTTGAAGTGAAATTCTGTTTTCCTATTTCCCAATCTCATATGATATGGGTGGCTCATACCCAGAGGGAAAAATTGTCACACTTCCTCCAGCTACAAACCGCCAGCTCACATTCCATCACTGCCACCGCTTCTCGCAAGCTCCTGATGATTTACTGACAGAACTGATAACTCCATCTGAGGACTCTGGTCCTTGGGCCTTTCATCTTTATTCTTTCTTGACTAACCATTCCTCCCTGAGGGATTAAATAGTAAAACTACTAAAAAAGACTCAACACAAAGGAAGGAAATATGCTGCACAAAATGCTGTTCTTGGCCACCAGGCTAGCTCAAAGCTCCCTACTCTCCTTTCATTTTAGGTTTAATCTGTGGACTAGGAAGGCACTGCTCACAGGTCCTTTCCTCGTGCTACCAGGGCTCTGCTCAGCATTGGAGGGAATTACATTTCCCAGATTCCCTTCCTGATGTGGGTTCATCCACCACAATGCACTGGCAGAAGACTGGGGGACGGAAGGCAGGGGGAACCTCACAGCTACTAGACATCCCCCAGTGTCTGGTCCCATGACAGCCACTCTGCCTGAAGTCCCACCTCATGCCTGGCAGCCCCAAACGTGATACCAGCTCCTACCAGATAAACCCTAAGAACACCCCTCTCCTCCCTTCCATCGTCTCTCCAAATGTAGGGGCGATAACAGCTTCCAGTGATTTCTAAATTCTAGGATAGTTCACCACCCCTGTTTAGTTTCTCACTTCTTACATCAAATTCCCTATTACATTCCTTCTGTGAAAATATCTAGGATGGTTTCTTGCATACAGACTTGAACATATCTGATACAGCCCATGTGTCTGGAGTTTTGTTGTAAGTTTGTTTATATTTAGTATACCAGGAAGAAGCAAACTATAGCCTTCAGGCCCACTGCTTGTTTGTGTAAATAAAGTTCTATTGGAACACAACCATGCTCATTCATTTAAATATTATCTATAGTTGGTTTTGTGCTACAACAGCAGAGTTGAGTACCTGCGACGGAAACTTTATGGCACTCAAAGTCTAAAATATTTACTACCTGGCCTTTCACAGAATGTGTTTGCTGACTCTTGCACTAAATAAAACAAGACCTTCCATCTAGAGGCCCAGGTGGGCTCTGTGATCATAACAGTCTAGACCAGCACTGTCCAATAGAAATAGAGTGTGAGCTACCACGAAATTTTTAATTCTCCCGTAGCCATATTAAAAAACTAAAAAGAGGGACGCCTGGGTGGCTCAGTCGGTTAAGCATCTGACTTCAGCTCAGGTCACGATCTTGCGGTCCATGAGTTCGAGTCCCGCGTAGGGCTCTGGGCTGACAGCTCAGAGTCCGGAACCTGCTTCCGATTCTGTGTCTCCCTCTCTCTCTGCCCCTCCACCATTCATGCTCTGTCTCTCTCTGTCTCAAAAATAAATTAAAAAAAAAAAAAACGTTAAAAAAAAACTAAAAAGAAACAGGTGAAATCAATTTCAATGATATAATTTTACTTAAGCCAATGTGTCTTATAATACTTTCAACATGTCACCAATATAAAAAGCTGTCAAGATAATTCACATTTTTAACACTATGCCTTCAAACTATGCCTTTACACCTATAGCACATATACTTTACACATACAGCACCACATTTTGGATGCTATGTTTTCATTGCAAATACTTGATTTCTATGTAGCTTTCATGAAGTTTATAGTTAAAAATGTAGATTTACAGTAAATAACTTGTGATAATGGATAAAACAAAAAATAATGACAACACTAAATGCTGGCAAAGATGTAGATAAATAGGCTCACTCATGCACCACTACTGGGAAAATAAAATGCTACAGACACTCCAAAAGCAATTTGGAAGTTTTTTTATAAAATGAAACATGCAACTACCATATAATTCAGCAATTGTACTCTTGGTCATCTATCTCAGTTAAATAAAAAGTTATTTTCACATGCAAACCTCTACACAAATGTTTTATTGTGGCTTATTCATTACAGCCCAAAACTGTAAACGAAAAAGAAAAAGTCCTTCACCAGGTCAATGGTTAAACAATCTGTGGTACATCCATACACTAGAATTTTACTCAGCAATAAAAAGGAACAAACTATTAAAATGTGGAACAGGGGCGCCTGGGTGGCGCAGTCGGTTGGGCGTCCGACTTCAGCCAGGTCACGATCTCGCGGTCCGTGGGTTCGAGCCCCGCGTCGGGCTCTGGGCTGATGGCTCAGAGCCTGGAGCCTGTTTCCGATTCTGTGTCTCCCTCTCTCTCTGCCCCTCCCCCATTCATGCTCTGTCTCTCTCTGTCCCAAAAATAAATAAACGTTGAAAAAAAAATTAAAAAAAAAATAATAAAATAAAATGTGGAACAATGTGGATAAATCTCAAAATTAAGTGAAAAAAACTCTGACTCAAAAAGAAGCTTACCATATAATTCCACTAATATGGCATTTTTGGAGTGACAGAATTATAGAAACGGAGAATAGATTGGAGGTTGCCAGAGTCTGGATGGGAGATGTTGGGAGGCGTGTAGGTATGACTATAAAAATATAAAAGGCCACATGAGGGATTCTCGTGGTGATGGAGAAGCTTTGAATCTGACCATGTAACGTCAACATCCTGGTTGTAAATTTGTGCTACACTTTTGCAGATGTTATCATTGAAGAAACTGAGTCAAGGATAAACTCTCTGTATTTTATCTTATAGCTGCATGTAAACCTACAAAATAGAAAGTTTAGCATTGATAAAAATAGATTCACATAACCAAGCTTCTCTAATAACTAAAAGTCTTTCAATAGCTGAATCGAATATCAGTTTATACATTGTAAATACTGATTAAATTTTACAAAACAAAAAATTCAATCCTTAGTCACCCTCACCACATTTCAGGAGTTCAACAGCCACATGTAGTAAGTGGCTAAAGCATTACACAGAGCACCTCCAGATAATCTTTTTGGGCTAGAACAGGTAAAAAATATAGCCAAATTAGAGCCATTCAACAGGAAAATGGCCACACAAGACTACTCCCAGAAAGCACACTTCCTACAAAGAAACACACGTTTCTACTTTAAAAATTCTGCAATTCCAAAAGAGGTAATGAAACCTCCACGGTATTAAAAACTAACCAGTTGTGACAAACTGCGTATAGAGATGCATTGTTCTTCAGACAGTTTCTCAGCCAGCTAGCAGGATGTTGCTTCCGAGATAAGATGTACATTTCCTCCTTCTACTCCCTTATTTTAAAAAGAGGAATACAATAAATAAAAGTGAATTGTTTTAGATTACAGCTTTCCCCACCAACCTTGACTTCTGCATGAACAATGGGGTTTAACATGATGAGTGGTGACGGTGACGGCACACATTCACAAAAGAGAAGCTGATGCTGTGCTCAGAAGGTCCCTCTCTTTGACAAGATGACAAATGAAACTGGAAGATGAAATGAAACCGCAGCTCCTGTGCACACCGGGCTGGCTGCCACGCAAAAGGGCCGTGGGAGACAGGTGGGGGTGGTCTCTTAATGGAGCACTGAAGAGAGGTGTGCAGGGTTCAGGGGCTCTGCTCTGCTTGGTGTCCACAGTGATTAGCTGCTCAATGAAACAATGGTGGGGGGTGGAAGGGGTAGAGCATAACGTACCGTGCTATTTATGTGTGCGTTCCCACTGGTGGGGATAGGGGAGACATGCTCCTTTTAAATAGACTGATAGAACTGGATCAGACTGATAGAACTGGATCAGGTTGGGAGAAAACGAGGAGAAACAATTTTCTAAAGGAATCGTAGCAGTTCAGCAGTTCTGGAGAACAGTCAACGGCCCCTCAGTCTAGCACTCAAGGCCCTTCATCACCTGGACCTCTCTGCACACTAGCTTGTCATGCCTGCATCCTCCAATCTCATTTGGCCGGCTTGTCTCCTTCAGAACACCATCCGGACCGCCCCTGCACTTCTGCCTACAGGGACACCTGTTCCATTTCCTTTTATTTGTCCTCTAAAGTCCAGGTAAAACCACACCTCCTGGAAACTCAACCAAACCATAAATGCTCTTGCCCCTTCTGTGGGGTTTCCATAGCAAATAAAATAACAGCTATGAAGAAAACAAAACAAAGAGAAACAAACCCATAAATACAGAGGATACACCGATGGTTGCCAAAGGGGAGAGGGGTAAGGGGGACAGACAAAATGGGTGAAGTCGAGTGGGAGGTAAAGGCTTCCAGTTAGGGAACAAATACGTCACGATAATAAAAGGTACAGCCCAGGGAACATAGTCAACAGTATCGTAACAGTTCCACATGGTGACACGTGAGAGCTACGCTTCTGAGCATGGCAAAACCTATAATAAACTTGACAAATCACTACGTTGTATACCTGAAACTAACATAACATCATGTATCAACTATACTCAGATTTAAATTTTTTTAAATAATCTTGGGGCGCCCGGGTGGCTCAGTCAGTTAAGAATCCAACTTCGGCTCAGGTCATGATCTCACGGTTTGTGGATTCAAGCCCCACATCAGGCTCGCTGCTGTCATCGCAGAGCCTGGAGCCTGCTTTGGATTCTGTGTCTCCCTCTATCTCTGCCCCTCCCCCACTTGCACACTCTCTCTCTCTCTCTTTCTCTCAAAAATAAACATTAAAAAAATTAAATAATCTTAAAAAATAGGAATAGCTGCCATTCATTGGGCAGCTCTGTGTTCCCAGTTCTGTGGCTGAAATTTTCATGCTCCCTAACTTAATCCTCACAAACCTATTGTGCATGAATCATTATCCCCATTTTATACACCAGTAAACTGAGGATCAGAGCTAGTAAGTAGCTAGCCCAAAGTCGCACAGCAGGTAACTGTCAGAATTGGCATTCAAATTAAATCTTTTTTTTTTTTATGTCTCCAAAACCTGTTCTTTTATCCCTGTACTATTCTATTAATTCAGGACACATATATTTAGCCAAACTACATTTATGGAGCATCTGATTGATGCCAAGCACTGAGCTAGGCACTAAGGGCAAAGTAAATAATAAACTAAAGTCATAATATAATCATATAAGTGCACTCTGTAAAATATGCATAAAGAAGTATAAGGTGTCACATAGATATGACACTTACCGTGGATTTGCAAGATGTATGAAAGTTTAACAGGTAGAAAGGGTTTGATCAAAGGCATCTAAAGGTGTGGGGGGATGCAGGATGATACATTCTAGATGGAGAAAATGCATGTTCAAAAATAAAGAGTCCCAAAGGTCCACAGAGTATTGAATACAGTTCAGCAGCATGCTAGAAATATGGTCAAGGACAGGTTATAAGGAATTGCATTGCCACACAAAGGAGTTGGAATGTATTCTGTGGGCAAATGAGACCCACAAAAGGATTTTTCAGTGGAGGATGATCAGATCACATGGGTACCTCTTTCCTTTACTCATCAAGTATATATTGAGTACCAAGCATTGTGTTGAAATTAGAGACATAAATACGGGTTTTCAGTTGAATGGTGGAGAGAAGCAAACCAATCAACAACTACATAAAAATAGAGTAACTACTAGACAGAGATGTGTGCAGGGCGATTTGAACACAGAGGATGGGGTGCCGGTTCGAATGGCAGGAAACGATGGGTGTAAGCAACAGTTCCCTGGAGGTGATACCACATTGGTGATGGCTGGAGGATGGGATAGAAGGTGTTAGGGAATGAAACGAGAGAATTGTAACTACAACAGGAATATATTTGAGAATTATTTCATAGAAATGATTAAAATATTTGCTGACTTACTAGAATAGGTGTGGGGACAAGGAAGAAATAGAAGTAAGAACTGGGTTGTGACTAAAATATTCAGTCCACTGTCATTACGGGAAGCCAAAGTATTTGTACGTAGTAAAAGTTACTTCCAATAATTCACAAACAAAAAAGAAATGTATAGAAAGAAAATATTGGAAATAGAATAACATAATGCCAGGTAACATCATATTTTTGTTTTTTTTTAATATTAACCATTACATTACTTAGTTAATAATGGTAAATATTGAGCCATTTCACTCAACAAAATAATATGTTTGAGTATGTTAAAATAATATATCCTATTTTATTTATTTATTTTTTCATTTTTTGTGTTTATATTTTTGAGAGAGAGAGAGAGAGCACAAGCAGGGGAAGGGCAGAGAGAGAGCGAGACAGAATCCAAAGCAGGTTCCAGGTTCTGAGCTGTCAGCACAGAGTCCAATGTGGGGCTCGAACCATGAACCATGAGATAATGACCTAAGCTGAAGTTGGACGCTTAACCAACTGAGCCACCCAGGCACCTCCCTATTTTATTTATTTTCAAAGTTTATCCAACTATCTTGGGAGAACGCATGTGCAGGGGAGGGACAGAAAGAGAGAGGGAGAGAGAGGATCCAAAGCAGGTTCCTCACTAACAGCATAGTGCAGAGCCCAACTCAGGGCTCCAGGAACCTTGAGATCATGACCTGAGCTGAAACCAAGAGTCAGATGCCCAACCAACTGAGCCACTCAGTGCCCCAATAAATCCTATTTTATCTGCTTTCTTGCTCCATAGGTGTCTTGCACGTTGCAAACTAAATTCCCTGCAAATGTGTAACCTGCACTTAAAATATACAATAGAGTTTTCCAGAAACCATATTTCGTTTGTTGCATCACTCTGAGAGCATAAATGTGTGCTTATGATTCCTTGTGCTTTTCCAAAATTTTTCAAGGTTTAGAGTATAGCTATGTACGTTTCCAGAGATTATCTGAGTACTTCTGTGTCCTTATGAGGTTTCTTTGGTTTTACCTGCTATCATCTTTCTAATCTCATTGCCAACCAATCATTAGTTTAAAATCTGACAATTGTCCCTGTGCTTATTTGGAAACACCATAAGAAGTATACTTTGCTGTCTTACAATATTCTTAACTTTAAAAAAAATCTAAAATTTAAAATGTGATCTATGTGTTATTTTTTAAATTTAATAATATCTTATTTAAAAATAAAATAACATTTATAATGTATTTTTCTTATATTTAAGGTTAGTTTGCAAAAGAGAGAGAATTGAAGACTCACTTTCTCAACACACAGTAACATCAATCTATGTGTAAAAATGTTGAAACATATCAGAGTTCTTGACTGAGGAAAGGGAAGAACCCACTCCAAAGAAAGTTAAAATAAAACTAAGTCAAAAAGGGTCTTTATCTCTACCTCACAGATGTTAAACATTGTCTCATTGCATCCTATACAACAGAACTTCTGGAAATATTATAATGGTGCAAGCTGAGGTACAGCATTAATTTTGAATCCAATTGCTCGGCATTTAAAGAAAAAGGAATTGGATATTCCTTTTTGATGAGATCTTCGAAAGCTAATCATGACTGAGCACAACTTTTCAAACTAGAAATGAAAAGCAACAGAAGCATCTGAAAGGATAAGACACTGCTGCACGGAGTGGGGAAGGGCCCACAGTCCCCAAGCAACAGACTAACGATGTCTGTACAAGTGACAGAGAAAGCATAAGGCACGTCCTGACATCAAAGTTCGAAAGCCGGGAATCCAAGCTTCGGCTATATCCTCACTTCTGCTTGACAGTCTGTTTTCTACAAGGGCATTTGCCCTTTCAGACCCACGCATCGTCCCTACAAGATTGAGAATACACCAGCCCCCCATGAGGACTTGAGAACCAGCTCCTCAGACCTATGCTTGCACGTGCTGCCTGCTGCTTACTCACAAGGCCACACTCCCTGCCCTTGCCCTCCTCCTGGCTAGCGGTTCATGTCCTGTCCCTCCTATTCTCTCCAAGGTGTAAATCTCTCCTCCAATCTCTACCCAAAATTGGTTCCATCCTCACTAATGATTAAGTTTTTCTTATAAAGGCAGAGGGAGAGAGAGAGAAAACACAGAGTCCCTTCTTTCAATGTCAAGTCACTTTTGCCTCAAGCTACTATTCTACTTTTTGTTGGTTTTTAACTTTTTTTAATGTTTTATTTATTTTTGAGAGAGAGAGAGAGAGAGAGACAGAGTGTGAGAAGGGGAGGGGCAGAGAGAGGGAGACAGAGTCCGAAACAGGCTCCAGATTCTGAGATGTCAGCACAGACCCCATATGGTTCTTGAACCCACGAACTGTGAGATCACGACCTGAGCTGAAGTTGGATGCTTAACTGAGCCACCCAGGTGGCCCACTTTTTGTTGTTTTTATTTCCTTTCTGGTTATGAATAGTGGATACATACTCCAGGTCCACGACCCCTCATCCACAATGCTAAAGTGCCAAAAGCTCTAAAAATGAGATTATACATACATATTTACACACACACACACACACACACACACACACACACACACGTATTATTGCACATATATATGTTTATATACATATACTTTGCAATTCATTTGAGATCAAAACCTTATATTCTAATTTGGCAGTAAAATCTGCAGGAAACTGACATTTTAGCTTAATTTTCTTATATTCTCCTGTGGAAATATCACCATGACTGATTCCAGTGTGTGGGGGGTGCTATGTAACACAAAGTATATATGCACTGTATCATATTTTTAAAACACCTATAGTTTGAAAAGCATCTGGCCCAAAGGACTTGGGATGAAGGGCTGTAAACCTACAATATTTTTCATATCAATCTCAATAGTTAGGAGCAACTGCAAAAGTATTGGCAGTATATCTGTGATTAATACAGAGGCTGATATGAAACACAGTGGTTTCTGACTTTAGAAGCCCGACTACAGAATTGCGGTCTAATTTACACAACGGTACTACATTAAGGGGCATTAACATGTCTAGACACTCTTCATATACCATTTAATATTCTCAGAGAATGTATCCTGGTCCCAGTAAGGAGAGCTGTCTTAATGAAATAAGCCCTGATGATCCCCATGAGAAACAAACAGACACAAAGAGAAAATAACTGCTGCTTCTCTCCCTGCCACAAGCCTCTAGGAGCGGTTTTCAAAGAAAGGTGTGTGTGGTGGGGAGTGGGCTTCACGCTCAGGTGTCAATGTCCAGTTCACCAAGGAGGTAAGATTATATGCACTATCATTCCAAACTGAGGTCAAAATCAAAGCTCTCTAAAAGATGTAGTTTGAGAGAGAGAGAGAAAGTGACAGGTGACATTTGTCAAAAATATCTCCTAAAGTCTTCTGGATACTCTATTCTTTTTTTTTTTTTTTTTTTTTTTTAATTTTTTTCAATGTTTATTTATTTTTGGGACAGAGAGAGACAGAGCACGAATGGGGGAGGGGCAGAGAGAGAGGGAGACACAGAATCGGAAACAGGCTCCAGGCTCTGAGCCATCAGCCCAGAGCCCGACGCGGGGCTCGAACTCACGGACTGCGAGATCGTGACCTGGCTGAAGTCGGACGCTTAACCGACTGCGCCACCCAGGCGCCCCTACTCTATTCTTATATACTCTGCAAGTGTCATATTTACTGTTATTCCTTTACTTTAGAAAACAAAGAGATGGCCATCAGTCTGCACAAAGCTGCCGATAAGATTCATTTTTATTATTAGTTGCTGGGGAAAGTTCTCAAGGGTCTCTTTTACCTAGTTATTCATCTAGCAAACCCCCATCGGCCTTTGGGAGGAGAAGCAGAGGTAAAACTGCAGGCTCTGAGGTCAGGCTGACTGGGTTGGAATCCTCTTCTGTGACTTTATGACATGATTTAACCTCTCTGAGCCTCCGTTCCTCATATATGATATCAGGAATCACCTACCTCAAGGTGTTCTTGTGAGGATTACACGTGATTTTCCCTGTAAAGCATTTAGCAAAATGTCTGACACATAGTAAGCATTCAGCAAATGTTAGTAGAGCAGGATATGAACATTCAGACTCTTTTATTATGTAAATTTAATTATTTTGTTTTACCATTCACTGCTGCACTAGAAAAAGGAAACACAAATATTTCCATTTCTCTTCATCTCCTAAGAGGTCTTGATGATTAAGTCCTCCCTGCTCTCAAAGGAAGGGGAAATGGTTTTTGTGTGCCACTAGTTCAGGTTCCGAAATTCACGGGACATCAAAGTCTACTTTCAAAAGAAAAAGAGAGTAACTGATATTTAAGGAAGAAATAAAGAGTCTCACAGAAGCAGGAAGCAAAGAGGGGTTTCCTGAGATGAGAAAGAGCTCCTTTAAAGTAGGAGTAATGGTACAGGACAGGTTTTGGGGCCTGGAATAACAAAGACTCAGCTCTTACAACACTAACTGCACCCAGGGAGGTGGAAATTACCGTCAAGGAATGAAATATGGTTATTTCAGGGGAGATGGACTCAGCTGGCCTTGATATCTATCCCCACCAACGATTTCCAGTCCCAGCCACGGCACCGAAGCTGCAGGCAGCTGCAGACACAATGGCTGCCTTAGGAGTAACCTCTGTGGACCCATGAGTGATCATTGGAAAAGCTCCAATAGTAGGGCACAATCTGCAGTGAGGAAGCTGTCCCTAAGTCGAATCAAGTTGAATCTCCTAACAGTCCATCAGAGTAATTCAGAGCCAAAAATTAAATAAGGGCATTTCTTGGAACCTGGTGTGAGAATGAGACTCACATCCTCTACTTCAGGTATCATGATCCTGACTCTGTACCACCATTTTTGAGAGGCTGTGGATACAGAGCAGTGAGTAAGACATATGGTTATTGCCCCTGAGAGTTTATTGTTTAATAAGGAAGATACCTCAAAAGCAATTTTAAGAAGAGGTGGTGCTGTGATATAGGAAGTCTGAGATACAAGTAGATTCAAGGGAATAGGACTAGGTCTGGGGGTCAGGGAAGTCCTTTCTGACCATGTGAGGGTAAAGCTGAGCCCCACAATGTGAGGAGTTGGGCGGGTGAAGCATTCCAGGCTGGGAGAACAGCATGGTCAAAGCTTCAGAGACAAAAAGGGCACCATGTACTTCAGGACATAGAAGATGGCTGCTTGGACTGCAGCACAGATAGCAAGGAAAGAAATGGCTTGAGATGAGGCCTGAGGGAGGCAGAGGTCTGGTCGCAGAGAGCCAATTTCACTGAGTGACTCTGGTGAATTTACCAAGGCAGCTCACAAGGGAGTCAGGGCAGCCCTCGCTGCCATGGCCACGAAGACCAGATATAGCTCCTGAAGATGGGGATGAGGGAGAGGCCAATGCTGAGCGGACTGGACAAGGAATTCCAAGGGGGACCAGAGAAGCTTGGAGCAGTCGGGAAAGAACTACATGTGGTGGCTCTGTGTGTGCACCAGCCTGTGTGAGTGCGCTCCTGGCAAATTAGTGAGGACATCAATGGAAACTAATTAAGGAATATATCTCTTCCATACTGGATACAGACTAGACTACTGTTATGGACTAACTCTTTGTGTCTCTCTAAAATGCTTACGTCGAGGCTCTATCCCTCAATGTGATGACGTCAGGAAACCAGAGAGTGCCCTTTCTCAGTCTCTCACTCTCTCTCTCTCTCTTCCCTCCACTTCCTCTCCCTTGCCATACGAAGTCATAGCCAGAAGGCAGCCATCTGCAGCCACAAAGAGGGTCCCCACCAGGACCTGCACATGCTGACACCCTGATACCAGATTTCACAGCCTTCCAGAACTATGAGAGAAAAATACCTTCCGTTTAAGGCACCCAGATTATGGTCATTTTATCATAACACCCAAAGATGACTAAAACAGGGATTTAAACTTTTAAAGACCAAAGAAAAGTACCCAGGACCGACAATGCTTGAAAACTCCAAGCTGAGGGAATGACTTAAGTAAGCAGGCATCACCCTGAGCTTTGTGGAAAAGCAGCAAAGAGAACTGTCAAAGCTGGCCTCAAGGCACAGATACATGTCTTAAGCAATGAAGCCAGCCATATGCATGCACAGCAGCACCAAGGAAAGGGCCGCCATCACACAAGTGCCCAATCACAAGACCATTCACAAACCATTTACTCTACACAATTATTTGTATCCATTCTAAACTTTGCTGATGGAAACCATGACCACACACATAATTGCACAGATTTCTGAACACTGAGCACGAAGCTGGAATCCTGACTTAACCATGTCCTAGCTCCACTGCTCTGGATGAGTTACTAGCTTCTTTGGACTTCATGTTTCTTATTAGGAAAACAGAGAAAATAATTGCTTTCAAGGTTCTGTTGCTAGCAGAAACCCAGTCAACCAGCACAAGCAAAAGAAGATGACTTTGTTGTAAGGATTTGGATGATGACATGGATCCTACTGGAAAGACAGGCAGTCAAGTATTCCCAGCGAAGGAAAGGAAAAACTAGAAAGCTTGTGGGGAGTGATTTCACACTCAGCGGTCTGCCTCTGCTTTATGTCCTCGCCCCCAACCTCTGCTTTCCCAAACTGAACATGATGAACTATGGCTTTCCATGACCACCACATTAACATCATTACTAACAGGAACTAACTAGTTTCCACACATCTTAATTCCTAATTCACAGGAGAGCACCTGGGTGACCCAGCTCTTACCCAGAGGTGGAAGGCATTTACACCAGTCTGGACTCTGAAGCTCTCTGCTGTGGGAAGATTGGGTGGGGGAGGAGTAGGGCTTGGGGATGGATCTTAAAAAATGGCCTGTGGAATGACAGGGAGTCCAAAGGGAATACTATACAGGGAAACCTCACAACAGGTTGTGTCTAGGATTCCTCAGTTGCTACATGTAGAGTGGCTAGCAAATAAAATAATCAGTATGTTATAAACTAGCTGTTATTATACTCTCACCAAGAAATTAAGTAAACAGTCATTTCAGGCCGTTTTCCTGACTGGCTGGAATGCATCCACCTGAGTGGGTATGGCATTTGACCCACAAATCTCTCACCACAGGAGCATTTCTCAGGTACATCTATACCCCAGGCATTTTTTATCTAGCTGTTCTATTGGAAATAATACAATTCACATTGCTATTTAAAAGAACTTATTTATGAGAAATCATGAGATAGGTCCATGTTTCAGAAATCCCTATGTAGTCTATTAAATGTGAAAAGCAGAAGAAGGACTATGAATCATATCCTAAGTGGAGTAAACACACACTAGGAGCCCGGAGACCCCACACGCAGTGTGATTGTGCTACCCTTCTCAGATGTCATTAAAAGGACCTTGAATTTGGTTCTCCAGTGTTCAATAATTACCTGAATGCCACATGAGTACTGAATTTACTTAACAAACACATACACTCTGAATAACAAGTTTTATTTTGATGCAGAAAGAAGTTAATGTGTAGGCACTTCTTCCAGTGAGACCTATTAATCTACCCTTCAAGAGTTAAACCAAACCATCAACATGGAGAAAGGTACACGTTTGCTTTACCTGAATGGATGCCCTTTTCCATACATTCTTCTCCAAGGACGTTGTTACTTTGTTACCAAAAACAATTAAGTTCAAGTTATTAAACATTATGTAAACATCTTTTGCGTCAAGAGCTAACAATTACCTCGAGCCTTGTGCCTGATGAGGAAGTCCATTATTTAAAGTGTTCTGACCCTCCAACTCAGGATCACCCTAGATGCATAACTTATTCTAAGCTCTTGTAAACTCAGTTCCACCAATATCAGTATTTGTTACACTTGAATTGTACATTGAGTTCATAAAAATTTAATTTTCCAAAATAACTGATTGTTATGAAGACCATACCATCTGTGTTATTTATCACTTCTCCTGACTAAGGATGGGGTTGTTGGTGATTAAGACTGCTTCTGCTAAATTCAACCTATACTTCAAGAATGTCAATATCCAAGTGCCCCAGGGAGATGCAAAGGTGACTAAGCTGTGGTCTTTACTTTTGGAGAATTTATAATCTAGGTGAGATAAAAAGGTATGATTCTTTCAATAAAAAACAATGGGCTCAGCTAATGGATGAAAATAGCAATGATCAAACAGAAATGACTGAGAATAGGAATTCAGAAGTAGAAGCGAAACAGGCTATACTGCTTAGGAGGAGGCTCCATGCAACAGGCAAAAAAATTCAGCTGGGTCTTCAGGGATGGGTGGGATACACATCATCGAAGGGGAGAAAGGAGCTTGTGGTGCTGCATTAGTAAACACAGTGGGGCAACAAAAGCACTTGCAGGAGATGCTATATACAGAAGCTAGACAGAGAAGGTTCCTAAAAGGCAGTTTTCAGCTGAGGTCAACTTTGGCTCGCAGGGGACATTTGGCAAGGCTCAGAGACTTTTTCAATTGTTACAAATGGAGAGGGGATGCTACTGGCATCCAGTGGGTACAGATCAGAGATGCTGCCAACATTCTACAACGTACAGAACAGCCCCTCAAGAATTAGCTGATTCAAATGTCAAAAGTGGCAAGATTGAAAAATTCTACTGTAAGAAGAGGTTAAGAAGGATTTGAAGTAGCTCATTAAAGTTACCTTCTTTACACCAAATGAAACAGAAAATGGTAGGGTCCTGTTTAGGAGACAAATAGTATATCAAGTTTTGAAGGTAAAACCTCCTCCTTATCGAGGGTCTCATATGCAGACTGACTGAACTAAGGTTTCAGGAATGATTCATTGCATGGTCAAAACCCCCATTTCAAAGCAATAAGATCTACCCAAGGCCCCATTTCCTATGAGTGGTTTCAAGGGGAATCAGGTCAGAATATGTAAATAGTTCAGCATCCCTAATAGGAAGATGAATCAAAGTACATGTTCTACTAATGAAAGACTAATAGCGGCACCTTGATGATAATGTTAATCATGAAAACGATAAAAATATTATGTTAATTACTTCCTGAGAAGTCTTTCCTTGCCACTTTCTATAAAATAGGTTCCTCCATTACTCTTATCTCATCTTGCTATATTTTTTCATAGTACTTATCCATTTATAAATACCAGAAATTATGTAGGTCTGTAGGTAGATGAGAAAGACAAAGACAGAGAGAGAGAGAGAGAGAGAGAGAGAGAGAGAGAGAGAGAGAGATTTCAATTCTTATTGACAGCCTGGCCCACTGGAATGCAAGGTCCATGAGGTTAGGAATTTAAATCAATTCCTTGATGTATTTCTAAATTTAAAAAAAAATTTTTTTTTATATTTATTTATTTTTCAGAGACAGAGTGAGACAAAGTGAGAGCGGGGGAGGGGCAGAGAGAGAGGGAGACACAGGATCAGAAGCAGGCTCCAGGCTCTGAGCTGTCAGCACAGAGCCCGATGCTGGGCTGGAACCCACAGACCGTGAGATCATGACCTGAGCTGAAGTTGGATGCTCAACCGACTGAGCCACCCAGGCGCCCCATGTATTTCTAAATTTTGAGGGTACCCCAACTGGGCTTTGAAAAAGTAGGTGGTCATTATATATTGAATAGGGACACCTGAGTGGCTCAGTCAGTCAAGCGTCCAACTTTGGCTCAGGTTATGATCTCGCAGTTCATGAGTTCGAGCCCTGCATGGGGCTCTGTGCTGACAGCTCATTGACTGGAGCCTGCTTAGGATTCTGTGTCTCCCTCTCTCTCTGCCCCTCCCCCACTCACCCTTTGTCTCTCTCTCTCTCTCTGTCTCTCTCTCTCTCTCTCAAAAACAAATAAACTTTTTAAAATTTTTAAACAGAAAAAGTAGATAAAAAAGAATATATACTGAATGAATAAATGAGAATTACTAACATTTGTATAGTATATGCTATTACAAAGTAATTCATGAATGTATTTCATGAAAAAATATTTCATTTCTCTTTTCTAAAGTTTTTTACTTATTTATTTTGAGAGAGAGAGAGCACAAGCAGGGGAGAGGTAGAGAGAGAGGGAGAAAGAGAGAGAATCCCAAGCAGGCTCCACTTTGTCAGCACAGAGCCCAGTGCAGGATTTCAACTCATGAACCTTGAGATCATGACCTGAGCCAAAACCAACAGCATAATGCTTAACCAACTATACCACCCAGGCACCCCAAACTACTTTCACTTCTTTAACTGAGGAATGACATATGTTGGCGCTGTGATGGAGACTTTAACGAGTGAGAAATCTGAGCCTGCCCCTTACACACCTTCCAGGCCAGCAAGAGTGGCATGCAGTGAAAAAAGAATTACAACCAAGTGTGATGAGTATTCCAATGCAGCGTCAGGGAGACAGATATTATTGTTCTTTTATCGGTGAGAAAATAGGTTGGAGAACTTAGGGGAATTGTTCAAGTCATGTAGTTGAAAAGTAGAGAGGAGATTCTTATAAATATATACTGAGCCCTTAGATATGAAGATTAATAGAGTGCACACCTAACTGCAGTCAGAGCCATGGCTCCACTCTGCCAATATCTAGTTTCTTCCACTCCCACTAGCTGTGAGGGTGTCTGTGCATGCTTCTGTATCTGATTGTGATGGATTGCACAGCTCCTCAGATCAAAGTCAAAGACGTCTACACAGTGAGATGACCTGCCACCAACAGTGTGCCAGCGCTGTACAGCTTGAAGTCCTCAAGCAGAAGCACGGGAAGGACAGGGTGAAGTGGGGAGTGTAGGTGGAGAGTGGAATTCACCCGAGTTTATTCAGAGTTAGATAACAGAATTAGGGATGGGAAATGAGAGTTTCCCCCCCCCCCCCACTGTGACATGACTAAATGACACGTTCAGATGCATTCAAACCCGGAACACATTTCTGGATTCCCTGGTAAACACGTTCTTGTTTTATGCAGCATCATAACTGCACTTTGTTCTTCAGGAAATATTCACTCAATATCAACTGTGTGCCAGGCATTGAGCTGGCCCTTGTCTGGAGACATTCTTGATTATCATGACAATGTGGGGGGTTGGGGGGGTTCTTCTGGCATCTAGTGGGTAGAGGCTACATACGCTGCTAAAAGTCCTAGGTTGCACAAGACAGCCCCTAACAACAAAGAATTATCTAGTTCAAAGTGTCACAATTACGAAGGTTGAAAAATCCTGGCGTGGATATAAAGATCAAAGGAAAGAAGTTCTGTCCTCTAGGACTTAAGGCATGCAAATAATGACAATAATGACAATCCAACACAATAGGCCTCATAATGGACAATATCTAAGATACCACAGAAGCACAAAGGAAGCTGTACTGCTATCCACACTCCTGAGAAGTCACCAGAGGAAATCATGGTTCTTCACCCTTGCTCTCTGATACTCAACATTACTGTTATGTTATAATTCATCTGAGTTTTGAAGGCAGGTGCTAGATATCATATCAAAGAATTAGGAAATTTACTCCCAATGATTTTTATCGGGCGCTGTTCCTTTCTGTCTGCAGAATAAAAAGGCCCCATATGGCATTTTAGGTCTACAGACTGTCAGAAGCATTTTATGTCAACCCTTAAAGAATGGAGCAAGCTGATGTTTCCAATAACAAAACTTACACTGTAGTTTGTATGTGAATGTGGAACAAAAGACCTCAGAAATGAAATAACAAAAGGAGACCACTTTTAAGTCATTTATAGCTCCAGTGGTTAGCAATAGGTGCAATTTATGAACTATCACTATCTCTTTCATAAACAATGATATTTTTATTATCACTCTCCTCATTGTTATAAAATAAAATATTTTACATATTGCGATGTCCATGAAAATAAAAGGGTTTCTAGAAGATAGATTCTAGTAAAAAAAAAAAAAAAAGAGTTCTGTCTCTTTAGATGGAATAGAAACACATGCATACACCCCAGAAGAATCAACCACATTAAACCAAAAAGCATAGTCCAATTTAATCTTATTCTGGAAGAACTTACTTCCACCTCATCAACTAAAGAAATACACCACACACTTTGGGTTGTCCAATAGGTCATAAGTCCAGTTTTATTAACAGCTAACAGATGTTTTATAAGAAGTTGACATCTAAAGGTATAATGTACCCTTTGGTCTGAGTGTTTGTTTTATAGTTTCCCCTTAATTAAAATTGATTTACCTTTTTTTTTTTTTTCAAAAAGGGGCTTCTTAAACTAATTTGTTTCCACATGTTCAACTCACTATCTACCACAGACATTCTCATTAAGATGAATTTTCACCCACTCTTCTATCATGACAGTGTAGAAACCAGAAAGGGCCTTCCACTCTGGGTTGGAAATAAAAATTTTGGCCATAGGGCATTTTCCTGATCCAGCCCAAACTAGGATACAGTGTGTTACTGATCATACAATACTTATTCATGCCTTGCTCATAGAATGGATTAGATATGAACCCATTAAGTCTTACAGCTTTGACATCATATAAAATTTATCTGGATAGCTGGATCCTCCAAGTAATTATTGCTGAAACCAAGCCAACTAATATCAATCACATTCCACAAAGTATTTCACATATCATTCCATATTTTATGACGGATATTTGTTTCATAGATATTAAATGAACTAATGATAACATCAATTGACTTAGAATCAAATTGGCATTCAGGTGATTCATAGTTAAATAAAAAGACTTCTGGCCTAATTAATTCATCATAAAGATTTCTTTGTCCAAGGTTTTCATTGGCAATATGATCCCTATAGAAATATTACTGTTGATGTTTGCCTTAATTTCTCCTTTTTTTTTGTTACCATGAAGAGTGTCTTTTCACAATTCTTATCTCACTGCATTGTACCTTTACAATGAATGGTCCAAGTGTAGAATTTTAGGTCTGGTCAGGCCACAGGATTCATTTATCTCTCACTGATACAAACTTTACACATCACCTTCCATTAATTTGTATTTTCTTCATGGGTTGTTTATTCTCTGCTATGGAAATATATTAAAGTATTCACCTCTAATCTTTTCCAGAGAGTTCCTGCCTTCATTTCTACATTAGGCGGTCATCTGTCTTTACTACATGTTAATGTGATTCAAATCCACAGGAAACTTTTAATTGATAAAATGCTTCATATTGTAATTTAAACATTCCTGTGAGAATTAGTATACATTCTGGTCATCTAAATGTTTTCAGGCATAATTCAAGCTGCCCACAAAGTCATTCCCTTAAAGTGACAAATGTCTAATTTGACTATACTTTCATTCACTAGTCCCCATTTTTACATGAATATTTCCATCTGAGAGCTGAGACAACCTAAGTATTTACACTCAGGAATATCTGTCTGCATGCAAATGTTCACTATTAGTCATATGAAATGATGTGACATAGAAAAATTTTTTAAATTACACTAATAGAATCAAATGAAATGCCTTCAATACTAAGAGAACACTGAGATTAATTTGCTTGTCATCTACACAGCTAGGAAGAAACTGTTTTGTACAGTATTTATTTGTGTAAAATTTACATTTTTTACATGGAAAATTCTCTTTCAATTGTTTCTATTCTAGTCTTTCATATCACAGTTTTATAGAGTCGTCACAATATGAGAAATAGTTTATAACTATATAGCCATAGAGAAATTGAAGACAGTATGGTACAGAATTTGCAAAATATAAAATGGCCCACAAAAATGAAAAGAGATATATTATCTGTTACAGTATTTGTTTTAGTATTATTTGTTACAGTATCAGCCTGGGATGAGATAAATATTTAATTATTGTGTTACTAATGTCTACAAGAAGTTGGGAGAATTGGCTAAGCTTTCTCTCTCAGCATTGATGGTGGAGGGCAGATGGGGGTAGGGCATGGAATCACCCAACATGCCAGTAGAATGGAAATTAGAGGAGGCATTCTTCCTTCTTCACACAAATTTCAGGCCATGTCACAGACAAGTGTGCACGCTGCTCACAAACATCCCATACTGATTACTTAAAAAGGTTCAGATGGGACTTCAGTTTGCACATTTTGGGGTAGATCTTACTGCTTCAGTATTTAAAAATGTGAAATTGGTTCTCTGTTCAATATTATCATTAGCTCAGATTTTGTTAATAATTTACAAAAGACATAAAGTTTAAGATTTGTTGTAAACGTACACATGCACACACGCACACACACACAAGCACACATACATGTAAAATCTGAAATGCGTTCTCTCTCCACTCTTGTACCACACACAACTTTGTAGTCGATACGTTATTAGATTTACTTTAATTCTAAGGCCAAATGCAATCTTTAGAAGGTAAAACTTCTGCTAACGATAGAACAAAACTGTGCTGTTTCAAATATATATAATAGAATCAAGAAAAATAGACTTCTCCACCTTTTCTTTGTATAATAAAAAGCCTAGATTGTAGGTCCATCTTTCTCTACAATGGAAGCCTAATTAATTGGCTAACTTGAAATTTGTGGAACTTGGCAACTGCAAAAGTAATTACAACATAGAGTAGCCAACAATACAAGTGCACAATTACTTCTGTTAAGCTATCTCAATTTCTTCCAACAGCAATGCCAACACATGCAGTCTGGGCTCTGAGCATCATAACACCCTACAGCTCAACTGAGGTAAAAAGTCACAAGGTACCACTGCAACAAAGTAAAGGATGGGCAGTTTCACTGATGGCAAAGCCAAGCTGGTTCCCTGGGGAAAGAAAATAGCAGATGATATTTTCCGTACCATATCTTACATTTCTTTCCTCAGGGAATTGAAACATAAAACAACCGACATGCTTTGGCAGGCTTCAGCACCTTTCAACTCCATTGGTTGACTTGTTCATAAACATTTGTTGGCTCAAAAGGAAAATTATTGGTAAAAGGAGTTGGCTGAGAACTGAAATCACATCTTCATTTAAAAATTAACTTTGACATAGGAAATAAGTAAACAAACAAACAAACCGATAAAAATAAAAACCCTGAAAACATTCTAGCTCTCCTGTCTTACATCAAATAATTCTTTAACAGACTTGCAGAAGAGTTTTTTGTGATATATAATACATGCACATATTTCACTAGGATTTTCTGAGCAGTTGGATTTATTTACTTAATAAGACTACATATACTTTATCAAATTATTTTACAAAAGGAAGAGAAGTTGTAAAATGCATTCATGCATGAGTAAATAGTACCTTTACATGATATCCAACTTCAAACAGAAAATAGAAGAATATAATGATTTAACTATTCACAGATATTTAGAACAGAAGTGACATAAGGCAGTTAAAATAAACTTTATAATCTATAATTTATTTTAATTATAATTATAAAAACAATTTATGAGAATCATATTATTATATAATTTAATTATATAATAATATAATACATATGATATAATTACATATAATTTTCAAATTATAACTTTTACAAAATATAATTTATAAAAACACAGTGTACTCATGAATATATTTCAAATAACTACAAAAATCCAACAAAATGAAGACTGCACATTCTTGAAAGTAAATGTTCACATTGAAATGGGAAAATTTACTCAAGTATTTGGGTTCAGTTAAATGTCCACAAATCCGGCTGATTATCTTGAACAGAATTCAAGATGGTATCAACATCATCACGATGTTTTTCTAAACACACAAAGATTGCTATCGGAATTTTCAAAAAGAGGTTTCTTCAAAGTTTGGTATAGGACCGTAATTTTCCAGAAAGACAAATGAACTGAGTCAGATATGCAGTTTTCCCCATGAAGTAGCCTGTTCTTTTGTATTTCAGTGTCTTTTTCCTCCAATACATCATAGGCATAGGTGGCACTTCCAAAGGCTTTAGTAACGTCCGTGAGTTCATAAGCAACTAATTGTTTCCTTAGGAAAAAATAATGTGATTTACAGAATGAAGAGATATAGTCACAAGACCTTAGAGTGGTTCTTCTTGAATGATAAGTATTTGAGTGTGTGAGTGTGTGTGTGTGTGTGTGTGTGTGTGTGTGTGTGCGTGTGTATGTGTGTACTGGATCAGGCAAAGGATGATGAAGGTGGATGAAGGTTGGCAGCCCAACTTATGAATGTATAAATGTGCATACTTCCAATTTTACACAGAGCCATCTTTGAATCCTCATCATCAACATTTTTTTCTTTCAACTGATTAAATAACTAAATTTCCTACATAATTAGTAATTAATGTTGTTTTTCAGAAACTTTCTATATGTTCACAATTGAGATACTATGGCAGAGTAATCACCCTTCAACTGAATGCACAATTATTTCAGGAGGCAGTGGTGGGGAGGTGAAGGGAATTTCTCAGGCATGAGCAGAATAAGACAGATTAGTGTTTTGCGACTAGAGTTCATAAAATCTATATGACATTTTTTAACATTAAGAGGTAATATAGCCTAGAAAAAGAATTAAAATGCTGTAAACTCATATAAATGTCAGATTCAAATCTTAGTTCTACCACATGTATTGTTTAACTGTGGGTATGTTACTTCACGGCTTTGTGGCTCTTTCCCCTTGTCTGTTAGATGGAACTGATAATGTTCACCTCACAATTAGCTGTGGTGACTGATGAGCCGATAAATGCAAAGACAAACATAACACAGGGTAGGAACCGAGTAAACATGTGTTCCTAAAGAGTCTTTCTATGGGAAGAGATCATCCAGAAGAGGTACTTAAAAGAAATTCATATGAAAGTCAGAGCCTTTCCAGTCCTGCAAAGGATGAGACCCTTCCATTTAATGATTTTGAATCTCAGTGGTTGCCATGGCACACTTTATATTTCCTTTTAAAATTGAATAGGATATTTGGGATCGTTGACTTAAAGAATTTGAGCAACTCTTCTACTCTTATATCTACTATCTTCTAACCTATTCTCCAGTTTTTGTTAAAGGCAGAAAAACACAGTACCCTACTCCCTATCTACCCTGTAAGCAGTTAACCATGCCTTTCTTATCCCTAGAATGCTCTTTTAACTTTCCTTAGCAAAACTGTGAACTTTCCTCTTTCAAGATTGTTCTAAAGGAGCAGGACTCTAAGACAAATTCTGTCTTTGAATTTTGTATGCTACTCATTTATAAAAAGAAGTGTGTGGATGTTCCCATTACAACAACACAGAAAAACAGCATCTAGTTCAAATCTTCCCATTAGACAGATTACCTAGACTTACAAACTAATAGATGTTGTTAACTGACTTACAAACCAATAGATGAAGAGACTTTCCAGTGAAAAATGTCAAACATTTGAAAAGTTCATGAGGTAACAGCAGACAACTAGTTTTAAAAGACTTAAAAGACTTTAGTTAGCATACAGAGAGTTAATTTACCCATATACTAGGGGTTCCTGGGTGGTCAGTCTGTTAAGCATCTGACTCTTGATTTCATCTCAGGTCATGATCTCACATTCGTGAGATGGAACCCTGCACCAGGCTCTGCTTGGGATAGTGAAGAGCCTGCGTGGGATTCTTTCTCTCCTCTTTCTCTCTGCCCTTCTCTCTAACTCCCCCTCCTCTCTCTCTCTCAAAACAAATAATTAAACATTATTTTTAAAAAAATTGTTCATACACTATGCAAGTAAAGTAAAAAGACTTTGACAATAATTGACACCCATGCTGTTGAGTTTTGCTACTCACACTAAAAAAAGACCCATTAACTACCTACAGTTTTTCTTTTTCTTTTTTTTTTATTTTAGAGAGAGCTTATGAGGGGGGAGGGGCAAAGGGAGAGAGAAAGAATCTTAAGCAGGTTCCACCGTCAGTGCAGAACCCAGCACGATCTCACAACCTTGGGATCATGACCTGAGCCAAAATCAAGAGTCAGAAACTCAACCAACTGAGCTACCCAGGTGCACCTACTGATATTTTTTTTATCTTTTAGCTAAAATGTAGTTATAAGATATGAATAAAATTCTGATCACAAAATGGAAAGCTAATATGATGCAAATATAATTTTTAAAATTATGAGAATTTGGGGGGAAAGAGGTATATAGAAGTATATATTCAAATATATGGAAATCAATGCAGGAAAAAAATAAAAATGCTAGCATGATATGGACAATGATGTTTACATTTGGTGGGCCCTTGTAGAGAATTCAATTTCTGTTAGAGGTTATGGAGGATGATGGAAGACAAAGGGCAAAAGCAAGGAGGTATGGTCCCTGAGTTCCAAGAATTTACAAAGTAACTGAGGGGGAAAAGACACACATGCATAAAGAAAGTTAAAAAAAAAAAAAACTCATAAGATACCAAAGGAGAAGTATATTTGTGTGTGTGCTGTAATACAGCGGGTGTGAGAACGGGTATGGGGTTTGGAGTCATCAGTTCCTATTCTGACATTTAAGGGCCTCATAATCTTGGTCAGCTCAGGTGACCCACTCTGGACCTCAGTTTTTTCATCTACAACATAAGGAGATTTGACTACATGATCTCAAAGATACTTAGAGTATTCTGTAATTCCACTGTCATGGGGAGGCATCTGGATGTAAAAAATCCTTGAAAGATGAGGCACCTGGGTGGCTCACTCAGTTGAGTGTCCAACTCTTGGTTTCAGCTCAGGTCATGATCTCGTGGTTTGTGAGACTGAGCCCCCCATCAGGCTCTGCACTGAATGGAGTATCGACAAAGTGTCAAAGAGGAAACTCCACACACAGAAAAAGTCATGTTTAAAACCCCCGAGCAAGAAAGGAGAGAATCATATGAAAGGCAAAACACATGCTTGGTTGGCTGGAATATGAACTCAATCAGCGATAAATAACAGTAATGAGATGGGGAAAAAAAAAGATAGGGTCTTGGAGAGATCAGCAGCTCAAGTGAAGACAGGGCAACAGTAAAAAATAATATGAATAAAATAATTAAGAGTATCTGAAGAGTGGGAAAAAAATTTTAAGGCCAAAAGAAAAATATTTGAAAACAGAAAACAAAGAAATCAAGGTGCAATTAAGTCAGAAAAGTAGAAAAATAGCTCTTGGGTTGATAAAGAGGTAAGAAAAGTAATTGAGTGTGAGGAAATGAATGAGGAGGTGGCTTAGAAAAAAGTAGATTAAGGTTACAACGTACATAAATGGTCAAAGATTCGAGTATTATTTCTGAATTGGAGCCTGTACGACTGCATTAGAGTGGACATTTCAGGGTCACTGAAGTTGCCTAGAGAGTTCGGCCTCTATAAATGTCTTAGCTGCTAAACTCCTAGCATCTCTAAGCAGGAGAAGTGCAAAAGAGGAAGTGAAATTGTTGGAGACTTCTGATGAAATACTTTCTTCCTTCTGAGCTCAAAACCAACTAATTGGTCTCAAATTGGACTTCCAGCAGAATTGAATGCAATGCAATGCTAACCATAATTATTATCTTAGCTAACATTTATTGAACCCTTCCATGCACCAGGAACCTTGTTGTGTTTTAAAGGCACTATCTCATTTAGTGTTTCCTATGAAAGGACAGAAACAGATGCAGGTGGCCAGAAACTGTGATTCTATCCTGTTTATCTTTTCCTCGTTTACATAGGAGATTCAACACTCCTAGTAAGAAAGAGTATTAAAAAGTCAGTGCTGGGGGGGGCGCCTGGGTGGCGCAGTCGGTTAAGCATCCGACTTCAGCCAGGTCACAATCTCGCTGTCCGTGAGTTCGAGCCCCGCGTCGGGCTCTGGGCTGATGGCTCAGAGCCTGGAGCCTGTTTCCGATTCTGGGTCTCCCTCTCTCTCTGCCCCTCCCCCGTTCATGCTCTGTCTCTCTCTGTCCCAAAAATAAATAAACGTTGAAAAAAAAAATTAAAAAAAAAAAAAAAGTCAGTGCTAGGGGCGCCTGGATGGCTCAGTCGGTTAAGCGTCCGACTTCGGCTCAGGTCATGATTTCATGGTTCGTGAGTTCAAGCCCCTTGTCGGGCTCTGTGCTGACAGCTCAGAGCCTGGAGCCTGTTTCGGATTCTGTGTCTCCCTCTCTCTCTCTCTGACCCTCCCCCATTCATGCTTTCTCTCTGTCTCAAAAATAAATAAACATTAAAAAAAAAGTCAGTGCTGAGGACATCAGTTGTCAGCACACCAGGAAAGTACAGGTAGAATCACCATTACCACCTCACACAAATGAGTCCACAGCATTAAAAAGAAATCAGGAAAATGTCAAACGTGAAAAGGACTGCAGTGCATAAAAGTTAAATGAAGCAATATGATAGAACACATGCTCTTAAAACTCTCACCCTCGCACTTTTATTCTGTAATGTAAACATGATACTACTACCTGGAGGGTAGATGAGGAACAGCTGGGACAGTTTGGTTCTCATGGGGAGTAAAATAAGGAAACATCACTCAAATTTCTAATTAACAAGACTGCCTCTGTCACAACTATGGAAGACACCCTTTCCAAATGCAGTGACTTGTCGGTGAAGTTTCCATCTCACAACGAAAAATACAAAATAAAATAAAAACATCTTCAAAGGTATGCCTGGTAGTTTTCTAATTAATGATCAAAAATGTGTTTACTTCAGCATAATTTCACATTTTTGTGTAAAGTCTTATTTGATTGTAATTAGCACAGACTACAGAACTTAATTAGGACTAATCATCCCTTAATGCAATCAGAATCCCAAAAGAACAATATAAACAGATTTTTATTGGTATTAGTGATGCAAACTTGTAAAATATAGAGCCAATTAACACATAACAATGCTTCCAAAATATAAAATAAAAATAAAGTATGGGTGCATTACCAAACAGTTTCATGAGTACACTAGGAACATAATAACAGAGTTAATAATCAAACCCCACAGGATCAGTATTCCTTCTTAAGTGCTAAAGATAGCAGTCACAATTGTGATGCATGTTAAAATGCACTACCTCCTTTTCGTTGTTGTTAAGTTTTTTTAATGTTTATTTATTTTTGAGAGAGAGACAGTGTGAGCCAAGGAGGGGCAGAGAGACAGAGAGAGAGAGAGGGAGACATAGAATCGGAAGCATAGAATCAGGCGCCAGGCTCTGAGCTGTCAGCACAGACCCAGATGCGGGGCTTGAACTCACAAACCATGAGACAGTGACCTGAGCTGAAGTCAGACACCCAACCGACTGAGACACTCAGGCACCCCAAATGTACTACCTCTCAATGAGATTAAGCATTAAAAGACTTTCCCAACCACAGGTTCTATGATATCAGCACAGCGTCCCAGTTAAATTCTTATAAGAATTTCACAATTTCTAGATGACATAACAAACCTTAGTTACAGTCACCTATAGTTTTGAAAAGTTAAGCTTAAGGGAAAAAAGTTGGGAGGGCTTAGTAAACGTTTCTGCTCTGTAACCTTCAAAGCGTAATGGCAAATGTATTTCTCTTGTTCACTGTACCCTAACTTTGTAAGTTTGCTTCTCTAGCTTCATAAAATGATTTAACCTCTCTGGAGAGAAACTGGTAGCCAATAACTGCAGTTAGACAATCCTGTTGCAATTTATGAAAAGACATAAATATAATTTGTCTTAACATAGAAGTCCCTAATGAAATTTCTCCATTGGAATTGGAATCTACCCTAGTCAGGAAGATTTCACACAATTAGATGTGGAACTCCAAATGTTCTCCATCCATTTCCAAAATGTCCCAAACTGAACACGTTAGCACAGGATGGATTCTCTTGCTTCAGCCTTGAAGCAAAACTTGAAAAATACAAATTGGCATAAAACTCCTACTGAACCAAAATTACTTCCCAGCTGGGCTTTAGTCAGACATTAAGGGGGAGGTGCAATATTTGAAATATGTAATCTAAACAGTATGCTCATATTTCTTAAATATTGTGAGTTTCCCCCTCACAATGCTGCAGATTCATAGCAGCTTGCTGGTGAGACAGATGCCAAAATCATATGCTAGGAGGGTAGGGGAACAGACTTGCAGATTTGGGGAATTAACTAATCCCTTACCTGCTGCCATCATTTCTCAGAATTTCTAGGGTGAGTTCAGCCAAGTTCACAATGATGTACAAAAAGGATAAATCAAAACTACCACCATGCTTAAACAAGTAACCCAAGCTCTGGCTTCAATCTATCATCCTCCATCACTTTTACTCAGAACCTTCTTAATCTTTCGTTTTTTTCAATCAACACACAAGTCCAACACACTCAGTTTTTTCATAAACATGACTTAGCAGAGCTGACTAAAAAAGGATTCACCAGGAATTTCTAAAAGACTATGTTGTTTATTTGGGATAGTTGTGTGGTTTTAATGTTAGTTATCAAGTGTTGGTTATCTCTGTTGTCCTTTGTGCCCAGAAAAGCAGAGTGACATCACAAGACATCTCTGCTGTCCCCAGGGGGCTGATCATCTTTCCTGAGGAAACATTAAGCTCTCATAGAACCGTTCATAAATCTTGAAGCCAAATACAATCAGTCCTTAAACAAGGAATATAGAAAATAAATATTGAAAAGAAGAAAGAGATGGGAGAGTTTGTGTAAGCCTTCAACGAGGAGAAGAATCTTGAATAGGTTCTTCATCCATGCTTAAAACTTGGATAAAAGGAAAGCAGGAAGGAGTGTGTGTGTGAGATGTGCACGCACACACACATCCCACACACACACGTTAGGGAAAAAAGCATGAAACAGATGATGAAAATGAATGCCACTAATTACTTGTTTTGCCTATCACTAAATGTGTTTTTAAGTTTCTCAAGGCTGTCACTTAGCTTTCTGCTTCTTGAAACAGCTTTAGACTCAGAACTTAAGAATCTTTGACCTCAACTTCCCACCCTCCTGAAAGAAACCACCACCAGCAATAGTCTTGAGTAAAAAGTACTAAATGAAGGTAGGTTTGTTCTTTGATGCTATAAAGCCATTCTCTATTCTACAACCAGCAATCTCTCTCTCTCTCTCTCTCTCTCTCTCTCTCTCTCTCTCTCTGTCCAGTGTTTGTGTAATTCAATCCTTCACAAAACTTGATTTTGTAAAGCTTTATGTTTAAAGTTGAATACCTCAGGAAAACTTTACAAAGATCTTCCAGTCTCTGCCATTAGAAAGGCCCTCCTCATTTCTCCTACAGATGTGATGTGGAGAAAAGGACCACCTGCTCTCAGACATTTTACTGTGAATCATGGGTTGAAATTAACATGTTACACTCAAATGTACAGGAAAACATGTTCCTAATCCATGACAATATGAAGCTTAAAAAGTTACAATACAGGTCTTTTAGGTTCTTTCTGTTTATAAGATAATTTTAGGAAGTAAACTCTGTCTTTAAAAAATAAATTATTGGCTTTCACGGTTTTTAATACCTCCTCTTCCCAAAAAGAGCATCTTAAGAATAGCAAACAAGCTTAAGTGATACCAATTAGGTGGAATCCATGATTTTTGTATGGGTCTTCAGTTGGTGTCTTCTGCTGATCCAATGTGTTCTGAGAACTTGTGAAGTTGTCTGTTAAAGTCTGACTGCTGAATTATTGGCTTTTTTTTCTTAGCTCAGTCCAGGCCAGTTCTCTGTCTCACCTCATCCTTTGGTAATGCTGGGGAACACTGGGTCTTAGTCATGTCTGGCAGCTTAACCATGGCCTAAGCTATGCACTCTGCAGCCCACATGGTTTTGAACTCAGCTTCCTCCTGCATTCTCAAGGTCTGAACCATCTGACCTTGAATCATCTGATTCACTTCCAGGAAATAAAGCTACCAGATTAGGCAAGGAGTCATTAATTCAGGACATTGCTGTGACTATTCTTATTTTGTGGTGACTGGATGAGGAAACTAGGACAGACACAGGTGTCAGATCACTTGTTTCTACTATTTCAGTTTCATTTATTCTTCTACTCTCAGAAACGTGCAGCTTTTATCACATTCTCTTCCACCTTATGGCGGTGCCTATGCACCTGCTTTCCATTCTCCAAAGTGGATAGGGTAAATAAAATCAGTGAATGAAGGCAATAAACAAACCACCTTGGTTTCATCTTTTCAAAACATTATCCCAACTGAGTCTAGATATGACAATAGCCACACAAAATCAGAGAATTTATAGGAGCTATTTTATACTTTAATCCCTAATTAAACAAATCTCTCAAGCATGTAGGTTTTGTATTATATTTGTACTCTACTTTTAGTTGCATAAAGTAATTGTCAATAAAACAATTTCATAAGTAGGATTTTTACTAAAGAAGAGAAGAAAGAGTAGGAAAATGAGGAGATAAAAAAGAAGAAAAAGGAGCAAGAAAAGAGGAGCAACTTCCCATATCAGGAATATTCTCATCAGCTGGATACAGGCTCAGTCATCTATTTTATTCTTCAACTTTATATTAACCCTTGATGTTTACTATGACTAATTTGTGGTACTTGAAAAACATCCTGAACCCAAAGAGCTATCAATTACATTATTGGGACTATGTTTCCAAGGATGAAGAGTACTATTACAGACTTTCAACCAATAGGTATGTAAGAAAAAATAATTCACATCACTGCTTAGAAAATAAAGATAATCCACCCTCCCATCACTCTGTCCATAAAAATTTAATCATGAATGTTTCCAATTCAGTCCAACATCTGAGAACATAAAGTATTTCACTAATACTGTTAAAAGACAGCTCTCAATCATTTCTTTACACTTCTGTGCATTTGTTAGATGTATTTGTTTTGGCATCCATCATGTTCTAAGAATGCCCAATGAGTATTTATTGATTAATGATGAAATTATCTTATCAAAAGCACCAATTTGTGTTCTTAGTATGTTTCTAAATCACATGTTAAAAACACAGTCTGACTCATCTGTTAATAATTTAAAACAGTTTCAATGTCTTTTCTAACTACCTACTGAATTGTGAAGTGGCTTCTTCCAGTCTGCTAGCCTGTGCACAGACAGAGCAGAGAAAACAGAAATTAATGCTATAGCAACATCTCTGCAGAGGTGTCAACACACAGAATTATTCCATTAAAAATTAGCATAACTTCAAATCATGTTATTACATCTTCAAATTATATGTTGCTATTCAGGGATAGCAAAATACATGAGATAAAGCAAAAAGTAAAGATGATTCCTCAAAACCTTTGGGATAAAAATCAGTTGGTGGATCAAGGGATGAGGGATGAAAAAAAAATAATGTGGGACACACTACTGTTAACTCCGATCTCAATAATGACACGTATTCTGTCCCCATTCTAACCATCTATAAATAAGACCTAACTTTAAAAGTGAATAGCCCAGAGAAAATTGCCTCAATATAGCATGTAGAATTCCACCTTCAACAAGCTTTTCTCAATTTCCTGTCTAAAATGAAACAGACAAAAGCAGGTAACAACCACGTTTCTTATTTCTTAGTGAGGTATGCATGAGATTCTGTCTCCTTAAGATGATGAAGTCATGAGAAGTAATTACTTGCCAATCATATTCTTCTCTTCCCAAGTAAAGAAGAATTGATGGTTTCAATATTGATTCACATCACACTTCCCCAGGAAATGTCCCCTTAGATGGGGTCATTTCATTTCACATATCAGAAACATTCAGACTAGTTCAAATTAAAAATAGGTATTTAATGGAAGAATTCAGAAAACAGAGCAGAAATATAGGCAGAAAGCAGGGCTTGTTCTTGGAGAAGGAAGAGGTGAGGAAGTGGTACTGTCTCCTTTCTCAGGGATGCAGATTCGCAGGTCCCTGCCTCTCTCGGAGTTTCAACATTACTACTCTCAATCTGTTCATCTGCCCTGTGCTAACCTCCGGTGCCATCTCTGCTTTTGTTGCTTTGATGACACATTATGTTACCATCTATTGGCAAACATCCTTTTCTCACCTGCTCACAGCCCCACTGGAGTTTGTT
This sequence comes from Leopardus geoffroyi, assembly GCF_018350155.1. Lineage (NCBI taxonomy): Eukaryota > Metazoa > Chordata > Mammalia > Carnivora > Felidae > Leopardus > Leopardus geoffroyi. The sequence continues at coordinate 128,643,809 of NC_059328.1, read as the reverse complement.
CTGAGACAGCCATTCTCAGCCATAAGGTCGTAGGTTAGGTAGGATTGATCCTCTCCCTCTACCACAGGTACAAGCTTTGGATTGCTTGAAATGTCTGCTGACAGATTAAAACACTCCTCTGAAAAATTTAGCTAACCTGTTAAAAGACTCCAGTAGACAAATGGGTTATGGAGTAACACAGAGTCAGACTAGTTCAGGCATAAAGAGAGGCACATGCTCTATCTGAAAGTCCCCAAATTAACCAACACTTATGAACCTACATGCCAAAGAGGAATATTACCCACAAATAAAATAAATGTATATTTTTCCCACTTTCTGAAAAATGCGGACAATACTTGCTTCTTCGAAAACCTTATGCAAGGGATTGTATGAATACTTTAAGGAGTGTGATCTGTATATGAGCCTTGGGACTGATGAATATTGTTTCTATAATCTGTAGCAAACAATTAAAACTCTAGGTCTTCATTTACACGTATGCATAAAGGGGTACATTCTCCCTTCTCTAAAATAATTTAACACCATACGTGATTGTTATTGGGACTAAATGAGATAACAGAGGCAAAATACCTTAGGCCCTAGCACCCAGGAACTCTCACTATATGCTATTCTTATTCTCAAGCCACAATTAAAAGTCCTTACGAACTTCTCCATGCTCCCCGTCTCTTACAAAACAAACCATTTAAATCTCTTATCTTATGCCAGACCTATTCAATGGATTTACCTGCAAATCCACCTATATACCAAGAAACCCCTCTTGGCAAAAATCTTTTCTGATAAAAGCAAGAGTCAGTGATGTGGCAATGGCTTAGTTGATCTTGAGGTAAGAATATGATTGAAATGGCAGAATATGGAAAACACCTTTGCTATCCTCTCCATTCATAATCTCAAAAAAAATACTTATCTCATTGTTGTCAATAAAATGCATGTATCTATATATACACATACATAAATGCATATGAATATATGTTCATCATAAGCACATCAGGTGATTCTCTCTCTCTCTCTCTCTCTCTCTCTCACACACACACACACACACACACACACCCTCTTCCACCTCCAGCAATGACAGTCATCTGGTATTTATACACTTCTCTGTGTCAGAGTTCTCCAAGTAAATTTGACAGATATGCTGAATCCAGTCAGCAAATGTGTTTTACCTGCCTGATATGTTTGGGCCACACAGTGTTTTAAATATATGTGAATTACCTATTCATTTAAAACTTGAGACAATGTCACATGAACCTCCATATACCTATTACGGAGAGTTTGGTTAATCCATAACCACTAAGACTGCATTTCCATATGGCAGCCTGTCCCCTTTAGATGGAACTCAAGTTCTCTACTTTACTGAAGACTCTACTATTCTATTCCTGACCATAAGGCTAAGTGTTACTTTCTACTTATCATATTACACCTGGCTTGCTTTCTCATTCACTTTGCTTTCATGGCCTTTATTTCATTTTGTGCACTCTGGACTATGCTTTTATATCCATTTAGGTGTTTTGCTCAGATTTCAGATTCCAAGGGGAAAGGAGCACATTGGTTTGATTTGCTTTTTATACTGTCTAAAAGTGTCATATTCAAATGGAGGTGCCTACGAAATGTGTGACATTAATGATGGCAGTGATACAAGCACTAGATGATTTGTTCTTGTGTATAGCTCAAACAGCGAAAGCATCCTCTTAGCTGCAAAGGCCTGTTCTGACAACCCATGATTATTCATGATCTACTTCTCCAGTTTATGAATCATTCAGGTAGCTTTGTTTCTCTTCATTTTGCCCACTGTCAGATTGCCTCCAAGTATTTCCTCCAATGCAAAAGCATGAGTAGCAAGATGAAGGAATCTCTTGATTAGACTATCAATGAAGGAAAGAGAAGTAATGACTTAAACAGAGAGCAAAGATTTTAGGACTTAACTTTATTCTTTTTTTTCTGTTTGTCAGATAATCTAAAATTAGAGAAATGACACTTTCAATGGCCCACGGTTGCCCTGGGACCATTGTGTGTGCTAGTATCAGGCTGACTTCCAATTACCAGCAGCTGACCTTTGGAATGACGGAAAGATGAGTTGCCCAGATGTGCTACTGCATGACAGGCCAGAAGTGCCAAGAAGTTAATACCCACAGGAGCAGGGCAGTCTTCAACCAATGCCTTGAGACTTGGTAATGCAATTATCTCCTCACCCCTCAGTTGTGGGTTTCACATTATTTCCCAGAGTCTGCCCTCTGGGTCAAGCTCCAGGCACCCACTGTAATGCTGGTGGAATAGCTCACCTTTTTGGCTGTCTCCCCTTCCCAGCATCACTTCCCCACTCCCTACACGTTTTCCCTGCACTTTCCAAGTAAACTCCTTCCTTGTTCAATCCCAGAAATGCTGCTGAAAGCACCCTCAGTAATGCATATGTGCATCAGCAACAGCTAGACTGCCAGGAAATAAACCATTAAATGGGGTCCCACGATTGTCTTAGAACCAAAATGATACTTTAAGAGAGAGAAACTCCTTCTGATCAGTTACAGCGTTCAGCCAGCAAAAGATTTGCCAGAGTATAACTTTTATATAGTATACTCCAGTCATTTAAGTAAGGTCCTAGTAATTTGAGATAAAAGATTATTGCAAAACGAAGTCAGTTTAGTCAAGTTTTTTTTTTATCTTGGTTGATCTAACATGTCTTTTTATTGCTATATCAATCAACTAAACGATTTTTTTCCAAGTCTGAAATAAAATTATATATTAGTGTGTTGGGCAAGAGAGACAATGAAGATAAAATTTTAATTTGTTTTCATGAATGTGACTTTATAGCTTATGTGACTGCTGGAGAGGACTCTGTAATGTTCATTATGGTAAAGTGACTAATGAAGAAGGCAGAAGCCAAATAAGAAATCCTGTTTTAGGGCCAGACAAGCTTCTGAAAACTGTAAAAACCAAGCCGTTGTGGTTTGGCATTCCAAGTTTATGGACCTGAGTTCCAAAATACTCTTGACAAATTTAATTTGGCCGGGGGGCAGTGGTGAGGAAATAAGAGAACTTTAAGGAAAGAAGTGAAGCAGAAGAAAAGTTAATGGGATGAAAGAATTGGCTATGAGGACAGAATGCAAACAATAAGGCTAAGTAGAATTAGTAATACTCACTGTCTTGTTAATGAAGAGCAAATCAAAGGGATTACAGACAAACTGATGCCCTCCACTCAACCTGCCCCTCTCTTCCAATTACTCAGTGGTTGGGGATCATCCAGCCACCACTTAGCATTTTGCTACTCTGGAGCCAAAGTGATACAAGTACAGAAGTGAAGGGGGAAGAGGCCCACCTCTCCACTGCAAGCTTAGGCATGTGGAGTGACCTCCAACAATGCAAAGGTAACCACAGGAGACTTCCTTGCAAATATATCATTCAACCAACTCATCTTTCTCAAGATCACGGCTGACCTTCCTATTTTAATTTCCTACTCTCATTATCATAGAGGTTTATCATTCATGTAACCAAAGCATTTTTTTTTACTTACCTCCTTAATAGCAGTTATGTTCGAATCATTTTTTGTGTGTTCTCTCTGAGTAAATGGTGAGCGATTTGAGATATGGGATCCCACCTAGCTCAATTTTGCATCACCAGAACCTAGCACTGGATCTGGCCCACAATAATTGCTCCCAAAAAATCTCTTGAGTTAAAATGTTAAATTACATACCAGGGACTTTCTGATAACATAAAAAGGATAGCCTCTCTATTGAAGCTCATACTTGTTCAGGCTTTTTAACATATAACCAGCTTTATTTTTTATACTTTTTTTTTTTGGTATGAAACTGTGCCATCAGAGAAGATGTGACATTTTTGATGTGTTTCCCACATCAGATTCTTCTGATTTAGTTGCTGATTTGTTACAAAAATCACCTCATCTGTTGGGTTATGCATTGTTTCACTTCTGAATATTTTACTTTTAAGGAAATTTTAATTTGTAAAAATGCTCAATGGTCAGAAGAAATGCCATTGGCCAGGCACTGTGGCATGTCCTAATCAGTATCTCCATCTCAAACATGGTATTAGAGAAGGAAAAGCAAACTGCAAATATTTCCCCAGTTCCCCAGTTTAGTGCATTTAATGTGGAAAGCTGTTGTGAACTTGCCCACTGTTACAGCAAATGTTCTATGAAATAAGGCCATTTTCCCCCATGTTTTGCAAAGCACCTCCATCACGAGTAATTAGTGTCAACAACAGTGTTGTTCACCCCACGTTCCAGCACAGCCCATCTGCTGACTGTCCTGTAATGCCCTCAGACAGTCTCAGGTTCATCTGCTCCCCGCCTGGCATTACCCCCCTACAGCTCTGTCCATCTGTTGTCTTCATCACTCTGACCTTTTAAAGTCCTGTCGCTTTGCTGGCTCTCTACCACCCTTGCTCAGGCATCTTGGTCACCTTGGGTTGACACAATGATCTGCTCTGCCAGCTTGTCCTCCTAACTAAGGCCTCTCTGCCCACTGACCAATACATCTGACTCTTACAACAAAGAATATGAAAATGAGTACATTTCATGGGAATACCACCCAGGCTGGACATTAGTGGAAGGAACAATCAGTGAGGAAGGAACCTTGAGCTTGGGTTCTATTCTTGGCTCTGTCATTAACAAGATGAATAAATGCAGTCGAGTCACTGATTTCTCTCCTGACTTCAGTCGCCTCAATTCTAAAATGACAGGATTTCACTATATTGTCTCTGAAGAGTATTTTTAGTCAATGACTTAAAGCCATCCTCACTAAGGTTACTCAATTCAATGAGCGAAAGAAAGAAAGAAAGAAAGAAGAAAGCAGAAGATGTCACTAACAGGACAGATGCACAAAGAATGAAGAGAAAAAGCATCATGTTAAGAATCAACATGTGTGGGACACCTGGGTGGCTCAGTCAGTTAAGCATCTAACTTAAGCTCAAGTTATGATTTGGTGTTTCATGAGTTCGAGTCCTGTGTTGGGCTCTGTGCTGACAGGTCAGGGCCTGAAGCCTGCTTTGGATTCTCTGTCTCCCTTTCTCTCTACCCTTCCTCACTCATACTCTGTGTCTGTCTGTCTGTCTGTCTCTCTCTCTCAAAAATAAAAAAAAAAAATTAAAAAAAGAATCAACATGTGTGAAACTACCAGATGGCACTATGACCCTAGTATAAGCTACTCCCAGCTCCTTCCCATGAACCCTTAATTCCATTTTACATCCAGTACTTAGAATAATCTGGATTAAATGTAATTCAGACCATATCACTACCCCTTCTCCCCCGCAACTTCCTGTTGCACTTACAATAAATACCAAAAGCCTTACCATGGGTCCTAGCCTCTCTGACCTCTTCTTGGATCACTCTCTCTCTTCCAAAATTATGGCCACACTGGCCTTGTTTTGGTCTTTCAATTGGTCTTTCAACTGTTGCATGTTCTGCTTGGAATGCTTATCTAGCAAACAAATCTTCACATGGCTGGCTCCCTCTGTGACTCTAGCCTCAGCTGAAATGAACTCCTCATGGAGGCTTTCTCCTGATCACCCTATCTATAGTAACCCCACCATCCTGCATCACCAATCATGCCTACTGCAACACCCTGCTTTGATTTCTATCACTGCCTTCTTTCTGAAAATACCTTATTTATTTAGTATTTCTCTTCCCCTACTAGAATGTAAACTTCAGGGGAACAATGGTGTTGTTTTCTTAATCACACCTGTGTCCCTATCATCTAGAACAATGCTCAAAATAACAAATTCTTGTTCAATGGATGAATGAGAGAAGGGAGAGTTACTAGGGTAGTGAAGCTTTCTTTGAGATTCTAAATGACAGGATTGACTTTGCATTGAGCAGGAGTGAAACAGATTTTGAATGGAAAACAGTGTGGCATCCTTGCTCCCAAACTGACCAGAGAGAGTGGAGAAACTTCTACAAAAAGTAGTTTGAAATTACTTAATCCTTTCTCTGGCCAGAGTGTGACCTCAGTGATCTTACTTGGGAAGATTGGCCTCCACTAACGTGAGAAAAAATTCCACATGCCCAAAGCTGGAAATTCATGAAAGCCTTTTCAAAGTTATAGACAAGTTTCTTTGGGAAATGTAAATATTCAGAGGCTAAGAACAAAGATTTTCCTCCTGTAGCCACCTCAAGGACAGTCTTCAGTGGAAGCTCCTCACACACTGAACCAGTGTACTAATACATCAGTGGAGGCCAATCTTTCCAAGTAAGATCATCCAAGGTCATACTCTGGCCAGAAAAAGTATTAAACAATCTCAAACTACTTTCTAAAGAAGTTTCTCAACTCACTCTGGCAGATATGGAAGCAAATACAGATTAGGTCTTGTTGTTTCCACTACCCAAGGCCATTTTCTCATATAATAGGTAAAAATCAAAAGACTTACAAAATTCAAACTTCAGTATCTGAGTTCATATTTAGCCTCCCTACCCACATCTGAGGCCAGAGACACAATAATCCATCCTAAACTTCCTGGATCAACTTGCTTTCCTTAAAATAAAGCCTTTGGCAAATCTATAGAGAGCTGAAGTACATTAGTGGTTGCCTGTGACTGGAGGTGGCAAAAAAAGGGCACCAAGGATCTCACTAGGGTGGTGAATGTCTTGTAAAACTAGGCTTTTGTGATGGTAGAATAACAAAATAAATTCACCAAAAATTGTTAAATTATATACTTAAAATGGGTGAATTTTATGAAATGTAAATGATATCTCAACAGAGCCTGGTTTTGTTTTGGTGTTTTGTTTTGGTTTGGTTTCATTTTAAATTAAGTCTTCAGACTTAAGCAGGTGGATTACCCTGGCTTTCCATCTCAAGGCAGACAACATCTCTACTCCATATAAAAATGAAGTTTTATCTGTTCTTCTCTCAACTTAATGTATGGATCTACAAAAGTCTTCACTTGATAGTATTGCCAGAGGTTCCTAGAAGAGGTAGTTTCCACTCCAAAAATAATGTGTCATTTCTCCTTCAACCCTTTTTGGCAAATATAAAGCAACCAGGTGTAAAATCTTTAGCACATACCTTACACTTGATCAAATGCAAAAGGACCCAATGACCAGATATAAAAAATGTTCAGAGAATAATCCAAATTAAGTTAAAATGACATGAGTCAGAAGCTGAAGTCAGAAGCCTATGTTGTGTGGTGGAAAGGCTGGATGAAATAATGGGCTTCCAGGCCTTTCTCAGCCTCTCAAGTTGATGTTTTCAGTCTTTACAGCTGCCTCATCCCCATCTTCAGGCAGTGAAAATGCAGACATTATTTCTCACCTTTATCCCATCCTCACATGCCTGACATCCATCTTGTCTATGTTACTCCTATTCCTATTTATGGCTCACTTTTGGTTCTGTTTTTGCCCTAATTTTTACATTTTTAAAATGCCCCTTTTACCGAGGTGATAAATCAAAGAATAGCCCCAGTGGTTCTCCACCATGGAACTTGCAAAGGTGTAGCATAGAAGTCAGTCACCTGCCGTGGCTAAATGACTTTGCAAAATCAAAAGAAGGACTCTCTTTGTTTGCTCTCTAGCATATATTCTGAATGTCAGATGGGACAGACACAGACATGGAACATACTGAAATGACATTGGCACCACTGGGAATCTAACTGTTCTCAAATGAGAAATGGAAGTGTGGGAAACTACCTTTCTGGATTGCTGGCAGGTAGTAAGATAACACTATGGTGCTGTCACAAAGTAGGTGCCGAATTCAGAGGGCTAAATAACTTATGAATCAACACTTTTACCACCAACATCTCTGAAAACTGGGATAGCACCAAGTTATCCCCAATAACTAGTAGACAGATCTTTAGTGTGCCGAAACAGCATTTGTCCCATTTCCAAAATTATAATCTGTCCTTACAGTCATAGTTTATTAGCAGTGGGAGCTGATAAGGTGACAGAAATAAACTTTCTGGGATGATGTTCACAAAGGTACACTTGCTCCTATTGGCAGGAATAGTTACCTACCCTGTGATTTGTGTTCTCAATTCATGTGCGCTTATTTGACTGAAACAATCACGGCAACCCTAGTGTTGTTTGACGTTTCCCTAAGAAACTCAAGAGAAGAACTCCCACTCTGTCTACATTTTGAAGCCTATGTTATTTGCTTCTACATACCTGCTCATTTCACATCCTTCATAGCTAGACCCTTGTGTACAATGGGATGGGCAGATAAGAGCCATGGAAATGGAAGAACATGAAGCTCACAGAACTTACTGTCCACTTGGTAATTCCTCACAGATTTTCTTGTAGGTGCTTACAGAATACCTTTTCTTTAAAACAAAAAATCTTACCAGTTCACCTGGGTGGCTCAGCTGGTTAAGGGTCCGATTCTTGATTTCAGCTCACAGTTCATGAGATCGAGCCCTGTGTTGGGTTCTATGCTGACAGCATGGAACCTGCTTGGGATTCTCTCTCTCTCTCTCTCTCTCTCTCTCTCTCTCTCTCTGCCCCTCCCTACTCTCTCTCTCTCTTTCTTTCTCTCTCTCTCTCAAAATAAATAAATAAACTTTAAAAAATCTTACCTTCTAGGTTTTCATGTCATATTTTCTTACCAGAGGGCTACTACCTCAAAGGAAGAAATTATGTTTATTGTGTTCCATCTTACAAATCACTTCAGCTTTCATAATCAGTGCCCAATCAACTTTCATTGACTTAAGGTGTTTGGGTTGTCCAGAAACTTCTCATTGAACATGGCTGTGCTACATACTAAGCACAATCATGAAATCCAGGTTAGCAGACTGAATGTTTCTGAAAGAAGGGACTTAACATATTATATTCAGCCCAGCATATTTATCATGGTATTTCTTCACTCTAACACAACACACTTCTCATTTCTCTTCCACAGCTGTTAAACAGATAGTTCACTGTGTTAGATTTGGCTGTTCATGTATCTATCTCCCTAGTTATGTTGTGAGTTCCTTGAGAACAAAATCGAGTCACATACATCCTGGTATCCCCAAAACCTCACGCAGGGCCTCCTCCATGAGCTCTGTCAGATCCAGGCATTGTGATAAGCACCAAACAGCAAATGAATAAGACAAGGTCCTCACTGCCATAGAGCTCACTGGCCAATAATAAAGAGAGTTAGGTAAACCAACTATTACAAGATGGCACACTAAGCACTATAACCTGGATGGCATGGAACTTGAGTGGGCAAAGAGGGCCTCTACTCAGATTGGAGGGGGCAGGCAAGGTTTTCCAGATAAGTGATCATGGAGAGGAAACCAGGTGAGTGAACAAACAGAAGGTACTCACTCCAGACTTATGAACTGAACCAGCATGGAGACATGGCATTGGTGATAATAATAGAGAACCCAAGTCTCTGCAAGCCATAGTGCAGGGTGAGGAAGGGCTCCCTAGAAAAAGGACACCAAGCTACCCTCAAAAGAGAAATGGCTAGATTCGAATTAAGCTAAAAAAGCAGAGTTAATAATGAAGCAAGAAGGAAAACACTCATGCAGATTATTTAAATTATCAGATATCCAAGGTAGAAAATCAGATATCTGAGGGGAAGGTTGATTCTCACAACTATGTATGTACACACCACAGAGTCCAGATCGACATGCAGCCTCTTTCTTCTGACCCAACACTTCACCCTTTTCCCTCTTCTCAGCATCCTGTCCTGGGAGGATAAAACCAGAATCTTCATCTAGCGCTTGACATTACTTTCAAGGTTAAGGTCTCTGAGAGCATCTTCTTGTCCTATGTAGATTTAGCACTGACAACTACATATTCTCTCTTGTTTTCAGACCAACACATTACTTTGGTTTTTGTTTAGAGCACTGGTGTCTTTAAACTATATTACAACTGCTTGGCAATTCTCCCACAGGAAAAAAAAAAAAAAAAGCTTTGCCAACTTCCTAGGTCAAGTGTCTAAAAGTCATTTCAAAAGGTATGCTACAGAGAAAGGTATTTAAAAATCACTAATTTGTATTTCTGCAAAGAGATTTTTTGCTGTAACAGAGATAGAAAAAAAATCATCTAAGTTTGTTTTTCAGTTTAGCATTAATCTATTGCATATACAAATTCTCACTTTGGGGTTACAGGAAAAAAATTGATACTTTAAACTTTAACATAAAAACTATTTTTGGAGGATCATTCTATGAACTGCACACAAAAAGAGGTCAAACATATACCATACTTCTTTTTTTTTCTAATTAAAGAAGGCATTTTTATCATCTAAATTAAGTATGTATTCCCAATTGGAAGATAATATTTTTTAAAATAACCATATTTAATTGCATTCTCTTATGTCTAATAAGAATATAATTCATTTATCATTTTCCTCTGGTTTTGAGTATACTAAGTTTAAAAGTATACAGCTATCTTTCATGGAAGCAACTAACAAGACAGAGGGGCATATATTAAGCTGACCTAACTGCTCAGCCTAGAAAAGTTGAAGAAACATTTCAAACATATACATGATTGTTTAAAATTATTTTGTTTTTCTCAGTATTTTTAAAATAGTGAATCAATGCTAACCTTTTTAAGTTATGCACTCATATTCCTATATAGCATTATTTTTCTCTTTTGCCATACCCACCTGCACACCTTCAAACATGTAACAAATAGTGACATTGAGCAATGGAGATAAATTAACCTAAATTATATAGATAAATTACATGATATAAAACACTACTTAAAATTTTAATTATATACTTCATCTGTCTAGCTCATTATGCTTTTGACCTTAATAATATGACAGACTCAAGTTGATCATTTTCCAATCAAGTTAGGCTTTTGGCAATAGTAGCCAATTCCTGAGAAAATTGATTCCATCCATGCCATGATGCTGAATTATCAAGATGTCTAAACTCAGTTATTTTGATCAACCTAAAAAATCATACATATTGCACAACAATCTGATCAGCAGCTTAGTATTTAACATTTTTAATCTCCAACACCACATAAATTGGCATGCTGTATACTCAGAGATAGCTTGGAAATACAGTCTTTTAAACTTCAGAGTATAGGTTCCATTTATTAACCAATTACCCCTCAGCCCAAATCCACAGCTTTGATACTCTGCTTTGTAATCCTGGGCCTGGAATTTGCAAGCTACATACATTTCTCAGCTTCCCTTGACAGCAGCCTTCTGGTTAGCTTCTGCTGCTGGGAGGCACTGGTGGAAGAGGAAGGAGACAGGAAGGAGAAAAGAGGCAGGAGAAGGCCCTCTCTCCAACTCCTATCACTACCCCTCCAGTAGCATTAAATAGCTCCAACATCCCTTCCCTGTGGCGTCTGAGCATCAGTCCCAAGGCACACCTGCAGGACCAAGATGGGCCTTGCAAAACTCTCCCAAAGGCCCTAGTCTCCTAATGGAACCTCTCAGTCACCACTCCTGGCCCCATGGTGGCCACTTTCCAAGTTTCTAGGTTCTCATAGCACCATCTCATCCCTTTGTTATTCCAGCCAGAGGACTGACAGCCACTTTCTACAGTTACTAATTTCTGGGTCACCTCTTTGACCACTTGATACTCTCTGTTTCTCAATAGCGAATTAAATCCATTCTGTTTTAAATGCCTACATTATTTTCTACTTCTTGAATTAAGCCTGATTAACATACTATATAATGTATTTTTTAATTGAAGTATGATGAACATATAGTATTATATTAATTTCAGGCATACAATATGATGATTCAACAATTCTTTACATTTTCAGGGCTCATCAAGACAAGTGTCCTCTTAATCCCATTTATTTATTTCACTCATTTCCTCCACCCACCTCCCCTCTGGTAACCACCAATTTTCTCTTTAAATTAAGAGTCTGTCTTTCTGAATTTTTTGTTTGTTAATTTGTTTTGTTTTTTAAATTCCACATATGAGGGAAATTATATGATATTTGTCTCTCTCCGACTGACTTATTTCACTTAGCATTACACACTCTAGGTGTAATGTTGTTGTTATAAATAGAAAAATCTCATTCTTTTTATGGCTGAGTAATATTACACTGTGTATGTATACCACGTCTTCTTATCTATTCATCTCTTGGTGAACACTTGGGTTGCTTTCATATCTTGGCTCTTATAAACAATACTGCTATAAACATAAGGGTGTATGTATCTGTTTGGATTAGTGTTTTGTTTGCTTTGGGTAAATACCCAGTAGTGAAATTACTAGATCAAATGATAATTCTATTTTTAATTTTTTGAGGAACCTCCATATGGTTTTTCACTGTGGCAGCACCAGTTTGCATTCCCATCAAGCATGCACCATGAGAGATCCTTTTTCCACACATCCTTGCCAACACTTAGTGTTTCCTGTTGGCTGTTCATTTCCTTTAGTCACTTGACAAGCATAAAGTGATATCTCATTGTGGTTTTAATTTGCATTTCACTCATGAGTGATGTTGAGCATCTTTTCATGTGTCTATTGGCCATGTGATGTCTTCTTTGGAAAAATGTTTATCTAAATAGACATTTGCCCATTTCTAATCATATTCTTTGTTTGTTTGGTGTTAAGTTGAAGGTGTTCTTTATATATTTTGGATATGAACCCTTTATCAGGTATATCATTTATAAATATCTTTTCCCATTCCATAGGTTGCCTTTTCGTTTTCTTCATGGTTTTCATAGTTGTGCAAAAGTTTTCATTTTAGTGTAGTCCCAATGGTTTAATTTTGCTTTTTGTTTCCCTTGCCTGAGGAGACATGTCTAGAAAAACATTTCTAAGGCTGATGTCAAAGAAATTACTGCCTACGTTTTCTTCTAGGAGTTTATGGTTTTGGGTTGTGTATTTAAGTCTTCAATCCATTTTGAGTTTATTTTTGTGTATGGGGTTAGAAAATGGTCCAAGTTCTGTTTCAAAATCATATTAGCCATAAGACCTGGATAAATGTGAAAAATATATATATATATAACCTCTAAGCCCCTGTTCACTCGTAAGTGAATTCAATATAGTAGTAATATCTATTAAGACATTATAATTATTTGTTTTGGTGAGGTTAAAAGAAATGATGGAGATCAATCCTTCAACATAGTTTCTGCTATGAGATAACCACTCAACAGATGTTTACTTGTTATTATCATTACTACTATTAACTAAATGCAACAGTCCATCCACGTTGCTAGGTGACTGTGCATACTTTCAAAACATACTTACAATGACAATACAATCAATCTAATAAAACAGAACTCTAAAACTATGATATTCTACAGGAACCCTGTACAAAAGCATCACTGAAAGAGAATGGTCTACATTATAAAGATACCAACTATAAAATCTCAATTTAAAATGAACTTCAGCAGTGCCCGTCTGGCTCAGTCAGTTAAGCATCTGACTCTAGATTTCAGCTCAGGTCATGATTCCAGAGTCATGGGATTGAGCCCCACATCAGGTTCCAAGTTGAGTGTGGATCCTGCTTAAGATTCTCTCTGTCTCTCCCTCTGCGCTTCTCCCCAACTTGTGCTCATTCTCTCAAATAAATTTTTTAAAAATCAAAAAAATTTAGGGGTGCCTGGTTGGTTCAGTCAGTTAAGTGTCTGACGCTTGATTTCAGCTCAGGTCATAATTTCAGGAAGAATCAGATTCTCTCTCTCTGCTCCTCCTCTTTCTCTCTCTCTCTCTCTTTCTCTTAAAATAAATAAATAAATAAATAAATAAATAAATATTTTTTTAAAAATTAAAAAAAATGGGGTGCCTGGGTGGCTCAGTCAGTTAAGCGTCCGACTCTTGGTTTTGGCTCAGGTCATGATCTTGTGGTTTGTGAATTTGAGCCCTGTATCAGGCTCTGTGTTGACAGCATGGAGCCTACTTGGGATTCTCTGTCTCCCTCCCTCTCTGTCTCTCCCCTGCTTGAGATTTCTCTCTCTCTCTCTCTCTCTCTCTCTCTCAAAAATAAACATTTTTTAATATAAAATTTATTGTCAAATTTGTTTCCATACAACACCCAGTGCTCATCCCAACAGGTGCCCTCCTTAATGCCCATCACCCACTTTCCCCTCCCTCCCACCCCACATCCCTTCAGTTTATTTTCAGTTTTTAAGAGTCTCTCATGGTTTGCTTCCTTCCCTCTCTGTAACTTTTCTTTCCCCTTCCCCTTCCCCATGGTCTTCTGTTAAGTTTCTCAGGATCCACATAAGAGTGAAAACAAATATTATAGGCATAACTATACAATGCAAGGAGCAAATAAGTGTCAATAGCAGGATGAAAATAAATGTCATAAGTTCAGATGAATATTCATTAAATTCATATAAAACATAATGAGAAAAACCATAATCTGAATCATTACTTAATCACAGCCATTTAGTCTAACTCTCATTAAATTATAAAATCCTTTTGAAATATGTGGTTATACAAAGCATTACCTCATGATATTTTAAAATATTGCTGTCCTAAGCAACACAAATCATTAAGGAATAAAATATTTGCTTTCATCAAAACTCTACATACTAACATGTACTCTCTAGAATGCCAGAGTTCAAAAATATTACACTAAATATTAAAACTCAAGGGTTTTACTTTAGTAAACTGAATTATGCAAAACCATGAAGGCAAAAATGTACTAACAAAGGAGCAATTTGAAACAGATGCATAATTACAATAGCTTGCTACAGATGGCATAGCAGTACAATGTATTTGTCAAGTTTGGTTTTGATCAAAAAAAGTAAATTGAAAACACTTTACTGTTACTGTCATAGAATGAATATGTTGAAGACTTGGAAATCCATTTTCACAAATAATTTTAGAAACTAATGAATTTTGCTTTTTCTGTCATGACAAATATTGATTTAAAAAAAAACAGTCCATTATAAGGAAAAAAGTGCAGTGCAGAATAAATAAAAACAAAGATATTTAGTCTTTAAATTCAATTTATTTGCCAAAATAGGCTGTAAAAGTAGAAACAAAGTCTTCACATTGGAAAGCAACAGCCATTCAAGAATGTGAAAGAACCCAAATGTGAGGGGTGTAAAAATAGGAGAATAATGCCAGTTAAGGAAGCACATAATTCAGAATGGCCAATACAGACAAGACATCCTCTGCCCCTTCAAAAGAATGACAAGACTGGTTACAATATAAAGGAAGGACAGAAGAAAGAAATGATATCCCCCAACTGCAACCTTTGCACTCTAATCCTAAAATTTCTTGCCTTGAGGCAAGGGAAAGGGAGGATGAGTGACAGGGAAGGCAAGCCTGGAGATGAGAGAAGTGAAGAGGAAAGTAATGGGTGTAAGTAATTACAGAATTATAATATCAAATCAATACGTACCATAGACATCATAAATGTTTTTAAATCATGATTGTTTTGAGTGGGAAAACAATTTCCCTAAATACAGTGATTCTCAAACTTGTATACTCACTATATCACTGGAAGTTTTCAAAGTAAACCCATGTCTGTGTAGCTGCCCCAACCTCCAAAAACATTTGAATACAGTTGTTCTGGGGTGCAGCCCAAGTACTGAGCTATTGTAAAACCCTGCAAGTGACTCCTATGTGCTCCAACATTTGAGAACCACCATTTGAATCTTTAGTGCTTTCTTCCTAATAATTACTTGCTTCAAACCATATTTATTTAATGCTTGTAAGTATGTCCAAAGTATTTTAAACAAAACAAGGCTCACCCTTCATGTTTGTATTAGCAAAAGGTTTCAACAATCTAAATACATTTCAATAGGGGACGGGTTAAATGTTATGGAAAACTGTGTAGTAGAATGTTATATTGTTACTTAAAATTGTGGTATTAGGTTTAATACTTACTGTTTTGTTTTTAAGTAGCATTTTATCAAATATATGCATGTTGTTTAAAATATCAGATAACACTGAAAAGCATGATGAAGTATTAAAAAACAAACCTTTTTCCCCCCTTCCTGTTTGTTCTCCAGAGTAACTGCTTTGAAATTGTTTTTCTTTCTGCTGATATTGACCACCGGATCTCAAAATAATAACTTACACTTCTATATCTTAATTCATAAGTGTTGGACATTATGTACAAACTTCCAAGGAAGATAGGGACATAATTCTCACTACTCCTGAACATCTCCTATTTCAAGTTCAGCAGATAATGTTGGTTTTCTATCCAACATTTACACTTTGGTCCAAGACTCTAAACCTCATGGTGGTCCATTCTCCTTGACAGTGATTTGGTTTCAGGTGTGGGCATGTAACTAATCCTGCTCACAGAGACACAGTGGAAAGCCTTCTCAGTAATTACTGGGGAAGGCTTCCTAGATCCTAGGAAAGAGACTTCAGCAGAAATTATCCTTTTTCTGTTTCTGGGCTTTCTCATAACTTTCTCATTAATGTAATGCTTGGAACTTCTGCAGCCATTTAATTATCTATCTGAGGATAAAGATAAAACAGGAGGGGAGAAGTAAACATTCAATGAGACGTGGAGCCCAAACCCTACCAACATAGTGGCAGTTTCCTATCTCAGACTTCTTTTTATGTGATATATTAAATTTTGGTGAAGCCAAAATGAGGTAGCGTTCCCTATTACTGCTCAAATATACCTCAATATCCCTCGGTTGTTCTCTCTATCATGCAATATAATTTTATTATATATTTTTTGGTTAAACCGATAATTCAATGTTTGTGTTTTGTATCTGTATAAGTTCTGACCAGTGATAAACAATAATTACATTTGCTTTCCTATGCAATATTTAATATTCTTAGAACTTAAAATATGCCTCATTTTTCATTTGCTTAGTTTGCTTTATGCCTATACATTTTATTCCTACACAATACGCAAGCCTTTTGAGGCAATTTTCAACATGGTAGAACATATCTAGGGTGACCATATAATTTAATATCCTTCATTTCTGAAAGTGAAAGTATGTGTTATCAATGACTACAACAGGTATAAATCAGGATTGTACTGAGAAAACCAAAACATGCAGTTTTCACAAATACACCTAATAATCTATCAATACATTTTTTAACCGAAGGTCTTTTTAACTAAGGTCTCTATGGGTCTTTCTTCCTCCAGCTATAAACTAGACCAGTTGTGTTTTGTTTGTTTGTTTTTAGGTGAGTAAGCCATAGTTCTGTAAATTTGCATTCCAAACTTTCTGGACAGTCTTCTTACACTTACTTTTCTTCTTTTAGATACTCTATGTCTAGCTCTCATGTTTTCTCTTTATTTACGTAGAAAATATATTCCAGTAGTTTCTGCTTTCTTGGTTTATTCCACTGTTCTGGTGAAATACATGATCAAGTAGCTTCTTTAAAAAAGTTGATTTTGGGAGGAGGGGCCAACATGGCAGAAAAGTGGGATCTGAAGTTCCCTTGTTTTTCAAACACAGCAGTGTTGAGGCCAAAGGACTTTGAACTCCAAGATTCCAGGCAGCAAAATGACAGGGACACTTCCAGGGACCCACCAGGACAACCTTATGGGCCATGGGTGCATGATTATGAACTGGGAGAGATAAAATGAACAAAGGGGAGGAATCCCCATCTGTGGAGAGACAAAGGGAAGAGAAAGAGAGGCTGGGGAAGCATAGGGTTGTATCTGGACAAGAGAAAAACCTTGCACTGGGACAGAGAAAAATCCAAACTCTAACAGTGGGGCTTTCTCCCAACTGGGACCGGCTGCCCAGATCGCGCACCTGGGGAGGAGGGGAGCCAGCCTCAGGCTCGGTAACTAGTTCAGATGCACAGTCTGCAGTTGGAGAAAGCAATTCCATCCCTGGAGTGCTGTGGGAAGAAGATATATATCCACTCAAAGGAGTGGCATGTCCTGAAACCGGGGCGGACAGAGTGGGAACCTTAAAGACATCGGGGTTTAAGTCCCAGCCAAGCCCAAGGGAAGCATGGGAGTCGGTGGAGTGGGACAAACCATGCACAGCACTGTGAGGTGGCAGGGAGGCTTTTCCCTGGAACCAGGACTCATGGAACAATAATCTTTAAGACACCAGGGTTTAAATCCAGGCCAAGCACCAGGGAGGCATGGGAGTCAGAGGAGCAGGACTAACCGCCTCATTTGCATCCACATCACAGCAAGGATGGCTCGAACAGAGTGGTTTGGGACACCTGGTCCTTGGAGGAGAGACAGGGGTGTCACTATTTTTGTCCATATCACCACCAACATGAGGCTTCAGGGAACAGGCAGTGGGCCCACAGTGGAGGCGGACCTGCCCACACCAAACCACACCCCTCCACACTTGGTAATTGCATATCTGCTGGAGTGGGATAGATGCTGAGGAACCAGACAGCCCCTCCTAAAAACCTGTGCTGCTGCATTGCTTGCTTTAATTCTTGGATGATTCTTATTACATAGATATATTCTTCCTTCCTTTTCTCCTTCTTATCTCTTCCCTCTTCTAGTCTGGTTACTCTGGTTGTTGGTTTGTTTAAGCAGACATATTCAATCCATTCTCTTGATACACATTCCACACCTCCTTCTTTATTTTCCTTTCTTTCTCTCTGGATTAAGCCATATAGTTTCTCTGTCTGGTCAATTTTTACTCTTTTCTTTTTCCCTACACCTGTCATTTCTCTCTTTGTATAGGATAAGGCCTCTTCCATCAGCACTGCCTCCACCCTGTTGTTTACTTGTAGCTGGTATCTTCGGTTTTTTGTTTTTGTTCTTTTGTTTGCTTTTTTGTATGTTTTTTGTTGTTGTTTTCTGTTTGTTCACTTTTTTGTTTGTTTTCCTTCCCAGGGCTACTTCAATGAAGAAATCAAAGCACAACTGGTGGAGGGTACAAAACATCACCACAGTAGGCAGATAAACTAACCAAAGTCACAACAGAGAGCAAGTAACACTCTCAAAAAATCACTTCTGAAGTGCCAGGCCCTGGACAGTGTATGACCCCTCTTTAATACAGTAGTGCTCGCAGGTGCAGGGCACATAACAAGCTTAAAAGAAATTCCAGGTATAAATGACAGCTAAAGAATTGATCAAAACAGATATAAACAATATAACTGAACAAGAATTTAGAATAACAGTCATAAGATTAATCACTGGGCTTGAAAAAAGCGTAGAAGACAGCAGAGAATCTATTGCTGCAGAGATCAAGGAAATAAAAAAAATAGTCGTGATGAATTAACAAATGTTGTAAATGAGGTGCAAAATGAACCAGAGGCAGTGACAGTGAGGATCGAAGAGGCAGATGGGAGATTAAGTGAAACAGAAGAAATTTATGGAAAAAGATGAAGCTGAGAAAAAGAGAGATAAAAAAAATTCTGGACCACAAGGGGAGAATTAGAGAACTAAGTGATTCAATGAAATGGAACAATATCCATATCATAGCAGTTCCAGAAGAAGAAGAGAGAAAGAGGCTGAAGGTGTACTGGAACAAATAATAGCTGAGAACTTCCCCAATCTGGGGAAGGAAACAGACATTGAAATCCAGGAGGCACAGAGAACTTCCTTCAGATGTAACTTGAATCGATCTTCTGCATGACATATCATAGTGAAATTGGCAAAATACAAAGACAGAATTATGAAAGCAGCTAGAAATAAACGGGCCTTAACCTACAAGGGTAGATACATAAGGGTAGTAGCAGATGCATCTACTGAAATTTGGCAGGCCTGAAAGGAGTAGCAGTAAATTTTCAATGGGCTAAATAGGAAAAATACGCAGCCAGAATCCTTTACCCAGTAAGCCTGTCATTCAGAATAGAAAAAGAGATAAAGGTTTTCCCAGACCAACAAAAACTGAAGGAATTCATCACCACTAAGCCAACTCTACAAGAGATTCTAAGGGGGATTCTGTGAGTGGAATGTTGGAAGGACTACAAAGGACCAGAGACATCAGTACAAGCATGAAAACTACAGATAACACAATGACTCTAAATCCATATCTTTCAATAATAACACTGAATGCAAATGGACTAAATACTCCAAAAAAAAGACATAGGGGATCAGAATGGATTTAAAAAAAAAGACCCATCTGTTACATGCTTTCTAGAAGAGACTCATTTTAGACCTGAGGACACCCTCAGATTGAAAGTAAGCGGATGGAGAACTGTCTACCATGCTACTAGAACTCAAAAGAAAGCTGGAGTAGCCATAGTTATATCAGACAAACTAGATTTTAAACTAAAGGTTGTAACAAGAGATGAAGATGGACATTATATCATAATTATGGGCTCTATCCATCAAGAAGAGCTAATAATTATAAGTGTTTATGCACCAAATTTGATAGCACCCAAATACATAAAGCAATCAATCACAAACATAAGCAATCTTATTTGTAAGAATGTGGTAATTGCAGGGGACTTTAATACTCCACTTACAATGGACAGATCATCCAGACAGAAAATCAATAAAGAAACAATGGCCCTGAATGATACACTGAACCAGATGGACTTGACAGATATATTTAGAATTTTTCATCCTAAAGCAGCCAAATATACATTCTTCTCGAATGCACACGGAACATTCTCCAAGATAGATTGCATACTGGGTCACAAAACAGCCCTCAATAAACATAAAAGAATTCAGATCATACCATGCACACTTTCAGATGACAATGCTATGAAACTTGAAATCAACCACAGGAAAAAGTTTGGAAACCTCCAAATGCATAGAGGTTAAAGAATACCCTACTAAAGAATGAATGGGTCAACCAGACAATTGAAGAAGAAATTAAAAAATATATGGAAACAAATTAAAATGAAAACACAACAGTCCAAATCCTTTGAGATGAAGCAAAGGCAGTCCTGAGAGGAAAATACATTGCAATCCAGGCCTATCTCAAGAAACAAGAAAAATCCCAAATACAAAATTTAACAGCACACCTAAAGGAACTAGAAGCAGAACAATAAAGAAACCTCAAGGCCAGCGGAAGAAGAGAAATAATGAAGATCAGAGCAGAAATAAACAATATAGAATCCAAACAAAAAACAAAAAACAGTAGAACAGATCAATGAAACTAAGAGCTGGGTTTTTTAACAAAATGGACAAATTCCTAGACACCTACACACTACCAAAACTCAAATGGGAAAAAAAAAGAAAATTTGAACAGACCCATAACAAGTGAAGAAATTGAATCAGTTCAAAAATCTCCCAAAAAATAAGGGTCTTGGGCCAGATTGCTTCCCTGGGGAATTCTACCAGATATTTAAAGCAGAGTTAATACCTATCCTTCTCAAGATGTTCCAAAAATAGGAGCAGAAGGAAAACTTTCAGACTCATTCTATGAAGCCAGCATTACCTTGATTCCCAAACCAGACAGAGACCCCATGAAAAAGGAGAATTACAGGCCAATATCCCTGATTAACATGGATGCAAAAATTTTCTACAAGATACTAGCAAATCGAATTCAACAGCATATAAAAAGAATTATTAACCATGGTCAAGTGAGATTCATTCCTGAGCTACAGGGCTGCTTCAATATTTGCAAATCAATCGATGTGATACATCACATTAATAAAAAAAAAAGGATAAGAACCATATGATCTTGTCAATAGATGCATAAAAAGCATTTGACAAAATATATCATCCTTTCTTAATAAAAACCCTCAAAAAGTTGGGATAGAAGGAACATAGTTAAACATCATAAGAGCCATTTATGAAAAGCCCACAGCTAATATCATCCTCAATGGGGAAAAACTGAGAGCTTTTCCCTGAGATCAGTAACATGACAGGGATATTAACTGTCACCACTGTTGTTTAAGATAGTGTTGGTTGGAAGTAATGGCATCAGCAATCAGACAACAAAATGAAATAAAAGGCATCAAAATTGGCAAAGAAGTTAAACTTTCACTTTTTGCAGTCAACATGATACTCTACATGGAAAACCGTACAGACTCTACCAAAAGACTGCTAGAACTGATACATGAATTAAGCAAAGTCACAGGGTACAAAATCAATGTACAGAAATCAGCTGCATTTTTATACACCAATAATGAAGCAACAGAAAGAGAAATAAAGAAACTGATCCCATTTACAATTGCACCAAGAACCATAAAATACCTAAGAATAAACCTAACCAAAGATATAAAAGATCTGTATGCTGAAAACTATAGAAAACTTATGAAGGAAATTAAAGAAGACACAAAGAAATGGAAAAACATTCCATGCTCATGGATTGGAAGAATAAATATTGTTAAAATGTCAATACTACCCAAAGCAATCTACACATTAAATGCAATCCTAATCAAAATCTCACTGGCATTCTTCTCAAAGCTAGATCGAAAAATCCTAAAATTTCTATGGAACCACAAGAGACCCCAAATAGCCAAAGTAATATTGAAGAAGAAAATCAAAGTGGAAGGTTAAAATCCAGACTTTAACCTCTACTACAAAGCTGTAATCATCAAGACAGTATGGTATTGGCACAAAAACAGACACGCAGACCAATGGACTAGATTAGAGAACCCAGAATTAGACCCACACATGTATGGCCAACTAGTCTCTTTAGCAAATGGTGTTGGGAGAACTGGACAGCAACATGCAGAAGAATGAAACTAGACCACTTTCTTACACCATACACAAAAATAAATTCAAAAGGGATGAAACACCTAAATATGAGACAGGAAACCATCAAAACCCTAGAGGAGAAAGCAGGCAACAACCTCTTTGACCTCAGCTGCAGCGATTTCTTGCTTGACACATCTCCAAAAAAAAAAAAGGAATTAAAAGCAAAAATGAATTATTAGGACCTCATTGAGATAAAAAGCTTCTGCACTGCAAAGGAACACATTCAACAAAACTAAAAGGCAACTGACAGAATGGGAAAAGATATTTGCAAATGACACATCACATAAAGGGTTAGTATCCAAAATCTATAAAGAACTTACCAAACTCAACACCAAAAAAACAGATAATCCATTGAAGAAATGGGCAGAAGACACGAATAGACACTTTTCCAAAGAAGACATCCAGATGGCCAACAGACACATGAAAAGATACTCAACATCACTCATCATCAGGGAAATACAAATTAAAACCACACTGAGATATCATCTCACACCAGTCAGAGTGGCTAAAATGAACAACTCAGAAAACTGTGGATGCTGGTGAGGATGTAGAGAAACAGGAACCCTCTTGCACTGTTGATAGGAATGCAAACTGGTGCAGCCACTCTGGAAAACAGTGTGGAGGTTCCTCCAAAAATTAAAAATAGAACTACTTTACAACCCAGCAATAGCACTACTAGGTATTTACCCAAGGGATATAGGAGTGCTGATTCATAGGGGTACGTGTACCCCAATTTTATAGTGGTACTTTCAACAACAGCCAAATTTTGGAAAGAACCTAAATGTCCATCAACTGATGAATGGATAAAGAATGTGGTTTATATATACAATGGAATACTACTTGGCAATGGGAAAGAATGAAATCATGCCATTTGCAGCAACATGGATAGAAATGGAAGGTATTATACTGAGTGAAATAAGTCAATCAGAGAAGGACAGATATATGTTTTCACTCATATGTGGATCTTGAGAAACTTAACAGAAGATCATGGGGGAAGGAAAGGGGGAAAAATAGTTATAAAGACAGAGGGAGGGAATAAAACCATAAGAGACTCTTAAATACAATCTGAGGGTTGATAGGGGGTGGGGGAGAGGGGAAA
The DNA here is from genome assembly GCF_018350155.1 of Leopardus geoffroyi. Classification (NCBI taxonomy): domain Eukaryota; kingdom Metazoa; phylum Chordata; class Mammalia; order Carnivora; family Felidae; genus Leopardus; species Leopardus geoffroyi. The sequence continues at coordinate 128,620,362 of NC_059328.1, read as the reverse complement.
GTGGGTGATGGGCATTGAGTGGGTGATGCCCATTGATGGGCATTTGTTGGGATGAGCACTGGTTGATGTATGTAAGCACTGAACCATGGGAATCTACCCCTAAAACCAAGAGCACACTGTATACCCTGTTAGCCAATTTGATAATAAATTATACTAAATAAATAAATAAATCTCCTGTAGACAACACCAACAAAAATTTTCTTAAAAAAGTTGTTGTAGACAACACCAACAAAATTTTTTTTTAAAAAGTTGTTACAGTTAATACTATTTGGCAATAAAAAGGAATGAGGCACTCAAAAAAAGTTAATTTCGGGAGTTCCTGGGTGGCTCAGTTGGTTGAGCATCCAACTAGTGATTTCAGCTCAGGTCCTGATCCCTGCAGCATGGGATCCAGTCCTGCATCAGAATCCCTGCTTGGAATTCTCTCTCCTTCTCTCCCTCTGCCCCTCTCCCCAGCTTGTGTTCTCTCTCTCTCTAAAAAAATAAATAAAATAAAATAAAATAAAATAAAATAAAATAAAATAAAATAAAATACAACAACTTCAATTAAAATAAAATAATATAATTAAAAACTTCATTTTTTACATATAGAGGTATAAAAATCTCTTTATTCTATGGGGCATCTGTGTGGCTCAGTCGGTTAAGGGTCCGATTCTTGATACTGGTGCAGGTAATGATTTCATGGTTCATGGGATCGAGCTCTGAGCTGACAGCGCATAGCCTGCTTGGGTTTCTCTCTCTCCCTCTTTCTCTGCCTCTCCTCTACTCTTTCTCTCTCTCAAAATAAATAGAGTATAAAAGAATAGTCTCTTTATTCTACATTTAAGCTTAATTAATAATTTATTTAAGCTATTTAAAGCTTTGATATATTACCTCATAGGTCCCAATATTCCTATCCAGGAACCCAATGCAATTTTCATTCTCAGTTTTTGGTATATAAGCTGGGCTTTTCTCTTTGTCTTTTTCTCTTTGAAAAAGATGTTCTCTTTATTTCTGATATTCTTGTATTTCACTGTTCTGTTTTGGATAGATTTGTTTCTTCTCACTTATTGGGCTAGATATTGATAATATCTTTCAATCTAGTCATTGGGACATTACAATTCTAGGAAATTTCTTATTATTTTTTTCATTATTTCATCCCTTTCTCATCTTTGTCTTTCTGAAATTATTATTTATCAAATGTTAGCCCTCTGAAGTTAATTTTTTAAGTGTTTTTATATTTTCTTTTTGTTTTATTCTTCCTTAAATTTTTTCTTTTCTTTTTTTTCTTTTTTGTTCATTTGGTTCTGAGCATCCTCAACTTTTTCTTCTAAACCTTTACCTGATTTTTTTCTACTTTATTGTGAACTTTCTTTTTTAAATTTTTTAATGTTTATTTCTTTTTGAGAGAGAGAGAGAAAGACAGAAAGAGCATGAGCAAGGCAGGGGCAGAGAGAAGGAGACACATAATCTGAAGCAGGCTCCAGTCTCCACAGGGCTCGATGTCACAAATTGCAACAGTATGACCTGAGCCAAAGGTGGACACTCAACCGACTGAGCCATCCAGGCGCCCTTATTCTGAAATTTCTAAATCATGTTGATATATATTTTTTAAATATCCTGATACTGTATTTCGGGTTCAATATTTTCTCCTCTATTTCTCTCAAGATAGTGATTGTTAAAAATATTTTATTTTTTCCTGCATTGCTGCTGTATCCTACAAGTTCCTTTTGTAGGTATGAGGTTATTTTTGTTTTGTAACAACTTTGTTTAACTTTTGTTTTGGAGTTTTCCCTGAAATGCATGGTGATCTTGGCTGTTCAATTATATCAAACATGAAACACTAAAAAGCTAATTAGAAGGTTATCAACTGGTGAGCTTCACTTACAGAGATTAGATTATGTTTGCTTTATTTTTTAGAGTACCTGTTCCCCAAATACAGGTATGTCTATGTCTTTCCTCTGAGGTTATTCAGTCTCTATAAGGAAAACCTCTCTATATCCTACCTGATGTGTTCTGGAAATAGGGCAGGAAATGAGGGCTGGAGGTCTCCATTTATTCCTTCCTTTATACTGTTACTTGTTTTCACAAAATATATTTGCAAAAAAATTATTCTTATAATTAGGTAATAGTTATAAACTCATTCGAAAGGAAAACAGGATGAATTGATGAACAAATTACTTCAAATATATACATATACATATATATATATATATACATATATATATATGTATATATATATATATATATATATATATATATATATATATATTTGAGATCCGACAACATGTAAGACATATGTTTGAAGCTCTCCAAAATTCAGAAGTTATTAAACTTAGATATTTTCTCTAAAAAAGTTCACAATCTACTGTAGCAAAAGTCATTGACATAACTAAGTTTAGAATAAAATCTATGTTTCATGGTCTTACAGAGAGGTAAGTCTGGAATGGGGAGAGGTAAGCTATTCCCTAACTCGACCTGAGAGGCAAAATGCAGTGGCCTAAGTATAGAGCAGACATTTCTCAATAAAGGAGGCTGGGAAGGTTTTGAAATTGGGCTGGGATTCACAATGTATAAAGAACTTTAGAGGGTCGAAATCAGAGAAAAAGGTAATGGAAAGCTGACAGGGAAAAGTCCAAGACATAGAGTTAGGGAAATCAAGGCAAGAATTGTTACTAGAGGGGCACCTGGGTGGCTCAGTCTGTTACGTGTCAGACTCTTGGTTTTGACTCAGGTCATGATCTCATACTTTTGTGAGTTCAAGCCCTGTGTTGGGCTCTGCTGACATTATAGGGTCTGCTTGGGATTCTCTCTCTCTCTCCTTCTCTCTCTGCCCCTCCCCTACTTGCACTGTCTATGTCTCTCTCAAAAATAAATAAATAAATAAATAAATAAATAAATACTTAAAAAAAGAATTGTTACTAGAACAGAAAGCAAGTCAGTGGCTGGCATAGTTACATGAGCTCAAGATGTGAGTGGAAACTTGTACATGGAGACAGGGGTCACCCAGGTAGCACCTTAAATTTTAGGGTAAAAAGCTGGGTTGTTTTCTCTGTGCAACTGAACAGTATTAGTATTTCTTTATTTAGTTAATTCTTACTGTGTTTTGGGTAACATGCTGCATACTTTTCACACACAAACTATTCAAGGTATTGTTTTAGAAATGTAGGTCTGGCTGCCAAACGTGAGACAGATGGGAGGTGAGAGAAACCAGAGGGCAAACCAAAAAGAGTTAAAAGGCTATCACCAACTTGAGGTGCCAGGGTGGCTCATTTGGTTAAGCATCCGACTCCCGATTTTGGCTCAAGTCATCTCATGGATTTGTGGGTTCAAGCCCCGCATCAGGCTCTGCACTGGCAGTGCAGAGTCTGCTTGGGATTCTCTCTCTCTCTCATTCTCTACCCCTCCACTTGCACTGTCTCTGTCTTTCTCAAAATAAATAAATAAACTTAAAAAAACGGCTATCACCATCTCCTTAAGTGCTAAAACAAAAATCTGTCAAAGATGAAATAACAAAACCTAAATATTAAACACTTCCATAAAATAATACATGTAAATTACAGCATAAGCTCAGGGTAGGAAAGAATTTCTTACACAAGGTTTTAAATGTCCTAGTCATAAATATTGACAAATTTATCTACATTAAAATTAAGAACTTCTGTTTTTAAAAATACCACAAAGAAAATGAAAATATAGACATAGCAGAAAAATGCATTTGTATCATATATAGCCAACAGAGTTCTCTTTGCAGAAATATTTAAAGGATTCCTAAGGTTAATAAGAAATAAAGAGAAAACAAAATAGACAATTGGGCAAGGTATTTAACAAAAAAGGAAAGAAATCCAAATAACCCATAAAAAAGAAAAGATCCTCAACTTTGCCAGTAATAGAAAATGCAAATTAAAACTACAAAGAGATATCTTTAAACACATATCACCTTTAAACACATATCTATTCTCTCTCTCTCTCTCTCTTTCTCTTTCTCTCACTCTCTCTCTCTGTCACACACACACACACACACACACACACACACACACACACACACATACACACATACACACAAACAAAACCAAAATTTTCAAAGCTTGATAATACCATACAACATTAGAATATGGAATAATATGGATGTTCATATAATGCTAAAACAAGTGTAAATTGGTTTAATCATTTGGGAAAAGAGCTTGTCATTAATAGATTAAAGATATACATGGCCAGCAAATCCACCCCTAGGTAAAAACCCTGCAGAAACTCATGTACATCTGTATCACGATACATTCATAAAATGTTCAAAGCAGTACTATTTTTAATAGTAAAAATGGAACCCCCTCAAATGTCCATTAATAACAGAATGGATAAATAAGCCATATCCCTTCAATTACTGCTATACAGCAAGGAGAACACACAGTAATGTGACACAAAATGGATGAATCTCAGGAACACAAGTAGAGTATAAGAAGCAAATCAAGGAAGATCCATATCTTCAGTGGTAACATTATTACAAATGTCAGGGAAACTGCTTCCCTCTGGCTGGGAGGAGTAGACTATGATAAAGATGAGGCACACGGGGGTACAGGCAATATTCTATTTCTTGGCCTGGGTTGATGTATCATGGCTCACTTCACAATTATTCGTTAAACCTGTATTTATATGCATTTTTCCCCTAAGAATATCTACCAACAAAAATAAAATAAACACATCCATATTTTGAAATTCATGAATAAGGCAGAAAAGATTGTTAGAAAGAAGCAGAGGAATGGGCTATTTCAATAACGAAGGGAAAGCACTTGGGATCTTGAACCACGGCCATGAAGTGGCAGGAAATGGCAACGAGAATGCTCACAGTAGAGATGGAATTAATAGAATTTGGTGAATGGTTGTATATAATAACAAAAGGAAATAAAAGAAATGAGGATGCCTTCAAGACTGTATTCAGGTTACTGGTAGAGAGAGGCAATACAGGAAGGCGAGCAAGTTAGCAAGAGAAAGAGGGGGCAGGTGTCACAAACAGCTTGGCCATTTTTGCATCTCTGTGTAATACTCCTGTAAAGAAGTCCACTAGTTTTGACATACTCATTTAGAATGTTATTCCACTGTAAAAATTTATTTCAAATAGCCAACCAAGTAATGCTTTTTTGAATACCTCCCACCTGCCAGGTACCATACGGAGCCTGCAGAGGATACAATAAAGCATAAGCAGCATTCTGTTCCCCAGGAAGCTGATAATTTAGCCAAGGACACAGGACACGTATAAAGGGAATGACAGCTAAATAAAAGACAAGGCTAAGTGAGTTGCTGAGATGATGAGTGATAGAGGGTTCATAAGGAGAGGGAGAGAGAAAGGAAGGACGAGTAGGTGGATAGAAGAGAAGAAAGAGGGAATCATTTACAATTAGGCTTTTTATTGATCTGTGTCTTGAAACATGGATAGGACTTAGGGAGAGGAAAATGTTTCCAGAGAGGGAAGGTGCTTACTAACATATTCAGAGGACAAGTCTTAGGGAGAATTGAAGGAACAGGAAAGACAATATGGGAATGGTAGGTTGGTGCCAGATATTTTTCATCAGCTAAGCAGTAGATAAGAAAAGCAAAAAGTAAAGAATACAGTTCAGAGACCATGCCACGAAAGCAGTCAAGACAAAAAGATACAGGCCAAAGCTAAAATGTGGCAATATAAACGAAAGCAAAGGAATGGCCTGAAGAAATGTTGCTTAGAATGAATGAATATAGACCAATTTGGAGAAGAGAGAAAAGCTAAAGCCAGCTCCGAAGTGCGAAGTCTAGACAACAAGATCCCTGAGACCACTATGAGAAAGCAGTAAACCAGGAGGGGGAGATTCTGAAGAGGGACAGGAGTTCAATTTTAAGCACAGGTTGGATAATGAAATAGAAGCTCACTAATCAAGCAAAAATGCCCAACATTGCCTTGGAAAACTAGAGTATTTACACAGGAAAAAAAAAGTTAAGTCAACAGAAGAATGAAGACGTATGCACAGACAAGTATGGACTGAAGCCAGAGAGGTAAACAAAGGTCTATAATGAATGTATTGAAAAAGCATGTACTGAGCACCAATAACATGTGATTTACCATCAGAACTTTGAGTTAAGAAGATAGAAAAAGAATTCTAGAGAGAAAGTAAAAGAAATTAATGAGTTTAACAGGTAGGAAGAAAAGAAACCATTAAAAACTGACTATGGCAACTCTCCATTTCCCCCTGGCAACCATGTATACATTTCAATTACGCAAGATGAAAACTTCCTAGAGATCTGCTGTACAATCTTGGGCCTATAGTTAACAATGTAGTATTTATACTTAAAATTTCTTTTAAGAAAGTAAATCTCGTGTTAAATGTTATTATCACAATAAATGTTTTTAAAAGATATATTCTGACAGAATAAAAGATAAACAAAAATCAGAAGCCAAAGGAAAACCAAATTATCTCAACAGGACAGTAAATAAAAAAAAATTTTTAAAAAGGGAAAAAACAAGATTGAAGAAAGACTACAACAGAGACGTCAAGAACAAATGAACAGAGAAAGGACCTTTGAAAGGCCAATGACAGTGAAAAAGTCATGGGTGAATTTCTGGAAAGCAGTTTCATTAAAGTCAAGTGGGCAGAAGTCAGCTGGGAAGAGGGGGTTCTGCCTGTGTCCTGTCTCCCAAAGCACTTTCTTCATGGCTGCTCCTCATTCTCCTTCAGACCTTTGTCCAAATGCCATCTTCTTAGTGAGACCTTTCTTGAGCCTCTTATTCAAAACTACACCTCCTGCACTCCACATACTGTTTGCATTGGAGCATTTATTACCATACATGTTACATATATATATATATGTATAAGATATAACTTATCTGTCTGACCCCATAGCAACTCCATGAGAGCAGAGATTTATGACTAATGTTCACAGCCCCAGCACTGAGATCAGTGCCTACACAGAGGATGTCCTCAAAATCAAGTCAAGAGGAAAGTATATTAACTGTGTTACATGAAAGGTCAGATAATAAGAGTCCAGAGAACTGACAATAGGATTTTGGAAGATGACCTTAGCGAAGGCAATTTCAAAAAAGCACTGTGAAAACCATGTGATTGGAGTGAGTAAAAGCATTAATGGGTAGTGAAGAAGTAAAGCTAGCATGTATAAACAGTCCTCTGGAGGAAGTTAGCTATATAGAGAAGAGAGATGGCTTTGTTTTTGTTCTGTTGGGAAATGGGAGATGTTACAGAATATTGGTATAAAGATGAAAACGTTCAAGTAGAATGGGAAAAAGTTACTGATGCAAAATAAGAGAAATAGTAAAGTCACACCGTTGAGAAGTCAGGAGGGGGTGGATTGTGGGGCATCTTTGGGGACAGTCCTAGACAGAAGTACAGACAATTACCCCATTGGGAAGGGCAGCAAGGCCTAGCACAGGAGCAAGTTGACACAAGATGAGAGAATTCTAATTCCTTTCTTAGTGGAAGGAGAATTGAGCTTGCTGAAGGTTTAAGAAAAGAAGACATGAAACAGTTGTCTTGAGCACGACAGAGTAAATGGACTAAGGAGCTGTGATAGAATCTTCTGACTCTCCTGATCAAAATCTCTGTGACACAGGGTTGGCATGGACTCTGCTCTTTCCTTCTAATTTCCCTCTTCTATTACCTTCATTCTCTTCAACTTCTCTCAAGCAAATCATAAACCTTTCCAGTATAAATTGTCTTTTCTTCTCCTTTCCTTCCTTACTAATTACTATGATCTGCAAAATAAATGGAGGGGTGGGGTGGGAGGGATGTGAGGGAGTGTTTAATGCCAAACAAGCCGATCCAAAGTCTTCCTTAGCGAGTAAGAATGGGAAGCAATGGTGAATACTGATGCATTCATCCCTGTTACATAGCTTTAATTATGTAATTCTGACCCCAAAAAGCAGTATTTTGACCCACTGCCTCCATCTCTGGAATATGTAAAATATTCAGAAACAGGAATTTCATCTCCATTTACCATTCTATTAGAAACTCTACTCTGGCCTCTGTTGAAGCCAACTAAAGAGAATCACAACAAAAACCCAGATTTCAAAATGAATATTTCATGATCAAACTTGAAGTATTAGCTTTTATGTTCCTTTGTGCAAACTATGTATGTTTTATAGCTGGCAAAAAAATATCCCCCCAAATGTGTTATTTCCATAAGAAAAGTAACAGATAACTTATCTTTATTAAGTTACATTTCTCAGCAAAAATACATCATATTTTCTATAGCACTTTCATATCATTTCACTCAGGATTTCTCCTCAACTGTCTTGGGAGTATTTCTACACTAAGGTCCTGAGGAGGCTTGTCAAGCCCAGGAACTCCTCTGCCCTCTCTGTCTTCTGTTCCTCTGTCCCCAGAGACTCTGCTCCTTTGTCTTCAGAGGCCTCCTGTGGAGGCCCCACCCTCCTCCTTTTTGCACAAGACTGACTGTGGAGGAGGGCACAGTAGGCCCAACTCTCCATAACTCTGCTGTTTCCAAAAGCAAGGTCTTCTTCAACTCCTAAGATTTTTATTGCCATATACTGTGAAGAAACAGATAACATAGTTTCATAAATACACATAGTGTATTTGTTTCCTATTGCTGTTGCAACGGATGACCACAGACTGTGTGGCTTAAAACAACACAGATTTAGTATGTTAACAATTCTCAAGTCAGGTGTGTGAAGTAGTCTCACTAGGCTAAAATCAAGGTGTCCGCAGGCCTTTGCTCCTTCTGGAGGCTCTAGAGAGGAATCCATGTCCTTGCCTTTGACAACCAGAGGCTGCCTGGGATCCTGTCTCATGGCCCTGTCCCATCTTCAAAGCCAGCAATCGCGGGTCTAGTCTTCATGCACACCACTCTGACCCTCACTCTGTGGGACCTAAGGAATTTAACAAAAATCCCCTACCCCTGGACAAGCAGAGCAAGACTAACTCCATTTTGTGCTACACCCACCATCTCATGTATAACCCCCACATGACCTACTTATTGCTTAAGACACTCCCCCACCCTAGTCAAACCGCTGAGCACACCCTTACTGGAAACTGGCTCATTTAGGAATGCAGAACCCCTAACCGCCAAAGAATGTAAACCCCGCCTTTTGCTCAACAAACTTGCGCGCCAATTCTGACCAGAGTGATAGGCTAGTTCAAACAGTTACTATAGGGTAAATTGTAATTCAATTGGCCACCTGCGTGTGGACTGACATGAATGTGCAACTTTCTGTGTGTGTTACAATCTCATTGGCCACTGGCCCCCATAAAACTGCTATGCCTCTTAACCTAGGGGTCCAAGTCCCTGCTCCGCTGTGTCAGGTATACTTGGGCCCAAGCTCGAGCTTTCAAATAAACCCTCGTGCGTTTGCATCGGTATCGGCTCCTTGGTGGTCTCTCGGATTCGAAATCGGGGGCATTACAGCTCTTCTTCTGCCTCTCTCCTTCATGTATAAGGACCCTGGTAATTACCTTAGGCCCAGCCAGAAAATCCACAATAGCCTCTCCATCTCAAGTTCAGCCGATCAGCAACATTAGTTCCATCTGCAACCTGAATTGCACTTTGCTATCTAACATAATGTATTCCAGGTTCAGGAGATTAGGTCATGGCTATCTTGGAGGTGGGGCGATAATGCATTATTCTGCCTACCACAGATACAAACATTACAAAATCTAAGAACTTTTTTTTTAATTTTCAAATTCCTTTTTCTGAGTTCTCGATTCCCTTGATGATATAGTAAGTAACTGGAAGTTGCATGACACTTCTATTCTCTTCCATCATTATAGAAGATGGAACTTATCACAGTGCACTTTCATGAATAGCCTACATGGGCTCCCCTCCTCCATGATCACTTACCTTCCTTAAATATAAAGGTAAAGGCAGAATAAATCCATAATAATAAGAGTCACCTTGTTTCAAGTTGCACGTGCATATATTTGAAGACTTCAATAGTAAAAGACACAAAGTTCTGCCAAGAATGATCCATTCTGGGCATCTCCTCTAAGTTTTACTATTTATATTGAATACTATTTACCTAAATACCAATAACACCTATAAGTTAATGTAACTGATTTCCATCAGAAGCAGAAATCGTAAATTTAACCTGAGAACTTGCTATGTTTTCTGGTGTTACATTTTCAAATATGCCATTGGTTTTTATTCCCCCTGCAAGTCTACATTTCATTCTCCATTCTTTTGTTTGTGCAACTCTAAGCGACAATTACAGCTGAAAGATTTCTGTCCATAAAGGTAGGAAACTTGTTGGATAGGGAAGGCCTGACATGCGGAGGGTAGAACAGGGGGCTATGGGTTAAAGCTGTTGTTTGAAAACCACTTCTCAGAAAAGGCATTTGAAAAGAATGGTGGAGTGAAACCAAAGGAGCTAAAGGCATTCCTGTCCCAAAGCTACCCTGTTGTTACCAGCAATGACAAAGACCATGGAAACCCTGTATTTGGAAAATAAATTCTGTTGAATGCCCTCAAATGAGTATCCACAGGTCACAATCTGCTGCAATATCACTTTGCATACAAACAACCCAGAAGTCACTAACTCAAAATGGTTAGACTTCAGCTCTTAGTTCTAAATCTGTGTGATGTTAACTCTGAATCAAGTATGCCTTCCTCTAGTTGTGCTGGCTCTTTCCCTCAACCTAATATCTGATTCCTGCCCCTGAAGCCCCCGTCCAGAGTTCCTCTCTTGCCAGCCCTCAATTCTAGTTAGGGATAAATGTCAAAATTATTTTAACCAAATTAGCACAAAAGCACACCTCACTATCTTTGCAATACATTTATGGAGGTAATTGGTAGGGGTGTGAACACCTTGCTCCCCTTGGCTAGGTATTCTATTTCTGATCACCCAGATTTCAGGCTGAAAAACACTTGGCTAAAGAGAAATAATGGGGGCGCCTGGGTGGCGCAGTCAGTTAAGCGTCCGACTTCAGCCAGGTCACGATCTCGTGGTCCGTGAGTTCGAGCCCCGCGTTGGGCTCTGGGCTGATGGCTCAGAGCCTGGAGCCTGTTTCCGATTCTGTGTCTCCCTCTCTCTCTGCCCCTCCCCCGTTCATGCTCTGTCTCTCTCTGTCCCAAAAATAAATAAACGTTGAAAAAAAAAATTAAAGAGAAATAATGGCTTTAAGTGACTTGAAGTTCACATCCTGCCAGAAAATCAACAAGGAAACTGAAGATGATTTCTCTGACCAAATGGAATGTGTTATTCGAAAAAGTTCACAAGAGGAGTGTTTTGACAACCAGGTAATTTTAAGAGAAGTGGAAAGTAGTAGGCTTTTACCAAACCCATGTTTAGGGGCAAAGTGAAGCAGTGAATGTGGAGAAAGACAAGTTCTATGACAAGCAAAGGCAGGACATCAGAGTGCAGTTTCAGTAATTTACTGGGACAAATGCTATAAATTGGACTGAAGGATGCAAAGCTGCTAGTCAAGACAGAGCAGCAGCTTAGCTGTTTCAGTGTCTACTTCCCTAAGCAACCACCAGTAGAAGCTGGGGAAGAAGGCAGTACTATCAAAGAAGCAGATTATTTAAAAAGTCACATAATGACTGAAGTAATTGAGCTGAAAACATATGATATTAAAGTAGCTCCTGGCTCTAGGATGTGCTAAGGATCCCTAATGCCTGAGATATATATATATATATATATATATATATATATATATATATACACACACACACACACACACACACACATACACGTATATATGTATATATGTATATATATGTATATATTAATGTTTTATTTTTGAGAGAAAAAGAGAGAGAGCATGAGTAGGGGAGGGGCAGAGAGAAAGAGAGAGGGAGACACAGAATCCAAAGCACACTCCATGCTCTGAGCTGTCAGCACAAAGCCCGATGTGGAGCTTGAATTCCCAAACCATGAGAACTCCAAACCGACTGAGCCACCCAGTCCCCCTGAATGCCTTATTTCTGAGGTTTACTTGTGATTCTGCCACTGATACCACTTGAAACCAATTCCACTTCTGAAGAATTTGCCAGAATCCCAGATTGGAGGGAATGTAAAAGGCAGGTGCACTGCCCCTCCCACCACCACCACCATCACCTCTACCAGCATTACCACACAGTCTGAGGCTTGTATATCCAAAACCCACATGGGAAAAAGTTCAGCCCACTTTGGGGGAGCTCTATTAGACTCCTCAGTCTTAAAATAATCTGAAACAGGCTTCCAAAGAGTAGGCCCAGTTCTGCTCTCCAATGCCACTCAGAATAAATTCACTCAGTCTCCCACATAATATCATTCAAATATGTAAAGACAGTTTCGTTTGCTGTGAGTCTTCATTCCTCCAAGACAAACATCCCAATCCCTCAGAAGAGTGACAAGTGCACTCCCCAGGTTCTGCCTTTACTCTGAACCCCACCTTTTGTCAATATCCCCCAAGCACAATGCCAAAAACAATGGATTCTTCAGAGGTGGCCTCATTACCCCTGGATAAAAGGTGACTATCACCTCCAGAGTTTGGGGCTTTTGTATCTAGATGAAACCAGTCTACAATTGCATCAATGCATCCAAATTAACCATTTTGGCCAGTATACCAGGTTGTTAAATCATATTGTGTTTGCAATCAACTAAAACCACTAAATCATTTTCACAGTGCTGCTGATAAACCACACATCTCCTTCATCCTGTGCTCCTCCTCTAGTCTGCTGTTTATTTGAAGGACACAACTATAGATCTTTACTTTTAGAAATCTTTAGAGCTACTTTTGCTTTTTGATTAAAAAAATTAAGTATCCAGTACTTGCATTTTAATAAATTCCAAAATATCTTTATCTTATCTCTTCATTCATTACATTTGAAATCATTTCCACAAAGTAAATTAAAATGAACACATTAATTTGTTTTGGTAAATGTATTTAAAATGTTGTAATTAATAAGAAATATAAGCTTGATAAGTCTTACCAGTGTATACTATTATACAAAATCAGAGTTGTTAGATTTCATCTTATTACTTATAATTATTTTAATTATTGAAGATCTTTGTGTATCCTGATTTAGAGATGCAAAATAATACTCCTCACTTTCAGTTGTGTAGCCAACTGATAAATATCTCCATTAATGGCTAATTTCAAGGCGCTAAGAAAAATAAGTGACCAGATTGAAGCGACCAACAGCCCTAAGGTACACTGTTAGCAACGAGTAAATATCATTAACTTTAATCATCACAATCCCAGTATAGTCTTTTCATGAGTCAGGGGTGCCTCTAGCTTTGGACTATCATTTGGTTCAAATGTACTTGACCATATTAATTCAGATGTAGAGTGCTTGAATCTAGACACAAAACACAAAACTCAGGAAGCTCTTCACAACATAATAACAAAGAAAATGAAATGCTTTAGACCAATGAAACTATATTTACCAGGACTCTGCTGTCAGTTACAAAAAGAAAATATTAATAATAATGACTACTAATAATGAACTGCTCAAGGCAAAAAATAAATTGTGTTGGGCCCATGTAACTGAAAAGTCTAAGGTAGTGACAGCAGGATGCTGGGCTCACAGTGTGCTGCTGGGACCTAGCTGTCTATCTCTCAGCTTTACCTCCATGTAGGTAGCAAGACAGCTGCCAGCAGCTTCCACTCTATTCCATCTCAGAGTCAATTCTTGAATAGTAACACCAGCCCAAGACCCAGAAATAACTAAAGGAACCAACATTGGGACCAAATGACACTCAATGGCCAGGCCAAGTCACATGATCCCATCTGGACCCCGAAGTGAAGCCTTTTCTAAACACTGAGAGGAAGGCAGAAGGAATTCGAGGTACTGTCACCAGAGGAAGTTACAATGGTTGTTAGATGGGCCCCAACTTCAAATGGCTGTGGCATAAGCCTAATAAATTTCTCATGGTACACTATCCACAGGAGAACACTTGGCCACATAAAAGAAGGAGGTGGGGCTGCTATGGGTCAGACTAGTAGGAAACATGTTCCCAGGTGCAAGCAGCCAAGCCATCTCTCTCAGATTCGTAAGACATGTAACCACGTTTTCCATTTCCAGTGTGAGATTCATTCTCACTCGGGGCCAAGCTGGCATTGTATGCTGCTAAATAATTTATTTTGCTGACATGAAGTTAAAAACCAGTCATGTCTGCCTTGCAAAGTACCTCGGAGATCAAAGATTTAGTTCAAGATTCATGCAGCTGACTTCCTTACATATTTAAAAAATTTAGGGTAAATTTAATCTTACTCCATGCCTGATTTATTTATTAAATTTCTACTGCCTAAGAGTAAGAAATTTAATGTTTTTTATGTGCATGAAAGCATGTAGTTTCTACATCCCTCTTTTCTGCTGTCTCCTATGAATGAAATGCCCTCACTTTTACTCTGCTTTTACATTCACATCCTTCATATACAACAATCTAAAAATGTTTTATACCAATTTAAAATCTGACAAATCTGATTAAAGAAAACTCACATCCTAAGCCTAATTAATATCAAAAAAATTCTTAAGGAGACTGCAACTTTAAAGGAACTCTGATGGTTGATTCTGTGACCAGATTTCTAGAGACGGCATATCTGTTTCTCTGAGAGTTTCCTTTTTAAGGAGCATGGGAAGCTATTATTAACATATAGGAAAAATCTATAGAGAGTAGATTATGTTGGTCATATCAAATCCAATTCCCTTCTGGAGTGAGGCTAATTTAGCTAGGCAATTTTGTAAATTAAGTTAAAACAATTTGATGTTATAGGCTGAAACTTACTCAGTTAAAGATCTAGGTAAACAATAGTTCTCTAAATTTCTATTTATACATCAGCTCTATCAAGGTGACCCCATATATTCCAGCTATCTGACAACCACCTTAAATTGCACACAATTCTATTGCTAAGTCTTTCACCTCAAACAAGGCAGAGCTCCCCAGAGCTGTAACTCAGGTTCACCAGTAGGTGGTCCTCATATCTACATTCTTTGTATGATTGGTCTTCCCTTCACTCTCCATGACTGTCTTAGAGTGCCTACAATAAAAGTCAATACAAATATGTGGATTTGAAGGATAATAATAGCTAAGAAAGCAAAATTGCAATGTAGTGATAAAAATCAGAATGGGTTAACCCCAGAGGCTATTGAAAAACACAAAGAAACTACTACAAACAACCATATGCAAATGTTTAATGAAATACACAACATCTGGATACTGCAGGCTAAAGTCTGCAGAGAACCCAGAAATGCATTCCTTTATAGTCTAGTAGAAGAAGCAAGAGAAACGATACAAGTCAAAGAATAGAAAGCTCTTACGTGATGTCTTAAAAATAAGACATTCACTAACGGGACACTATGTAGAGGCACAATAATGGTGCAAATGAAGAGGGAAATCACTACGAGATAAGCTGACCAAGGAAAGTTTGCAGAACACTACCTTTTTTACACCTGGCTATCCTTTGATGGGTTCCTTCCAATCTCAGTTTAAACATCACCTCCTCAGAGAACCTCCCTGACTCCAGATTAACCTCCCTCCCTTTCACTCCTACAGCAGCCCATTTTTCTCTTTTGCAGACATTTCACAATTGAGACTCCATAATGAATAGTATAATATTTTTTCAAATATCTGATTACTATATTACAAATTCAACAACTAAAGAGATCATGCCCGTGTTCCTAGCACCTAGCAGCGTCAATAAATAATCCAATAAGTAATGTGTGAGTAAATAACTGAATGAACCATCTGAATTTGACTGTAAAATAAAATCCTAAAGTACATCACTACTTCTATGTCTGGGTAAGGCTGTATTTCTGACACAGTTGTCATTAAACGAAACTCTAATCTTTCTTCAATTTGAACTCTAGAAGTGTTGGCAATTTTGACAATCTTCAGTAACTTAGAGAGAAGTGAACATAGTAAAACAAGATGATGTCTATGTGAAACTCAGAGGAGCATTAAAAAAACTAGTTAAGGAATAGGGATTATTAGAGCTTTAAGAATAGATGTTTATTTGCAGGCTTTATTGTGAACATGTTTTGGGATTGATGAAATTAATTTATGAGGAAAGTGATGTTCAGTTAATGTGCAAAGATGTTGAAGTGGCTCTGGGGGTCATTTGTCTTTCCACTATGGTGCTCCATTTAATCTTGACCCATTTGAACCCTTACTAATGACTTTCATACATTTGTACATAAGTGGCATAACAGTGAAGTAACTCTAGAAATAACTCTCTAAATGTACAAGAAAAGCAGAAGTATAAGGATATACAATTCTTTCTTACTGTTTCTCTGCTGGGGTCCCTTATTCCTTGGGTAGTAAACATTGTAGCCTAATATGAAAAGAAGTTCCCAAGGCTGAAAATAGTAGTTCTTTAAAATAGCTTAATGTGTTCTTCAAAACCAGTAATCGGATTAAGCAGCAGTGTCTTCGAAGGAGTTAGCCAGCCTTGAAGCTCAATAAAGAAGTTTGTCTTTCCTGCAAAATGAATCTAAGAGTAAATTTTCATTTCTACAGAGGGGCCTGAGGCTGTCTGTTCCTTTGCTCTCAGACTACAAGTTAAAAACTATAAATGGAAGATCTTAACCATGTTTCTTTTTTTTATTTTTCCCCTCCACACACTTTTTTTTAAAAATTTTAATATTCTGGCACTTTTTATTGGATCAGTAACAACACCCCTTGCCATGTTACCAATACAATATTATTACTTACTTGCTTACTTACTTACTTATTTACCTTGGTCTTTTTTTTTCTTGAGGAATATAGAGCTTTAGCTAAATGATACGTGACTTATCTGAAGTTATTTGGCTAAAGTTATAAATTACCATAAACATTTGCTTTGGAAGAATCCATATGAAACTATAACTCTAAGTGGTTTATGAATTTTTTATTCCCACTAATAGCAAATCTCAGATATACACAAGGGAGAAGGTAACCCACTATCTTAATGTTCTGCAAGAGTATCTCTAGAGAGGAAAACGTCATATGCTAAGGTCAAAAGTGAAATGGGCTCAAGTCTTCATGTTTGATTCTAGAGACCTTGGTCAAGACAACAAAAGAATAGTATCTCTTTGTTACCACACTCAACATAAAATATATGAAGAATTTTAGGTTCCTTGAGAACCTGTTTTGAGGTGCTGGTAAATCACACATTTGACATAGTAATTCACAAAGAGTAAAAATATTAAAATGGATTTGGGTCTCTTAGATGATTTGCTATCTTACTCAGATGAAAAAACCCTCCAAAGATTAGTCCTCTGCCACTGAACAAGCCTGTACTTAAATCATCTCAGATATTTCTAGGAAAGGAGATTCAATAACTTACACGAACAAGAAAACAATATTCACACACAAGAAAGTCTTCCACCCAGACTGTCTCTCAGTGCATTTACATTTGTTACTGAAACTGGGAAATGGAAGCTACAGTGCACTACTCATATTCCAGTGCAGGAAACATCCCATTTAAACAATTAACTTGACAAAGAACAATCCAAATCCCAAAGTTATTTCCATATCATGACCCAGTGGAATATGTTTAGTTGATGCAGCTTCAATGAGTTCCATATAAGTGCTATTTTTTTTTCTGGTCCCTTTTTATTTACAATGTGTTGGATATTAAAAAAAAATCTTGATGATGAGTTACTTCTATTTGTAATGAGAGAGAAGAGCTGATTTATGATTTAGGTTGAAATTGTCACAGTTCCTTTTTTCTGACCACCAAGGAGCAATGATTATGTTGGTGACTAGCCGATCTGAATTATGTGAATTCAAAAGCCCGTCAAAACTATGAAACCATCCTCCCTAATTAAATACCGTTCTAAAGCTCTGGTACAAAAAGCAAAGGATGAAGGACAGTAATCGTAGAGGAAGTTGGAATAACTACTGTCTCCTTTTGGATTCTTGCCACTTTTTTTTTTTCTCTAGTTTATTCACTATAGAACTAGCTGGACTTTAGCTGTGTTTTCTTCCCAGACCTACTGGCCAGGAATGAAATCCATATATACGATGAATTCTAACGGTATTTCTTGACATAAAAATAAAAAGAAATAGATATTACTATATAGAGTTCACTATATTAGAATTATACTTACATTTTTTATCTAAATAAACTTACAGAGCACATTAATCAGCAAACTACTTAAATTGAGCCTGTGTAGGGATTGGGGTAGGAAGAGACAATAATAAGGAGATGAGGCATGGCAGGAAAGAAAGAAAGAATGTTTTGTGGTGTCTCCCTGTTTTAAGTTACTCAATAAACATATCTCCTAAAAGCTAACCCTCAAGTGTATGTTTCATCCCCAAGTAGACCGATTCTCAGTAGGGTCCATCATGCCTGCTACAATTAGGGATGTCATGAGGCCTTCGTCCTGCACTCCATCCTCCCTGACCCTGCAGATGCCAGGGCTGAGAATGAATCAATGGTAGGAGCCTCTCCATCATCTAAACACATAGTTTGTCTCAGTATTTTCAGTCTCGAGCCACTGAATATGGTAGTCTTTACTACAAATACCACTTATTTGCATCTCCTCCCAAACATGCCCCAAACACAGCATAATCTGAGTAGAAACAAAGGAGGAAGTTATTTCTTTGTTCCTTTCTTCAACATCAAGAGAATGCCATGCATAACATCAACCTTTCTTTAGTGTTCCTCAAAAGAATTATGAAACAATTTGATGGGGCCATTGCAAAACAATAGTGAATGCCACCATTTGTACTTGAATCCTAGGAACCCATTAACCTTTGGGGGTTTTTTGTCGGTTTTTTTTTCACAGTGGTAATTTTGGGGTGAGGGTAACAACTTCCATGAGCGATTTTACTGATTAATCAAATAATTCAGACAGCATCAAGGGTAAATTCACCTCATCTGAGCTTAACCTTAATATTAAGAATCACATTGGGGCACCTGGGTGGCTCAGTCGGTTAAGCTTCCAACTTCAGCTCAGGTCATAATTTTGCTGTTTGTGGGTTCCAGCACTGCATCAGGCTCTGTGATGACAACTCAGAGATTCTGTGTCTCCCTCTCTCCCTGCCCCTCCTTCACTTGTACTCTGTCCCTGTCTTTCAAAAATTAATAAAAGTTAAAAAAAAAAAGAATCATACCGAAAGCCACTTCGATCACAAGGATAGATAGTAAAGAATAAAGTCTGAGAGCCAGCAGCTTACTGCTGGACTAGAGGATCACAACTCTGGCAGAATATTAAAATCATCTGGGGAACTTTTTAAAATGCATATGTTCAAGTCTCATCACAGGCTAATTATAACCAGAAAGTCTGAGATAGCTGTCCCTTGAATGGTATTTTTTCAGACTCAGTCATGATTCTAACACAAGCCAGGGTTGAGAACCCCTGGTCCACTATTATTACCCGCACCCGCTTGGATTTTGCTACAATGCTGAGATTTTTTTTTCCAGCAAAGTGAGATACACAGACCACCACAGCAGCAACACTAATGACCACTGCAGAACATGATTTCAGCAATAATGCTGCAGCAACCAGCAATCCCCCAAACCTCAGGGGCTTCAAATAGCAAGCTAGGTAGTTTAAAATGCATGTCTTTTAGATAAAGACTCTTAGACAAAAATGGGATTTTCCCTAACATCATTCTTAGCAAGGGAATCAGGCTGAGGAGGACCCAATATCATTCACACACAAAACTAAAGCAGGAAAATAATGTATATAGAGAATCCCACAGCTGCTTTTAAAGCTTTCCTCCAGGGGCGCCTGGGTGTCTCAGTCAGTTAGACAACTGAACCTTGGTTTCAGCTCAGGTCATAATTTCATGGTTTGTGAGATCGAGCCCTGCACTGGGCTCTCTGCTGCCACCACAGAGCCTACTTGGGATTCTTTCTCTCTCTCTCTCTGACTCTCTCTGCCCCTCTTCCCCCCTTTTTTTTTCTCTCTCCTCGAAATAAAAAAAGTTAAATTAATTTTTTTTTAAAAAGCCAAAAAGCTTTCCTCCAGTTCAGACTTGCATTTGTGGAGAAGTTAAGTCTCAGTACCACTTACTTCCATAAAGGACAAGAAGTATGACTACAGCATGACAAAAGGGAAGGAGGATAGATCCGGAAATCTTTGGTGATCATTGCTGATGTTCACTACTGTAGCCCACCAACTTGCTTCAGCTTTCCATAAGGCCATTCAAACTAAGAAGACATAAGGTTTGAAAAGCCCCTCAGAAATGCATGCAGGCCAAATCTTCTCACAACCAGACATGCAGCCACAGACATTGCAGTTTATGAAGGAATTAGGTTCAAAAATAGGTGCATAAGGTAGAAATCGTGTCTAGCAAAAAGCAACTTGGAAAATGAATTTGAAGTTCTCATGCTGACACAGTATTGACACAGTAGCTCTCAGTAAGTCCAATATAGCTAGCTTTTCCTTGTGTTCAGAGCAGGTCTCAGTTTCAACTGAGCAACAAGTGAAATACTTGATTCTCATTCTGGGGCCAAGTTAAACAGAAATGCATTATCTTTTAACACAAAAATATCACCCAGACAGGCAAAATGCTAGAGGCCAATGAGTCAGCAGATAGCAGAATCAAATTACCTATCTCAGGTTTAGTCCAGTATAGATGACCGTTGAAGGAAAAGCGGGCAGAATTTTATATACTCCTTACATTGTTACTCTCTCTATAAAAATTATTGTCACTAAGATTGTTTTACAGTTGAACTAGCATAAACTAAATGCACACATGATGCAATTTCCTTTTGTTTGTATAACACATTACAGGATGTGCTTCTTACTCTTTTCTTCCCAAATTATATTCAATTAATACTACAGTTCTGTAGTATCAGGCATTTGTGCAAAGTTAAACTATGTAAATAAGAGAGCATTATAAAATCCTAAGATATTTGAAATATCAGAAATAATGTAAATCACCCAAACTTTCTTTTCAACTAGCAAAACTGAATGATTTCTAAGCCTGTGAATTGTAAATTGTATCTATATTATTATCACGTAGTTACAAAGCCCAAGGTTTTTCAGGACCAGTCTCAAAGTCTGCAAGTTTTCTACAATGCTAGGTCAAGAATTTCTCTCACAGACAGGAAACCATCAAAACCCTAGAGGAGAAAGCAGGCAACAAAACCCTTTGACCTCCGCTGCAGCAATTTCTTGCTTGACACATCTCCAAAGGGAAGGGAATTAAAAGCAAAAATGAACTCCTGGGACCTCATCAAGATAAAAAATCTTCTGCACTGCAAAGAAAACAATCAACAAAACTAAAAGGCAACCAGAAGAATAGGAAAAGATATTTGCAAATGACATATTGGATAAAGGGTTAGTATCCAAAATCTATAAAGAACTCACCAAACTCCAACCTGAAAAACAAATAATCCAGTGAAGAAATGGGCAGAAGACATGAACAGACACTTTTCCAAAGAAGACATCCAGATGGCAAACAGACACATGGAAAGATTCTCAACATCACTATCAGGAAAACACTATTTCAACTTGGCTGAAACCAGAGGAGTGTCCTTAGCGACAAGAGCATTTGTATCAGGAAATAATGGTGGGGAAAATCCTGGCATTTTGAAGTGTGGTGTCGGAAGGGAGACAGCAGCATGAGCAAAGAAAAAGAAGTATGGGAGCTGTGGTGCTCTTTGGCCAACCTTGAGAAGTCAGGATTGTCTACTGGGAAAGTAATGAGATACAAGAATTCTACATTATGCTGTATCTAGATGGTATGAGGCTTGCCTGCAGGCTAAGGAATATAGGTGTTTCTAGAGACAATGAGGAGTTCCTGAAGGTTTGTGAGCAGGACACAGTGTGCACTATGTACATTTCTAAGAAATTCAATCTGTGATATAGGAGGCAAGAATACTGGTTTTGCTTCTGTATTTAGTCAGCAAATGTCCACTCTGTTTCTATTTTATGACCCACACCATGCTAGGTTAAGTCTTTAAAAACAAACAAACAAGTGTTATAGAGTTAGAAGGAGTTGGACTTGTTAACTGATAAGATTTCACTTACAAGAAAGAGGAAGGTATTCATGTCAACTCAGAGAGCTAATGGTGTCTCCATTCAGAGAAAGGCAGGATTGTAAGGCAAAGGGCAGAGGTGACAGAACTTATTTTGGACACATCCTATGACGTGCCTGCAGGACATTCTCAGCAGCTGCCTGCTGAGTAACTTAGAACATGGCAGGGAGAGACATACTTGTAGGATGGCTTAAATTGGGGTGTCACATTTTCAGGACAGAAAAAAATGATAGAGGAGAAAGTGCAATTATTAAATGCAGAGCCAAAATCATATAAAAAGTGATCTAAAGAAATCCCACATGTCTATAGATATTAATAGTTCAGTACGATAGTTCAATCTAATGCATACATCATAGAACTAATAACCAAAGAAGGATTTCACCTCTTTTGTTCCCTCACATGCCATTTAATGGAAATGCATCTTCTTAAGGAAATGATGGAGGATAAGACAGAAAGAAGGAAGAGAGAGATAAACCAAAATATTCTCCAAATCGGATAATCTCTGATCAGGGCGAGCTATTAATACAAATCCTTATTTTTTTTTATTCCTTAAAAAAAGGTAAAAGTAATACCTAATATATCATAGACTGCATACTGTAATATTGCACTTATTTCAGTTGATCAAATATTTCTGTCTGCCCATGTCTGTGTCACTTCTCACTTCTCCCTTTTCACCTTTCAATGCAGAAATAACCAAAAACATAGTAAATAGAAAATAACAGAGCTTTCAATTTTTTTCCTGCTAGAATAAAGACCTTCTCTTAGCTGCATGTAATTATAAACACGAAGGCTATATCAAAAAGAACCTATGTGAGGGTTAGTTTTGCAGACCCCAAGTATCATACAAGGGAGGATCTTCCTGGCTAGGATGGTAGCAAGACACATTAGTATATGCTGCCCTTTATATACAAAAAAACAAAATTCTGCTTCACCCCTGGGTGCTTCATGATGAGTTGGTGGCAGTGGTGGTGGGTGCTACTGAATAATCTAAATGCTCTTGCCTAGGGATCCAGTGTAATAGATGCTACACTTTGACAAGATGGCTCAACAGAGTTAGGGTAGAATTTGTGTCTGTGAAACAAAGGGGTCAAAAGTGAGATGGTGACATGTATACAAAGCACAATAGTAAGTGTTATAATAAAGAGACAGTATGCACACAATGGCTCAGAGAAGAAAAAGGTCATTGCCATTGGTCAGAAAGAGAAAAAGGTTTTATGGAAGAAACAGATGAGCCAAGGCTCAGGGAATAGCTGGTGATGGGGGATGCATATACCCTATTCACTGTGAAAGGAAAGACCTGCCTTGGCAGGAATTATATTAGAAAATCACAGGGCATTAGGGGATAAAGCTGTAAGGGCCAGTATGCCAGATGAAGGTGAATGGAACTATTAACTAGAGGTAAAGGGGGGAAAAGTTAAAAATCCTGGTAGCATGATAACATATTAGCCTCTGTGTTTGGAGAACATTAATCCAATATCTTCCACTCCAGAACTGATTAGAAAAGGATATATCAGGAGAGTGGAGAACAATCTAGCAGCTGCTGCTAGAGTGGTGGCAATAGAAATAAAAAGGTAATTTGAAGAAATTCTCAGCATAACTTGATTAACTGGACTTGGGAGGTGAATGAGGGAACGGAGTCAAGGCCAGCTACAGAAATGCAAGCTCAGATAACCAGACAAATGATGCAGCCAATGAAAGGGGTGGGAAATTCATTTTTATTGAAATCTGCTTAAAATGACATATTTAGGAAAGATGCCATGGAATCTTGTTTTGCATGGCCAGCTAGGCTAGTGGCCAAAAGGGACTCAACAAAGAGCAAAGAAATTAGGTAAGATTCTTTCTATTACTATTGCCAAGTCACATATATGTATCTTGATTTCTATGGCAGTATGGGTTGTATTATTTCCTTTTTTTTTTTTTTTTTTTTTTTTTTGCCCATTTTGGCAGTCATCTCTGTTATGCCACACAAAGTCAGATTGGTTTATTCATCAAATTACTCTGTTACAGACATGGACACAATGGAGGCTTCATCAGTTTGGTTCCTCATCTTATTTTTCTTTTCAAAAGCTCTGTCCACACATTGAAGCATCAAATAACAACCTTCCCAGTGATGCACTGTGCTACAAAAAAGGAAAAATGTGTCTCAATACAAAGTCTGATCTTTACCACAACAAAAGCAGAGAACATTACATTATCTAAATGAAAAGAACATTTATTTCAGATCCTGTGTACCACAAGTGCCTGAATAAAAGCCAAACACACAAAAAAATGTATGAAAAATATATATTACATACATATAATACACACACACATATGTATATACATATATATACATGTAATGAGTTAAAAAATATCATATTTGAGGAGAAATGGGATGGAATCAAATTAAAGTTTTAGTGTTTCAAGTGAAGGAAACACTGATTGTCTTTCACTACTACAGGATACACTCTAATTGAATTATGCTCTTTTTCTTCCTTCAGCTCCTCAGTGTCTGGGTTCTGCCTCTTTCTCTTCCTCCTCCCCTCCTGGCTTAGCATTTTCTGTCGTTCAGTGACCCAGGCTTATTTTCCTTCTATTCAAGCCCAACTCCTCAAAATCTCACATTCCACTCATTAGAGTGATGGGCACTTCATTCTCTCAGAGCCCTGTGTCTCTGGGTGTGATCCACAGACCACCCACATCAGCACCCCCTTTAGCGTAGGTAAAAGGCGGAGACCAAAGTGCAGTCCAAGTCAAAGTGAGTCGGACTTCTCACCCCTTCCTGCATGTCTCACTCTCTGGACTTCCTCCACATCTCAAAGTCCTCTTTTATTTTTCCACTATCTTGATTCAGCTTGTACAAAAATTGGATAAAAGCAAAGTATGTCCTGATACAAGCCCTGCCATTGGGGATGTACCTACCTGAAGCCCTGGGCTCAGCTATGGCAAGTATTTTATTTACTCAATCACTAAATTAAGCAACTATTCTACTCAGCTATGTCTTTAATAGTTAAACTCAAGACTTCTTCAGCTGCAAGTGGAGTCATAGCTTTTTCCGAACAAGAGGTATCCACCGTAGCAGAGCTCTCTGATTTTAAGAAGGCGAAGATGACTTATAGCCCAATTGGGGCAACTGAATCAAGAAGATAAGTGAACAGAGATGACAGTTAATATGTATTGAGTATCAACTCTATACAAAGAACCACTAAATGGTCTGTAGGATACATGTAAGCTAAGTATCCTGTACTTAATTTGGGAAAATAATCCCAACATATGAGCAATTAAAAGAAGATTTTGGCTTAAAACAGAATATTTGACACATGACGGTACAAAATATTCTGGCCAACTCAAGAACTGCAGGTTCAGAAGTGCCGAGATATCAGCAAAGGTTTACAGAGAGGATGAGATTTGAACTAAGAGTAATAGGAAGAACAGGAGAGGGACAGGTTTGTCAAGGTGAGGAAAGCAGATGATGGACAAAAAGGCAGAGATGGCAAACCAAAAACCATGTTTAAACATGAATACACTGGAGTAGAAATTCCAAATCAGAGAAAATGTAGGAGAAAGGCTGAAAAATAAAGGAAGAGAAATAACATAGGGTACTGATTGCCTATGGCTCCAGGTGAGGAGGGGGGGACTACTAACAGAAAAGGAGTTTCTTCGGGAGGGATGACAAAAACTTTAAAATTAGAATATGATTGGACAACTTTGTGAATATACTAAAACCCAGTGAACTGAATATTTTAAATGGGTATTTGTAATGGCATATGAATTCTATCTCAATAAAGCTGTTAATAAAAGAGACGGAAGATGGCTTGACAATCATCGTCACTAAAAGGTCTTCACAATTATCTCTTACATAGGTATTCCAAAATCTAACAAACATCTCTGTATATACCCAAAAAATACATGACTGTTGTTATCCCTTTCACACTTTGCCCAGGCAATCTCCACAGAGTACAGCCTTCCTCTCTTTTCTCATGTTCTTATTTACTTGAAGGTATAACACACTTAGTATTCATCACGGCTCTGGGAAGAGTAAATGATATTAGTTACATCCGATTTCCTCTATGAAAGAAATGACACTGAGTTCACAATGTATCTGAATCTCAAGAGGCTGCTGTCTTTTGTCCACAGAAATTTCCCATCAAGTTAAAAACACTTGTCCCTAAACCCATCCATTCTGTTGATACACGAACGGCTTAAAGTAGCTAGTTATTGATGGATTTCAGGATGGATCCAATATATTCCATCTAGCTCTATCCCTTACATTATAAAGAATAAAAATGGCACAATAAAAATAGCTTAACTACACTGTTATTATTACTGACATGTGCTGAACACTTTCTACAGACACTCGTTAAATCCCCACCACAATGCCATGATGCAGGTTTAATGATCCCCATCATGTAGATGAAAAAGCTGAGGCTCAGGAAAGTGTAGTAATTTTCCCCATCGCTAGGAGGTAGTGAAATCAATGTTCAAGCAGGTCTATCTGACGCAAGCCTAGCAAGAAATGTTCCAAAGGGAGAATGAGCAGAGTTGTAGGTAAGTACAAACAACACCTGGAGTTGGAAAAGAAGAAAGTTTTATATTTGAATCATTTCTTAAAAGTCTTTGGATGCTTTTAAGTCTGAATGTGTACCTCTAGTTGCCTTCTCATCCATGAGCCTATTCTCATGATCATATTCTGCATAAATGCTGCAGTTTTATCTTGGAAGCATGCAAACATCTTTCACATTCATCTTCATTTTTAAAGTTTCTTGAATGTCTAGATATAATGAATTTTATGTTAGTATTCCCTTGTCTACACACTAACTAAAATTGTGATGTGATTTAGGAATAAAAATATAAATACGAATGACTTAGCATTTTTTTACATGTTTATTTATTTTTGAGACAGAGAGAGAAAGAGACAGAGCATGAGTGGGGGAGGGGCAGAGAGAGAGGGAGACACAGAACCTGAGCAGTTCCAGGCTCTGAGCTGTCAGCACAGAGCCCAAAACAGGGCCCAAACCCATAAACTGTGAGATCATGACCTGAACCAAAGTCAGACACTCAACTGACTGAGCCACCCAGGTGCCCCATGACTTAGCATTTTTATAGAATGAAATGGTAGAAATTTTGAGATAGGCTAAAATGATTACAGTTTAACATGCACCCAGAAGAAAAGGGAAATTATATGCTAACATACTAAAATGAATTAGGTATGCCAAATTTCTTTTTGATACACTACATTTATTTCTCAAATTAAGGCTGACCGATAATCTATTTTTATTCAAAATAAATAAGCCCTAATGCATATACAACTGTTGTCTATCTTTGTCTACAGAAGGTGCTAAGATTCCTACATCTTGCCAGATAAGTAAAAATTATGTGGGTCCACAAATTCATTTGGTAATAATTTGTTTATGCAATGATAAAGCAGTGAAGTTACCATGTTTAAGTGTAAAACAATGGAAGATATAAATTTAGTTTTACTCGAAATGAGAGAGTGTTCCACTGTTCTGCACAATCCATTAACTACTATACCTAAACAAAGTCTTTATAATGTTATGTTTCTCATTTCATGAATTTTTATAGCTAATGTGTTTTCAGCCAAGAATAATGTGGCGATTAGAGGAGAATTCAATAAGAATATGTGGCAATGCAGGAAGTATAGAAGTTAATGAATTCTTCAGTGACTAGAAAACAATTATCGATCACCGATGTTTGGAAAGCTTTAAATCAATGTTTACTACAAAACATTTTCTGAAAAAAAAAATCAGGAGGAAGTAGATTAAAGGTTTGAAACCAATAAAATACCGTAGCCTCCCTTATCAGTGGTTTCGCTTTCCACAATTCCAGTTCCCCAAGGTCAACCTCAGTTCAGAAGTAGATGATCCTTCTTCTGATATAAGGTCAGAAGGTCAGTAGTAGCCTAACACTACGTCACAGTGCCACCCGTGTCATTCACCTCATTTCATCTCATTCCGTAAGCATTTTATCATCTCACATCATCACAAGAAGAGGAAGAAAATAGGACATAAGATACTTTGAGAGTGACCACATTCACATAATTTTTATTATAGTATATTGTCATAATTGTTATTATTTATTAAGTATTGTTAGTCTCTTACTATGCTAATTTATAAATTAGAGTTTATCATAGGCATGTATGAATATGAAGAAACATAGTATAAAATGTTCAGCACTATCTGTGGTTTCAGGCATCCACAGGGTCTTGGAATATATCCCCTGAGGATAAGAGGGGGACTACTGGATTGATTTTTCTAACTTTGTACGCTAATTTGTGGATTTTAGACTAATGCTTTTTGCATGAACATGGCTTGTAGGGAAAAGCTACTTGACAAACTGTCTGAATTTCCGAGTTGATGTAACTGCAAAGAGGGAGAAATTAATACACTTGTAGCTTGGGAACCTCAGTTAATAGCACAACCTAAATAGCTATGGATTTGGAAGATCTATATAGTTTCACACTTGTTTCTTATTTACTTGCCACTTTAGATCAGAAAAGATTAGAAATTGGTTAAAATTTTCAATTAGGTTCACTATCAATTAGGTCAATACAATTCAGCATTAGAATATGAAAAGAGAGTAAGACACTTCATTTCTGTGATAATGCTGAAGGATGGGAGGGTCAGAGTGGAGAGAGAGAGAGAAAGAGAGAAAGAAAGAAAGAAAGAAAGAAAGAAAGAAAGAAAGAAAGAAAGAAAGAAAGAAAAAAAGAAAGAAAGAGAATGAGAGAAAGACTGATTACAGAAATGAGAATAATATAATTAAAATCTGTCAATTATACAAAATCCAGTTAAAGTCTTAACTAACCAATAATTTTCTATGACAGCTAGTAGTAGTAATTATCTACTAGTAAGTACATACATTGAGCTTACCTTTTATTTTCTGAGTCAACCAACTTGAGAATGTATTTAAAAAATAACAAAATACTCAAATGTTCAACCAAAAAACAATAGATCATCTATAAATGGAGTGGTTATCCCCTGAATAACATCTGATACTAAGATATTCCCTAAGTAACAGAAACTAGAATGACATATATCAATCACTTTTCCCTTCTTTTAACCATTCTCAGTGCTACTAATGCTGGATCTACAGGGTCAGCCCTACAGCCTCTGGTGCCCTGCAAATGTCTCCGTGGCATTACCACCCCCTGGTGGTTTGAATGAGAAACTCCTGCTCCCCTTTGCTTCCTTACAACCTTATTTCTCCCCAGCTGTATAAACTCACAGTGTATTTTCACTGTTTCCATATCTTCCTGCCTGACCCAAGGAATCAGTTTTCAGATTTATTCACGTATCCAACTCTCCATGTTTCAGCTTCTATATCTCTTCCAACTTTTAGTTACTTCCTTTAGGAAAACAATTTTCTCTCTCCTTACCCTTCTTTCTATCTCATTCTTTGATCTCCATAATAAGTTAAAAATGGATTAAGAGTTTAGGATTCAGGTAAATCATCACTAATAACTATTATTTCTAATGACAGTGCTTTAGAAAATTATACCAGAGGCATAAATGAGATGTAACTATATCAGCAAAAAGGAAAGTCACAAATGTAATTGAAAATATCAGGACCAGCAGTATCTACATTAAGTGCAATTTTTAAAAATGTTAGACTCTGTAAATCTACATTAAATGTAATTGAAAAAAATGTTGGGACTATTAGTGTCTACATTAAATAATTTGATAGGTGTCCAAAATATCATCTGAAATCTCCACAAATATTTTCCCCATCTTTTAAAACCCTTTAACTAAATATTCCTATATATTACAAGTGTTATACATTAAAAGCTAGTCCTAGTTTAATTTTGATTTTTGTTTTGGGCAACAAAACATTCTACTTTTTTCATTATTAACCTGGAACATTTTATAGACTATACTATAGATAATACAGATTTTATTGGCTAAAATAAAATAAAATTTATTGGCTAAAATTGACTAAACACTCTTTGTGACACTTCCTAGAGAGAAAAGTTCCCCATGTTTTATATCACTGAGGATCACACAGATGTGGAGAACATGTCTCCCTCCTACAGAACAGAGCAGAGCTACAAGGGCTATGTTTGCTGAGAACAGACACTTGCAGCATAAAAGAAAGACCAGGTAAGGACAATTAATATAATTAGCATTTAATCTGATCATGACCCCCTAAGACCATGACGAGAGGCAGCCTCATAAAGAGAAAAGAACACTAGTTTGGAACCAGATGAACTCAGGCTTTGATTGGCAATCTACCATCTACCTATTTAACCTTGACGAAATTGCTAGGTTTTCTGAGCAATGATTTTCCTCATCTGCAAAATGCAGCTGGTAAGGCTTATATTCTAGGGTTGTACTAATGTACACATATATGTATGCACACAGACATATACATATACACATGCATATACATTCACACACATATATTTCCCTCCAACCCCCTAGTCACTGATCTTATCACTACGTCCTTGTGCATGCTGGCTTTACTCTCTCAGGCTTGTTGCATGAAGCTCTAACAATACTGGCAGGCAGATCTGGTCTTGTATCTTTATGGCTTCATGACAGAAGGGAAAATAGGGCTTCCTCTAACTAGAAAAATCAGAACAATTTCTGGAAAACCCTTTTACTGGCTTACATTGAGTTAAATGGCCATCATAAGACAGATCACTCTGCCCTGGGGGGTGTAGTACTATATTGAACCAACATGAGCAGGGGCAAAAGGCCTCAGCCAAAAGAGGCTGGGCAGGCATCCTAAGCAGATACAGAGGCTGCACTATACAAACACCATGTCCACATCTTGGATTCTTCACTCTTCAGAGTTAATTTTTTTAAGACCCTAATCATGTTTCATGCTTCAAATATCTTATAATATACCTCAACCATCTTATTTTTCTAGCTGGGTACCACTTCCAGATTCACCTTTCCACCACTGTCCTTTCAGATTACTTCTCGGCTCAAGAACAAACATTGGTTTTGTGTGTCCTGTCATAAAAGATCTAATCTCTGCCACTTAGCTTTGAAGTACCTCAATGCCTGGACCTCCCTTGTCCAGCCAACCTTATCTGCATCTATTCCTTAAGCTAAGCCATTCTTCTTGGATACTTAACATTCCCTGTCTCATCACAATCATTTTTCCCCCAGGTCTCCCATTATGTTAAACTCATTAGTTAAAATGGTCTACTCTCCCATTTCCAAATTCCAATCATCCATGACAAACTAATGTTCTAACGTTGTCCTATTTTTTATAGGCAACTCATACTGATCCCACCCATTCTTGAATTCTTATAGCACTCAGGTAGAATCGATTATATAATAATTTCCTATTTCCTGTTTGTTTTGCTATCTCTACACTTCAGCTGTAAGTGCTGGAGAGCACAGGCACATCACAGAGCCATCTTCCTCCCAGACATCTTCCTTAGGGACATTGTCCTCAGAATGCCAGGCATAATGGGCCCTTAACAACAAACACTTGATTTTCGTGCCATTTGCAAACAGAAAACTTGGATATCCTACAAAGTTAACCCTAAGATAAAAACACACAGAATCGTTCTTTGATTAAACTCATCCATCTCATTTCTCTGTAGCTGTCATGAAAATGTTATGTTTCCAATTCAACATGTAAGTCCAGTTCTGCTACTGGATAAAGGTCATCTTCAGATGCCCTTCACGTGAC
This sequence comes from Leopardus geoffroyi, assembly GCF_018350155.1. Lineage (NCBI taxonomy): Eukaryota > Metazoa > Chordata > Mammalia > Carnivora > Felidae > Leopardus > Leopardus geoffroyi. The sequence continues at coordinate 128,588,845 of NC_059328.1, read as the reverse complement.
ATAGAGGGAGTCAGAAACTGGAAATCTGCACATTTACAACCAGAACTCTTCCACAGGGGTGAGCTGGTGCTTTTGTTCACAAAAAATCAGCGGTCTGTCATTGTGAACTCTAGTGACCACTTTTCTGAAAACATCTGAACACCTTACAGGGTGTTCAGTAAGGTCTTCAGATGGAATACTCCCGAATCCTAAGTAGCCAATTCATCCTTAACATCAAGCTGATAAGAAAAACACCACTGCTTCATGTCTTAACTGAACCACTGTCAGTGGTTGCTATTTTCAGGAGTGCTGAAAACTTTCCAAAGGAGTGGCTTCTTAAGGTGTCCTTTCTTTTTCTTTTTTAATTCATGAATTCACAGAACCTAAAATGTCCTAAAACTCAGATTTACAAATCTGGCATTCTTTTGATTATTATTATTAAACGTTTATTTAGTTTTGAGAGAGAGAGAGCACACTAGCCCGAGAGGGGCAGGGAGGGAGGGAGACAGAGGATTCAAAGCAGGATTTGTGCTGACAGCAGAGATCCTACTTGGGGCTCAAACTCAGACTGTAAGATCATGACCTGAGCCAAAGTCAGACACTTAACCAACTGAGCCACCCAGGCACTCCACAAATCTGGCATTCTAAAGCAAATAGATCACACCAACGGCTTTATAGAAAAACAAACTATACATACTGCAGTTCTATGGTTCTATTTATGTAGAAAATTGCAGAAATGGGAAGTCATAGCAGGAAGGAATCAGGAAAGCGAACAACTGCTGATTTGGAGCGGTAAGTGTTTCAAAACTAAATTGAAAAAACCAAAGCAACCATATGTTTTATAAACTTAAATGATTAATGTTTAGTAAATCTTCTGATAGGACACTATTTTTGGCAGAGCATTAATTTATAAGAAAACAGAATAAACGGGCAATCCAGCACATTTCATAAAGGATAACTACATTTCCCAGTTATCCATCTGGGTCCTTTTCATTTCAGTGGTTTAATTAAAACTCAATGGTATTATCAATCTGTTACATTTTTCATGTTGATGGTTATTACATTTACAGTACAGCAGGAGTACAAATTAAAGTGAGAACATGATAAATCTCATTTCCAAATTTCATTTCTGTTTCTCTAGTAACTAATACTCTGGTAATATTTTTTAGCTCACTCATGTTTATAGAACAATTTTCATGATTTTTTCTGATTACAATAAAGGATAAAAAAGATAAGTGTGATTTTTTCAATAGCTTATTTTTCTTTTTGCATGCATTACACTTTATGACTCTTCTATCAACCTACTCTGTAAATATATTTGAGTTGGGCTCCTCAAAACCTGTAATAAACTTGTTTTTATTTATTTCTTTTAAAAAATATTTGTCTTTCATCTGAATGAAACTTTAATTACTAGACTTCCTCAAATTAAAATAAGAAGCATATAATTCAATGATGAACCCTGGGGATTTAATTTATATGGAAAACATGGTTATTTTCTGTCCAATCAGTAACAAAAGAAATGGGTACCTTTTTCATATCAAGAATGCCTCCTCAGGGGCACCTGGGTGGCTCAGTCGGTTGGGCGTCCGACTTTGGTTCAGGTCATGATCTCACAGTTGATGAGTTTGAGACCAGCATCGGGGTCTGTGCTGACAGTTCGGATCCTGGAGCCTGCTTCGGATTCTGTGTCTCCCTCTGTCTCTGCCCCTCCCCTGTTCATGCCCTGTCTCTCTCTCTCTCCCAAAAATAAATAAAAACATAATTTTTTTTTTAAAAAAGAATGCCTCTTCAAACCCAGATTATTAAATATATATTCTTTGGGGTATGCCAGGGATATAGTCACATAATCTTGTTAACAGAGGATTATAAATCAGTTTATAATAATGCCAAAAACTAGGATGTAGCAGGTTATACTGAAAAAAAAAATGCTATTCAAATGCTTTCAAAATATTAAAAACTATACAACTATAAGCAATGTACTGAAAAATCAAATTGAGGCTGACTTCCAGAAGAAAAAACATGTATGTACAAAACTCCTCTCTTCTTCTCCCTCCCAATCTCCTGGCCTGGAGAGGATTCCCATGATAAGAATGGATATAATCCAATGTGTCTTGACAGACAATTAGAAGGGCTTTAACTTGGTGACTCCTTAAGAAAAAGAAACAATTACATTGAAATAACTGGTGTCAAAAATTGATCTGGAAAATCTCTACTCCTGTCAACATTCTTGCATTTCTAAGCACTGGTTGTCTCCTATCAGTGTCTGCCAACAGTCAGTCCTGACTATTTACACTCTTAGTTCTTTGACCCAAGGTGGACTTGCATCCCTAGAGGCAAAATTTACTATGATCAAGTCAACCTTTCTCAGAAAGAAACACCTGTTCCTCAGAAATGCTAATGAAATGCCCTACAGTTTGACAAACTTAAGCTCTTTGCTACTTACACAGCTAAATTTATCTGTTCAACACTTTGAACAAGGGCTTCATCTCTGAAGCCAATTATTTAATAAGGATCCCTCAACATTATCTAAATGTCAAAGATATATGTTCTAGTTGGATAGCAGTAGAAGAAAATCCTCTTGTTAGTATTCCAGAAGTCAATTTGCCTGAAACTCAAACCATGTATTGGCAGCATAACAATGAGAAGACAACTCCCCCAGAAGGGAGGATACCTGAGTGCCCAGTGGAGGAAAGCCTCTTCTAACCAAGTGTCTAGGTGTGTAAGGTGATGATGATCAGGACAGAGCTCACAGAGCCGGGGGTGTTTCTGCTGTTCTTAAAAGATTAAAACAAGCTAACTATGTAGAGAACAGAGAAAAAGTCAGAAAAAAAAGTCACAAAGTCAGAAGGGGGAGGAGGAAGGGAGAGAGAGAATAAGGGGAAGAAGAAGAAGGGCAGATGAGAGGGAGAGGGGAAAAAACTAGTAAGTAAGAGAAATTCACTTTGCTGGAAGGACAAATAGTCCCATATTGCTCAAAATTGTATGTGATGGCTTATTTCCATATCTTAGCTATTGTAAATAATGTTGCAACCCAAGTGTCCATCAACAGATGAATGGATAAAGACACAATCAAGTATTACTAAGCCATAAAAAGAATGAAATCTTACCATCTGTAACAACATGGGTGGATATATAGGGTAATGCCAAGTGAAATTAGTCAGCCAGAGAAAGACAAATACCATATGATTTCACTAATATTTGGAATTTAAGGAATGAGGTAAATAAACAAAGAAAAAAAGAGACAAACAAGCAAACGAAAAAAGACTCTTAAATCCAGAGAACAAATATGTAGCTACAGGGAGGGAGGGAGGTAAGGGCATGGGTGAAATAGAGAAAGGAGATTAAGAGCATATTTATCTTGATGAGCACTGAGAAATGGATAAAATTGTTGAATCATTATATTGTACACTTGAAACTAATACAGCACAGTATATTAATGATACTTCAATTTTAAAAATTATTAAAAATATATGGGATAGATGACAGACTATAAAGCTGAGGCAGAAGACAAATCACAAAGAATCTTTCTGGTGTACAAAGGAATTCAGATTTTATCCTTTTATCCTAAAACTGGTAGAATATTTTAAGCAGCAAAGTTTCAGAAGCAGTTTTGTTTGTGTTTTATAGTGATAACTTGGAACCAGTTGAAAGTTGGCGATAAGGAGATCATTTAAGAACAATACGATAGCAAAGCATTTGAGAAACAAGGAGAAAAGTAGGAACATTTAAGACAGAGATAAGGGAAAGGGAATTAGGGAGTGGTGGGCTGGGATAAGGACATTTTTATTAACACAAAAAGTATGGCCAAGAAGATCTCACAGAAATTCATAGAAATGGACCTAAAAGGTTCTCAGCAAGCTGCTGCTGAGCACCAGTTTGGACCAAATGAGTTTGAAGTGATTTTCTAGCATCCAGGGAGATCTGCAGGCCATAAGTATGTCTGGATTTCAGAATAAATTTGGAAATGTATATATATATCTCCCATGTATATATTTTTAACCAAAAAAGAATATTAAAAATGTACCTATGATTCTGAGTAGAAGAGCTCAGACAAAGTACAGGGAGACTAGAGCTAAAGGCCGATGCTTGAGGAATAAAGACTAAAAGGCAAGTGAAGGAAATGAGCTTATCAAAAAGAAAAAAGAAATGGCCAGAGATGTAGGATGAAAATGAAAAATGAAAAAAAAATTTTTTTCAAGAGAGAAAACAATTTCCAGGAAGAAAATACTCCAAATGCCTCAGAGATATCTAGGAAGGTCAAGATCAACACATATGTGTGTGATAACCTTTACAATTCCAACTATTTAAGGGAGATATTATCATTATTATTATTGTTTTTGTCTTTATTTTAAATCAAGAAAATAAAGGCTCACAAGGTTTATGTAGCTTGTTTATGTAAACTGACAAGTGAGTGGTAGAGGAGAATTTAGAAATACCTTCAGTGAATAAAGGTAAACAAGGTTGAAGAGAAAAGCATTTTTTAAGAGATGTAGAGAAAGGGACAGGGAAACAGAGCCAATATAAGAGGAGAGAAGGGCTACTTATTGGAATGGAAGTGAACCAAGAGAAATTATCAGAATGGAACGTTCAAGGGAAGAGATGAGACCAAAACAGTAGGAGGGACCTACCTGCCTCAGACATGGGAGGAAGGAAGGAATAACATGTACACAAGCAAATGCAGCACTAAGGAGACTGTGAAAGTGGAGAGATATTTTGCCTGATTTTTCTTGTTGTAGTTTGCTTGTTTGTTTTCATGGTAAAGTTGATCAAAAGCTATTTGCAGAAAGAAATGAGACTTGAGAGTTGTAGAAGAAACACAATATTCTACCTAGCATTCCTAAATTATTTTACACTCTTACATTTTTAAAGGAGTAATGTCATATGCCTTTCCTTCACCAGCAATATCAACACAATATGTGTGTTGTTTAGGAGGGAGGGGAAATCAAGCCAACTGTGTCACTAAACTTAAACAAATGTGCAGATGGTTAAGGAGATTGAAACAGCAATCAAAAACTCCTAAAAAATAAAAGCCCAGGACAAGATGGCTCCCCTGGAGAATTCAACTAAGCAGTTAAAGAAGTAACACCAATCCTCCTCAAATTCTTCCAAAGAATTGATGTGGAGAGAACATTTCAAAACTCATTCTATGAGGCCACTATTACTCTGATACCAAAACCAGACAAAGACACGATAAGAAAACAATAGATGAGTAAAATTGATGAACAGTGATGCAAAAATCCACAACAAAATACTAGTAAGCCTGATTCAATGGCACTTTAAAAGGATTATACACCATGACCAACTGGAATTTATATGCGGAATGCAAGGATGTTTCAACATACAAAAATCAATCAATGCAATACGCTACACAAGCAAGATAAACATAAAAAAACCCTGATCATCTCAAATGATACAGAAAATACATGTGACAAAATTCAACATCCTTTCATGATAAAAATACTCAGAAAACTAGGAATAAAAGGAAACTATATCAACATAATAAAATCCATATCACAGTTAACATCATACTCAATGGTAAAAAAATGAAAACTCTCTCTAAGATTAGGAGCAAGGCAACGATGCCCACCCTCATCACTGTTATTTGGAAGTCATTTTTTTTCCTTACCTAATTTTTATGGCTTCCAAATTGGAAAAGAAGTGAAATTATCTCTGTTAAGAGATGACATGATCTTATATGCACAGAACTCAAAAGATTCCACCCGGGCGGGATGGGAGGGGACTGTTACAACTAATAAACAATTTCAGCAGAGTTTCAGGATACAAAATCAACATACAAAATTCAGTTGTGTTTCTGTACATTAACAATGAGCAATCCAAAAAGGGAATTAAGAATATAATTTACTATAGGGCATGAAAATGATAAAAAGCTTAGGAATACGCTTAAACAAGGAGGTGAAAGACTCATACACTGAAAAGTACAAAACAGCACTCAAAGAAATGGGATATCCCATATCAAAGACATCCCATACCCACGGGGTGGGAGACTTAATACTGTTAAAATGTCCATGCTACCCAAAGCAATCTACAGATTCAAAGAAACTCCTGTCAAAAACCTAATAACATTTTTTTGCAGAAATATAAAAATTATCTAAAATTCATAAGGAATCGCAAAGGACCCCGAATAGACAATGCCAGGACTACACAATGGGGAAAGACTACATAATCAACAAATGGTGCTGGGAAAATTGGATACAAAATGAAGTTGGACCCTTATCTTAAACATACACAAAAATTAATTCAAAGTGGGTTAAAGACTTAAACATAAGCACTAGAGCTATAAACCTCCTAGAAGAAAACATACAGGGAAAGCTTCAGGACACTGTATTGTACAATGATTTATTAGACATGACATCAAGAAAACAGGCAACAAAAGCAAAAATAAAACTAAAAACTTCTATGCATCCAAGGAAACAATAGAGTGAAAAGGCAATCAACCTACAGAATAATAGAAAATATTTGTTAATCATAGATATAATAAGAAGTTAATATCCAGAATATTTAAGGAAATTCTACAACTCAACAACAAAACAAATAACTTGATAAAAAAAAAAAGCAAAGGACTTGAATAAATAACCCCCCCCAAATGATGTATGAATCACCAATGAGCATATGAAAAGATTATTCCACATCACTAATCATAAAATAAATATAAATCAAAACTACAATAGGATATCAGTTCATACCCAAGAACAGAAAATAACAAGTGTTCGAGAGAATGTGGAAAATTGGAGCCCTTGTACACTGTTTGTGGGAATGTAAAATGGAGCAGCTATTATGGAAAAGAGTACAGGGGTTCCTCAAAAAATTTAAAATAGAACTACCCTGTAACCCAGTGAGCCCACTGCTTGGGTATATATCCAAAAGAATTCAAAGCAAGATCTTGAAGAGATGTCTGCATATCTATGTTAATCCCAGAATTATTCACAATAAGTAATAACTATCCACTGATAAATGAGTGGATAAAGAAAACGTACTATCTACATATAATGATTCCATTATATTAAGTGGCTTTATAAAAGAAGGAAATCCTGTCACATGCTACAACATGAACATTTTACTAAGTGAAATTAGCCAGTCACAAAAGGATAAATACTGTGTAATTCCACTCATATGAAATATCTAAAATAGTCAAAATGATAGAAATGGCAAGCAGAAAGGTGGTTGGTCACCATGGGCAAAAGACAGGAGGTTGGGGGATTAATGTTCAGTAGGTACAAATCTTCAGGGCTGCAAGATGAAAATATCTGCAGATCGGTTGTAAAGCAATGTGAGAATACTTACCACTGAGCCGTAGACTTAAAGCTGGTTGAGATGGTAAATTTTAGAGCATGTGTGTTTTACCACAATAAAAAAGATATTGGGAAAAATTGAAAACAAAACAGAAGAGTGGTAGAGCCACATGCACATAAACTACATGAATATACAGAGGAATGGCATTTGGGCTGAAAGAACATGTTCCAGGGCATCAACGGTCTCTGACGTACAAATAAGAGTTAACAGTTCACTTAGTCATTTTAATGGCAAGGTGAGCAATACCTACCTTGATAAAAATAGAGACTGGTCATGGGAATGAGTGTATTATGGAGTTTTAATTTTAGAAAAATGTAGAATTCTGTCAAGGTTATCTACTTTAAAAGTTAAATGCAGCAAACAAGGGTTCATCAATCAAGTATAACAAACAGAATGTGTGCCTCCTATCTATATCTCCAGCTCACTGGAGAAGCTGAAAATTGAAACATATAGAGATAAGAAAGCTTATTACATTTTTAGTTTTAATTTCAGGTTGATTGGTTGAAAAGATTACCAACTGGAAATTATATCATGGCCAACAAAATGAATGTTCCTCTCCAAATAATGTAGCTTTATTAGACACATTCCCTTCTCTTCTCCACCATCTTCAGAAAGCTGGAAGTGGCATGGTTTCTAGCCAAGAGACCTTGATAATAGGGAGGAGGAGGCAGGTATAATTTCAGTAGAATCAAGTATGAAAAAAAGGCAGAAATTATGATACATAATTATATGACATCTTACAATACTGTGTGGCAACAATCCCTTCTGGTCAGAGAAGGGCTGCAAAATCCCCCATGCTGAGTCTGCACAGCAAACTAGACAGCCAAGTGTAAATAAAGGTAAAGTTGATGCCAGACACGGTCCCCTTGGACGTGGTTGCTCATGTCCACCAGCAGTGGGGGCAGGTACCCAACAACCAAGAATCCAGACAGTGAAAGAGAAAGAAAAGGATACTGCAGAGAACATTAGGGCTTTTGATTCCTTTGCTAATATGTACAAAGGCATGCCTGAGATGCGGTAGTAAAAAGTAAGAAGAAAAGAATACTGAAAAAGGCCAAAGCAACTCCAGGCTCCAAATTCTCCAACCTATCTTTATAGTTTGGGAAATTTCTAAGGAAAATAGCCATCTCTGTGCAAAAAGATAACCAGTCAAAAAGATAAGAGACATGTGAGTTCTCACAATCTAGGAACAGAGTACAGTTTGGCCCAATTGCTCTATTAACTGTAATTAAAACTGCAGTGCTCTGTTGTGCAAATAATGGTTTGTAAAAACACAGGCTGTATGAATTCTGCCATCTAAAGATTTTTCCATTAACATGCTAATTAATTCTATAATTAAGAAAATGTTAAGAACCTTAAAATCTTAGAAAATCAAGGAAATGCTGAATGGAAATTGCCATCTAGTTCTTAAGACGGTACTGTTAGTCGTTGGTAACATCTCGGGAAAATTCCAAACATTCTAATTTCTTCATAACTAAACTTTGCTTTCCACCTTCCTTAGCTTAATACATCTTACCTGCACCATGGCCTGACTTTTTTTTAAATTTTTTTTTTAATGTTTATTTATTTTTGACAGAGAGAGAGAGACATAGCATGAGCAGGGGAGGGGCAGAGCAGGGGAGGGGCAGAATCCAAAGCAGGCTCCAGGTTCTGAGCTGTCAGCACAGAGCCAGACACGGGGCTCGAACCCACAGACTGCGAGATCATGACCTGAGCCGAAGTCGGACGCTCAACCAACTGAGCCACCCAGGCGCCCTACCATGGCCTGACTTTATAAGAAAAATAAAATCCAGCATATGAAAAAATAAAAACATGGCCTTGCACATAAATAGGATAATACGCTGGCCTATGGGCTGTTCTTTGTGGGTCTCCAGCATGAAACGTCCCCTGAACTTCACGTTAGAAAGCCTGCCTGCCACAACAATAAATTTAGTCCTTTGGGTTAAGATATTGCACGTTTAAAATGAACCTATAGGTGGTATCTCATTGTGGTTTTGATTTGTATTTCCCTGATGATGAGCTATGTTGAGCATTTTTTCGTGTGTTGGTTGGCCATCTGGATGTCTTCTTTGGAGAAGTGTCTATTGGCTAACATTAAAAACTCAGGCAACAACAGATGTTGCCGACGATGCAGAGAAACGGGAACCCTCTTACACTGTTGGTGGGAATTCAACCTGGTGCAGCCACTCTGGAAAACAGTATGGAGGTTCCTCAAAAAATTAAAAATAGAAATACTCTACAACCCAGCAATTGCACTACTAGGTATTTACCCAAGGGAAATAGGTATGCTGTTTCGAAGGGGCACATGCACCCCCATGTTTATAGCAGCACTATCAACAACAACCAAAGTATGTAAAGAGCCCAAATGTCCATTGATGGATGAATGGATAAAGAAGATGTGATATATATATATACAATGGAGTATTACTCGGCAATCAAAAAGAATGAAATCTTGCCATTTGCAACTATGTGGATGGAACTGGAGGGTATTATGCTAAGCGAAATTAGTCAGTCAGAGAAAGACAAATATCATATGACTTCATTCATATGAGGACTTTAAGAGACAAAACAGATGAACATAAGGGAAGGGAAGCAAAAATTACATAAAAACAGGGAGGGGGACAAAACATAAGAGACTCTTAAATATGGAGAACAAACAGAGGGTTACTGGAATGGTTGTGGGGAGCAGGATAGGCTAAATGGGTAAGGGGCATTAAGGAATCTACTCCTGAAATCATTGTTGCACTATATGTTAACTAACTTGGATGTAAATTAAAAAATAAATTAAATAATAAAGAAAATTTTAAAAAATTAAAAAAACAGTAAACAGTAAAAGCAATGAACCTGTGGGGAGGTGCGCATTCCTAGGAGAAGCAACTGCTATTATAAAAAAGTCATTAACATAATCTGATCTGAATGAAGCTAGGTGTGTCTATACAGCAAGGTTCCAAGTGTGGCTCAGAAAAGGGAGGGGCAGTGCTGCAGGGGAAATCACCTCCTTCGGTTCTGCTAGAGGCTAGTCCTAATTACCAGGAAATAATCAAAGAATATATTTTGGCAGAAGAGAAAATGTACTCCAAGGCATTAGCGTTTTAAGCAACTATGTCCTTTGTGGTTGTTTTATGTGTGTGCCATCTTTAGTCAAGAGCTTCCAGAGAGTAAAAAGGACTAACGCTATTGAATTGTCAATTATTTACTACTGCTGTCCTAAACTGCATGCATTTTTAAGGAATTCATCATTTGGGAAATTGTTTCGCTTTTGGGCTTAGGAAGGACTACTTTAAAGAAGCAGAATTAAAGGTACTTTTTAAAAGAGTTCTAAATTAAGTGCCTAACAAGGAAGACTTGAGGCATAAATGCCTCCATGAAGAGAATGTCAAGTCACTACCAGAACCAGTACCCTCAGGAGTCATGCCCTGGGGCGTCACAGTGTTAAAAGGTATTGTCTGCTTTATTCTCCCAGTTCTGAAGATCAGTACAGGATATGCTTGAAGAGAAAGGAAAGATACAAAATGGAAGAAACTAACATCCCTTTAAACTCCCTTGGTTGAATCTAGTTAACTTTCTTAAACGGGGAAGCCAACTGAAAGTTGCATTTCTGGAAAGTGACTAAAGAGGCCAGGTTCCCCAGTCTGGTCCTGGCAGGCAGCTCCAGTTCACAATCTCTGTCATGGAAGAAAATAGCAAAGCTCTGGACACTTGGTGTTGTTATCCTTCCATCTAAGGAGTGTGCTATACACCCTTTAGCAGCGGACCTGTAACTATTGGACCTTTAACTTCAAGGACCCTGTCACTTGCCGTGATCTACCCCAAAGTCTTCATTACATGCATTCGGGGGTGGGGCGGGGGGAGGACAGGCTCAAGGAGTAGGTCTTATCCAGACAGGATAAGAATAGATAGAATGTAGCAACTATATTTGGCAAGGTGATTCAAGGAGAGGAAAGGGGAGATAGATTTAGTTCCCCTTTACTTTTCTATTTCCAACTCACTGAAACCAGAGCAGGGAGTTTTAAACATGAAAGAGACCTAGGCTGTGATTCTTCACTAAAATAGAATGATGTGGATGGGAGATGATATAACCAAAAGGGTCCTCCAGAAGTCAGGTCACTTGGGTTCTGGTTCTAGCCATGTGACCTTCAACAAGTCAGTTTTGTTTCTAGACCCAGTAGTTCTTCACAGACAAACTAAATTGTACAGGATTGAACAAAAATAATCTCTGTAGTCTATTTCACCATCCAAAAAACCCATTACTAAATCTATTTCTCATCAAACTAAATTCACAAATTAAAAAAAAAAACTTGAACTTTAAAGAATCAGTGAAAATGAATGGAATTTACAGATTCAAATTTCTTCAGATTACAACTAGTAACACCATTTTGGAATTGCAATTAGTGTTCTAGAAATTTCTTCCATCTAACCCTAAGCCAACAGTTAGAGAATGCTAAGCTTTTAGATATTGTACTTGAGACTTTATGCCAAAGTAAAGAAATCGCTCAAGGCACATTTGAATTTTTATGACTCTAATGATGTCAGTTCACAAGATGGACTATTTCCTTTGGAAAATAAAGAGTCCTCCAGGGTGACAGAACAGACGGTAGGCCAACTTTTACTTATGGCTCAGATTACATAGACGCTGCACCTTAAATAATTTATATGATATGATCATACTCGGGCCTCATCTGTGGGAACAGACTGAACTGAAACCAAATATGTCCCAATCTGTATACTAATCACTGTTCAATAGCAGAGACGCAATGGCGAGTCCATTAGGCTAGCCCCAGTCTGGAGGCTCATGCTACTTAAGCACTGAGCAGATGTTCAATTCTGGTTAAAATGCCTGGTTCCACCCCACCCCCAGCTGAGAGCTCGGTAAATGTAAGCTGACTCACTGACTCAATTAGACAAGAGCTGGCTTTGAGAGTCCATAGACACCATGCACAATTAGCTTTGTCCATTCCTACTGAAAGAACCCAAGGAAGTATGTGATTTCAATAAGCTACAAACCACTGCAGCAGTGCAAATATACTTCTGTTTACTAACAGGAACTAGGAGAATAGGAACAAATGAAGAATGTTAGTACCAATACTCCAAAATGAAGATTTCATACAAATTCAAAGTTGTTGCCCCAAAGTTTGAGATTGGATAATTTCATCATTTCTAAAATCATACCATAGTCAAATATCTACTTCATGAAAGTAATTTATTATATGTCCTAATTGCTTCCTATATGACACTGATAAAATCGGTGTTGATTTGAATGCTACTTTTTTGGGTAATTCTATAAACTTTCTTTTTAGAGACTCATAATAATCCTGTCTGTAACCATAGGCCCAATAACTCTAAGTATCCATTTTATAGATAGGGGCCCTGAAGTCTATTCAAAGAAGTGCAATGCCATGACTGAAGAATGAAATGACTGGTTCATGATAATCATTATTTGGATTCAGGTCCTTCTCCTCTATAAAGTGCTAAGTGCTGTCTCTCTGTATCTATGATCGGGAGCAAAGCCAGATGCAGAGGGAAAGCAGTCTCCACATGGCTGAACAATCTGGATCAAAAAGGAGGCAAGGGAAGGTGAGAGAGTCCAGAAAACTAATACCAGCTGGAAGCTCCGCTTCATGCCCAGTAAGAAGCAATGGGGAAAAGCATTTCCTAGATCACATGCTTGAACTATAATAAAAGGCACTATAGAAAGGTGGAAAGTGGGCAGGAATCCCAGAGATCTGAATTCAGAACTGAGTTCTGTTGCTCATGAGCTATGTAACCTGGAGTAAATTTCAGAATTGCTGTATGCCTGGCTCTTCTTACCTGTAATACAGGGATAACCAGGCCTTCTTTGCATCGTTGCTCTAAGGAAATGAGTCAATGGATGTAAATTAGTTCACTTCACATGGTAGACCCTCCATTAATAACACCTTTCTTACTATACCTGCTACAAGCAGCCACCAAGTCCTTTCAAAGCCACAAAGCTCAATCTGAACCAGTAGACACAAATATCGGTCATCATGGGCAGAGGTTAGTACATGCTCTTCCCTACAGGCCACAGACAATCAAAACAATCTCACAACGAACAGGCACAATGAAATTTGCTCTTCTGGCTTTTTTTTTTTTTTTTTTTTGGTAGATAGAAGTAGATTAAGAGAGAAAAAAAGGCTTCTTCCTTTTAGCAAAATTTAGACCAAAAATAAAGCAATGAAACAATTATTAGGCAAAGTTAAGAGGGGTTCCTTACTTCCTTTTATACGAGAAGGGAAAAGAGATGTTTATTTCTCTAATTTCAAAATGTCCTTCAAGTATACATAGTTGGCACAAACCCACAAACCTGGAAGTGAACTGTCAGATTGAGAAGAAATCTTTTTCTTGCTATATTTAACACCAGGTATTATTATTATAACCATTCAAAAATATTAAGTACTTATATAAAGAATTAGTTTAAGGGGCGCCTGGGTGGCTCATTTGGTTGAGCGTCTGACTTCGGTTCAGATCACGATCTCACAGTTTATGGATTCAAGCCCCACATCAGGCTCTGTGTTGACAGCTCAGAGCCTGGAGCTCATTCTGCATCTCTCTCTCTGCCTCTCCTGCGCTCATGCTTTGTCTCTCAAAAATGAATAAACATTAAAAAAAAAATTTTTTTTTAAAGAATTCATTTAAGACCCAGTCTCTGGAATCACAAGGAGTTTGAATGTTGGCTCTCATACTGACTTGCTGCGTGACCCTGGGCTGGCTACTTAACCTCTCTGTGCCACAGTGTCCAGATCTACAAAATCAAAACAACAATAGTATGAACCTCCTAACAATCGAGGTGAGGCAAAAGAATATATAAAATCCTTGCAAAGTAAATGGAACAGTGCCTGACTATTAAGAAAAAGTAGTAAATGTTAGCAATTGTGCTTAGTTATTACTGAGTGAATCTCACAGATCTTAAAAGAAATGGGATAAATAAAGGCTGATTGGGCTAGCCAAAGTCTTGAGAGTTTGAAATAGCATTTTATAATAAACTTGCTAAAAAAACTCATTGATACTTATGTTGCCTGCTGCTATCACAGAAGAAACAACATCCTATCACTACATTTACACCTGATATGGGACATGCAGCGATTTATGATAAAGTTCTCTATCTTTGAAATGAATATCCTCCTGATTCATTCTACACTATGAAAAACTAAGCATTTCACCTTGCTTTGGAAAAGATTTTATTTAAGCCAGCGTGGCTCCCACATGGATGTTTCCTCAATACTGAAACGTCTTGAAAAAGACTAGGACTCATCTACTGCATGGATGTGGTTACACCCCACCTAATATTCCACCCTGTAGGTAAAAACATCTTCCTTTAGGGACATTTATTGCCCAAACTGTCCAACTACCATCTGAGATAACCCAGAAGCCATTTTGTGTTCCTTGTAGCTAAAATGCAATTTATTTTAACTTGAATTGTTGTAGTAAAAAATGGCATCTTAAAAATGTCATTGTAGGGGCGCCTGGGTGGCTCAGTCCGTTGAGCGTCTGACTTTGGCTCAGGTCATGATCTCACGGCTCGTGAGTTCAAGCCCCGCATCGGGCTCTGTGCTGACAGCTCGGAGCCTGGGGCCTGCTTCTGCTTCTGTGTCTCCCTCTCTCTCTGCCCCTAACCCACTCGCATTCTGTCTCTGTCTCTCTCAAAAATAAATAAACGTTAAAAAAAAAATGTCATTGTATTTGTCTTACCTATCTCTTTATGTTTTTTATTTTTTATTTTTTTTTAACATTTATTTATTTTTGAGACAGAAAGAGACAGAGCATGAACAGAGGAGGGTCAGAGAGAGAGGGAGACACAGAATCTGAAACAGGCTCCAGGCTCTGAGCGGTCAGCACAGAGCCCGATGCGGGGCTCAAACTCACGGACCGCGAGATTGTGACCTGAGCCGAAGTCGGCCGCTTAACCGACTGAGCCACCCAGGCGCCCCTCTTTATGTTTTTTTAAATGTTACTAATAACACAGCTCAAAATTATACAGCTATATGGTACCTATCATGCGGCAGACACTGACTGCAACACTTCACATAACTCATTTTCGTTCTCACGGTCCTACCAGGAACTATTATTATGACCTTTTCACAGGTGGTAAAATTCAGGCAGACAGAGCTTGAGTAAACTGCCCAGGGTCATACAGCTGTGAAGCACAGAGTTAGAAGCACACATACCATGATGCCACACGCTAGCTCCTTCCTTCCTTTCTGCTTCCCTCCTTCTCTTTCTGCTTCCACCTCCATCTGTCCATCCACCACCATCCAGATGTCCTTTCATTGATCTGCCCTTCTCCCTAACTAGCTATCAACTAAGAGTTGAATGGGAGGAAGATGGAATGAAAGCACAAACTTAGAAAGAAATTTGGAATTTAACTAATTCAAATGTATCAGTAGGATTTGTTGGCTGTAAAGATCTCTCTTGCAGTAGGCTCAGCATGACATGCATTATTAAAGAAACACTGCTTTAAATGAGTGTCAATTTTTCAAAACGTAAAGACTGGCTCTATTCAAGAAACCCAGCAGATTTGAAGGAACATGTACAGTCTTTCTATACAGCAGCCACATTACTCAGATATGAACACTATATCTAAAAGGAGAGACATAATCAACAATTGTTCCTTTCCTTTCCATCGGAAGAAAGCTAGGTAGGAGTATGTCTAAACTATCTTCCATTCCTTAATGAAACTGCTATTGATTTTTCTTCTTAGTGAGTCATTGCCTTGGAGCAATTTCTTTTAGCTGCAGGTTCTCACATTTAATTTGGATGTATGCTTAAGGGAGAGTTTATCAATAAAATGTCCAGAGGAACGCCAAAAGGTTTTTATTAGAAAGAAACAGTGAAAGTAATTTTATCAATTTTATTAAATACAAAGATGATCAAAGAATTATTAATGAATGGCATATGAAGAGCAATTTCAACGTGAATATGGGTCATATCAACATAATCATCACTCTAAATGTTCTCAGTGGCTATAAACATTAAAGATTTCCATGAACAAAACATAAATTTGCCTGCCCTTCCAATAAACAGCAATATGTAACTTTTCCAAAAGCTGGCCTTAAAAAGGTGACTTTGCTGACTAAAAATACTACTTCTCTGAATTCTTTCTGTACCCCCCTTATTATATACTCATTATTGAACAAAGCATGAACCATATATGTATTATCTCATTTGCTCTTCTGACTCAGGTACCCAAATTTATACATAAAGTAAGGCAGAGAGAATTTAAGAAATTTGCCCCAAAGTACGTAATTACCAAATGGCAGAGCCATCATTCAAACTCATGTTTGTGTATTTCCAAAACACACATCCTAATTCATGAAGAGTTTGTATACGCAAAGCACTGTGATTATCTGCCATATATAAAAAAGCCTTCAAATAAGTGAATACTTTCATAACACTCATTAATCCTTCAGAATCATACATTTTTAGACTAAGTGTGTCCAACATCAATAACCACAAAACCCATGTGCAGATTAGAAAACAAGGTATTTTTTAAAATACAAAAACAGGGGCGCCTGGGTGGCGCAGTCGGTTAAGCGTCCGACTTCAGCCAGGTCACGATCTCGCGGTCCGTGAGTTCGAGCCCCGCGTCGGGCTCTGGGCTGATGGCTAAGAGCCTGGAGCCTGTTTCCGATTCTGTGTCTCCCTCTCTCTCTGACCCTCCCCCGTTCATGCTCTGTCTCTCTCTGTCCCAAAAATAAATAAACGTTGAAAAAAATAAAATAAAATAAAATAAAATAAAATAAAATAAAATAAAATACAAAAACATTCTTGAGGTTCAACTTACTTTAGATCCTCAAATCCATAGAGGTATCATAAAATCCCAAATGCAGATGATCAAGTCCCTCTGAGAACACAGTCCCTTATTCCTAACAGTGCACCACATTCAAGAATGATGCCGCTATGGGGGTGCCTGGGTGGCTCGGTCAGTTGAGCATCCAACTTTGGCTTAGTTCATGAGTTCGAGCCTTGCATCAGGCTCTGTGCTGACAGCCTGGAGCCTGTTTCAGATTCTGTCTCTGTTTCTGCCTCTGTCTCTCTCTCTCTCAAAAATAAATAAATCATAAAAAAAAAAAAAAAATCCCACCACAGACAGGACTAGTTTCAGAACCATCTGCATATTGACTTTTCTCAAAACTTCCTCTGATCTCTCTCTCTTGCTCTGTACCTCTTACTTAGCACTATGTACAGTCTCTACTCAGTTCTAGATGTTTGTAGTTCAAGTTTTCTCCCTCCTGACAGAGCTTCTCCATAGACTGATGATACGCTACTCAATTCTTTCCCTGGGAAACTGTTCCAGGACTCCTGGAACCGAAGTCCTACTCTTGAAAGTACTTCAAACCAAGGGAAATATCATCCCACAGACCCTAGAGGGGCCCCTGCTGTCAATATATATCTAAGAACAACATTGTTGTTTCTGCCTGCCAACAACCCTCCTTCCTATGCTATTCTACTCTCAGAGTTCCCAGAAAGTCATCCCATTACACCAGTAATTTGCATTCACCCCTAGGGAAATAATACAGAAGAATGAGTAGTAAAAATAACCCCCCAAAATAATCCAAGCAAAAATGGGCAGAAGGCATGAGTAGACATTTTTCCAAGAAAACATACAGATGGCCAACAGACACATGAAAAGATGTTCAATTTCACTCATCACCAGAGTAATACAAATCAAAACTACAATGAGATATCAGCCCACACCAGTCACAAGGGCTGAAATCAACAACACAAAAAACAACAGGTGTTCTCGAGGATGTGGAGAAAGGGGAACCCTCTTGCACTGTTGGTGGGAATTCAAAGTGGTGCAGCCACTTGGAAAACAGTATGGAGGTTCCTCAAAAAGTTAAAAATAGAACTACCCTATAATCCAGCAATCTCACTACTAGATATTTACCCAAAGAATTCAAAAATACTAACTCAGGGGGATAATGCACCACCATTGTTTATAAAAGCATCATCTACAGTAGCCAAATTATGGGAACAGCCCACGTGTCTGTTGACTGACAAATGGATAAAGAAGATGTGGAATATTACTCAGACATAAAAAAGAATGAAATCTTGCCATTTGCAACAACATGGAGTATGAAGCTAAAGAGTATGATGCTAAGCAAAATCAATCAGTTGGAGAAAAACAAATACCATGTGATTCCACTCACGTGGAATTTAAGAAACAAAACAAACAAACAAAGAGGTAAAAACGGGGAGGGGAGGCAAGACAAGAAACAGACTCTTAACTATAGAGAACTGATGGCTACCAGAGGGAGGTGAGTGGAGGGATGGGTTAAATGGGTGATGGGGATTAAGGAGTGCACTTGTGATGAGCACCAGGTGTTGTATGGAAGCACTAAATCACTACATTGTACACTTGAAACTAATATTACTCTGTATGTTAATTAATTAGAATTTAAATAAAAACAAAATTATAATAATTCAGTTCTAAAAACGAACACATAAACAAAAAAACAATAACCAAAACCAGAGCAAGAGAAAAAATAATAGAAAAGGACTTAAGTAGTTTGGACATATCACAAATACTAAAGCATCATGTAGATTCCACCAATATCTTTATTTTGAACATTTATTTTGAACATGCCTGTTAGGACATGTTCACAAGCTCTCAATTAACAATGACATCCACTGTTTTTGTTTCCAGTACAATTTTGGATTATATGTTAGATACAATCTGATTAGTATTTGGGATTTCTCAGCTAAAAAGAAGTTCAAACTGGATTTTCCAAAGTCACATGTGTATTTGTCATGCATTTATTCTCTTGTGCACACATTTATTGAGCTTAAAATGGAGCAAGACTCTGGAATCAAAATCATGAGACATTCAAAGATGAGTAAGAAATGGCATTTTTCTCTAAGTGTTTCTATTCCAGGAATGCAGAGAGTGGTGTATTGGTCATCACTAGTGATGGACAAAACAAGGAGAGTTCTCTTGCTGTCCTCCCCTTCTTTCCCTCGGCCTCATTTCTCACACTTCATCCTTGCTCTCCAACCCCTTCCTTATCTTGCCATCTTTCAGGCACCTAGAGCATCAGGACCCACTCCTGTTCTTTCCTACAGTGGGTGCCATAAGCTGAAAGGGGTGACTCAAATGTATTTTCTAGAATAGTCCCACTTTTAATTATATCTGCCCTATTGTTCCCATTAGTTTACTTAAGTGATGTTCTATTTGTATGTATTCAAAAAACATAATACTTGATATCCAAGCCTCAAAATGTCCTTCTTCCCCCATATAGAAAACTCTAATTCACTCAGTCTTTACAATTAGTCCTTGATGTAGCTAACACAATTAACTAAGGCATGATGCCATCCATTCAAAACTATTTTTTCCTTTATTTGTCCCTTCAATAAGTATGCATTATGAGCTAGTGTGTGCAGACTGTCTCCTAGGTGGCTGAGTCCAGATTTAGAGCTCCCTGGGAAAGTTGTCTCTTCCAAATGAGAATCCAAGGTTCCTGATAGACTCCGACTCGGAATCTCGGTGTTGTGTAAAGCAACTGTTTAGAAGCACAAGTCTATTATCAAGAACATTCTTGTTCAAGTCCAATTCTGCTACTCATGTCAATATTTTGAGTCAGTTTCATCAGATGCAATATGGGAATAAGAATATCATAGGAGTTTTGTGAAGATTGAATGTAATAAAGTATGCGAAAGCAATAAGGCATCTAATAACTGGTCAGTCAACATAAATATTATCATTGTTGTTATTATTTCTAGCACATTTTGTGGGACTTTTCACAAGATTTTTTCTTATATATTATTAATTTTGTGCATCTTATCTTGTGCATCTTATGTAGCTCTAGAGATTCTGCAATGAGC
Organism: Leopardus geoffroyi; assembly: GCF_018350155.1. Lineage (NCBI taxonomy): Eukaryota > Metazoa > Chordata > Mammalia > Carnivora > Felidae > Leopardus > Leopardus geoffroyi. The sequence goes on along the minus strand of NC_059328.1, from coordinate 128,568,715 downwards.
ATAGGAGGCAAATTTTGGCAGCCATACTCAACATTTCTCTGCAAAAAAATTAAAACCATTATAAAACATAAAGTATTTTAAATCAAAGCTGCCAAATAAATTCTCTGAAAAGATTAAATGAAGACTGAATCACTGAATTCTCAGGCAAATACAAAAACTTCAGATGAATGTTTTTTTCATCTGCTATAGCCACCAATGTCAAATATCCTCTACTGTTAGTGTCATCCGTATCACCAGAAATACTGCACCAGAGGAGACATCCTGCTGCTTAATGTTGGTGACATTTATTTTTCAGCTTGAGAAGGAAAAACACAAACCTCTCAACTGAAATCTGTGTGGGCCAGTGAAATACGGCAATTGTCTTATCAAAAAAGAAGAAGACAATTTTTCAGTTTTTGAGACCATAATTGTTACTTCAGTTTCTCTTTAAAAAAAAACACACAATAAAAATTATCAGATTTTAAGAATAGATTTTCACTACTACAGTACATTGCTAAAACATTTCATCAAACTAAACTGTTGTTTACTACTAGGTGTAAAACTAATTAAGACAATAACAGTTTTAATTGTTTAGACCTTAAATGAATGAAAGTTATTCCATGGTCACTATTTGTCATTTTACTATTTTCTTACTTTGTTTTCTATTTTCTCTCTTGGTTATCAAACATGGTTTTAACCCAATGTAAGTGAATAAAAAAATGGATTGAAATGTACTCTCATGTATATATATTTAATTTTTTTAACTTCACTTACAATTTTAAAAGCAATCAGTATTCTCTACTTTTGTAACTGATTCAGTGAAAGAACTCTGAAGACTACTTAACTCTTTACCATACTTACTTTTTTGTTCATTTTGACAAATATATTGAAATCTTTTTCACATTTCTCATCTAGAAAACTTTATTTTTTTAGGAAAATTATTTATTTTATTATTTTTAAATCTTTTTTAGAGACACAGGGAGAGTACAGTAGGGGAGAGGGACAGAGGGACAGAGTGAGAGAATCCCAAGCAGGCTCCACACTCAGCACAGAGCCCACTGCGAGGCTTAATCCCATGGCCTGGGATCATGACCTGAGCTGAAATCAAGAGTCCGATGCTCAACCAACTGTGCCACCCAAATGTTCCAAGAAAAATTTATTTTGGGGGAGTGAGATCATATAGTATTTGTCTTTCTCCATCTGACTTATTTCATTTAGTATAAGGCCCTCAAGATCCATCCATGTTGTCACAAATGATAGAATTTCCTTCTTTTTATGGCTGAATAAAAAAATCCAATTTATACATATAAATAATACATATAATTTACATAATACATAAACATATAATAATATATTATATGTATAATATAAATTATATATAATCACAATTTCTTTATTCATCTGTCAACACTTTATAGCAGCATTATAAACATGGAGGTGTAGATACTTCTTTGATACGGCTCTTTCAATGTCTTTGGATATATACAAGTGAAATTACTAGAGCAAATGGTAGTTCCAGTTTTAATTTTGTGAGGAATCTTCATACTGGTTTCCATAATAACTGTAAAGATTATGTATACAATGTTCTATGTCAATTATATCTTATTAACTGAAAAAAGGAAAATTTCTGTAAAAAGATCTTGAAATGTAAGGGAACTATAAACAAGTTATTGACTTTAAAAAAAAATGTTAATGTTTATTTATTTTTGAGAGAGAGAGACAGACAAAGTGTGAGCAGGGAAGGGGCAGAGAGAGAGGGAGACCGAATCTAAAGCAGGCTCCAGGCTCCGCGCTGTCACTGCAGAGCCTGACACGGGGCTCAAACCCACCGACTGTGAAATCATGACCTGAGCCAAAGTCAAAGACTTAACAGACTGAGCCACCCAGGCGCCCCAACATTTTATTGACTTTTAATGGCAAACGACATTTTGTTCAACTTGTTCTCTACAAACTCTAATAATATTCTCACATTATTTTATTTTCATTTTAAAAAGAATATTTCCACAGACTACTTTTGCAGATTTTATAGAAAAACTAAAAAGGCCACTTAAAGAAAAACCACTATTATTTATATCATGCTTCTTCTTCTGTTCTACTCTATATACAAAGTCACGTTTCAATTATTTATTCCCTAAACAAGAAATAGAGGGGAACTCTGCAAAAGTTAATCAGAACTTCCAAGACAAATATACATTAGTCTAAATTACTATTTGGAAGTATTCATACTCTCACTTTCCTGTTACTATAGTCAACAAATTAAAAAATACAAAAATGACCACAAAAAGCTCAGGTTTCCTTTATGTTACTCCCATGCTCCCAATACACCCTCCTTTTATACTAGAAAACAACCTGTAAGTACAAAAAAATTAGTGTGTATGCTTTCTCCACCTACGCGCCTCTCCCCTACACACAACTCTCCCTGTCTCTCCTCTCCATATATATATATATATATATATATATATATATATATATATATAACCAATATGCAGAACAATTTGAAAGACAAGATATTTTGAAGTTAGGAGATTCTCATAGGGTATCCCCTGCAGCTGAATATCAAGTTCACGCCAAACCTTAGATCCCCTGGGAATTCCCTGCAAACAAGGGAAACAGGATAAAAGAGGGAATAAAGAGTATTTTTAAAGACCTCTATGAAGAAATGGAGAGAAACTAAGCAAAGCGATCACAAAAAGCAGAGCAGAGATCAAAAAAAAAAAAAAAAAAAAAAAAAGTGGGGGCGACCAGATTAAATGTGTTAGAATGTTGAGACATTCCACCAGCAATTAAGTGAGAACCTCAGTCTACTCCTGCAGAGCTTTCCAGGCAAGAAAATGCCACAGCTTGATTCTGCTGGTAGCTGTGAGTATCTCCCACTGGTATTCAACATCCAGAGCCATCTGCATGCCTTCCTCCCGTCCCCAGTATCAGAGGCTCCAACGCTAGCCCCAACTGTCCTCTTCCACTGGACTTTCACTGGTTGTCTGTCTTTACATGAGACTGAATGCTCTCTCAATTTTAGGTTACCCATAACGATAATTTTTCTCAATGTTAAATGATGAATATGTTTCAAATTATTGGTTATCATTTGTTTACCTGTCTACAACCAAAAGTGAAATATTATTCCTGATATACAATATTGTATTAGATTGTATTGTCTTATATGAGAAATACTGGAATATTCTACTGAAGCTTGGTGAAGAAAATAAGCACTATCATGATGAGGGAGGATGACTATATACCTAGCTATTAATTGAAGACCAATGAAACAGTATTTCTAATACACAAACAAAATAATTCAAGCAAAACACTTAGCCCAGTGCCTGATGTACAGACTATTATAGCTCCTTTCCACTGTTCAAGGCAATATTTCTTATATAATCTTTATATTCTCGTAATGCTTTTGATGTATCTCTGCTAGATTTTCTTTCTGTAATGGTCTGTTTATGTGCTAAGTCACCAACTGGATGATAAACTCCCTGGGGGTGGAGGAAAGGAAATCATCACTATCCTCAGGGCCTAGAATGTGGTAAGTACCATGGAAAATGCTGTATAAATACTTGACAGCCAACTGAAGGAATGAAGGTAAAATTAAGTATTATAAAATTTCACTACTACAATAAGTAAGATAATGATAACAGCACTCAGCCACTTCTCTGGAAAGCTGGATTTTAATTTCACCTCTACCAATGATTCTCTGCATTGTCTTAGCTGACCCATGCGCAAAAGACTTAACCTAAAAAGTTCCTAGGGTTGCTATGAGGACTACATTTGATCATAAATGTGAAGCTTAAGGCCAAGGATGTAGTGAATCAGAGACACTTCCTTCCCCTTGCATACAGTATCCCCAGCTGAAAAATGGAATGCAGTAGCAGCTTCAACACTGTATGAGTTTGAGGAATCCTTAGATCGACTACTCCAAAGAAATTCTCAGATGAATAGGAATTTAAAATTCACATCAAATGGGACATGCATTTTGAAAACACTTTTTTTTCTTTTTTTACTCTCAGTTTTCTCTAACTTATCTGTCCAAATTAATTCACTTGTCCCAAACTACCTCCCAGTGAAATCCCAGAGCCAACCACTGAAGGTTCCTGGGGGGTCTTCAGGCCACTTATTGCTTCTCTCCAGTGGAGACACACCACGATCACCTCAGCACCAGCTGTCCCACCTGACTGCTCTAACCATGTCAGAGATGGCCCTTGTCATAGAGCAGAAAGCCTCAGCCAGGTGCTAAGCACCTCCTTTCCAATCCTGATAAGCACAGGGTCCTCTACTTAGCTCATCACATATCTGTAACCAATCAGAGGAGCAGAAGGAGGAGTCCTTTGGTGACCACACAGAACATGCCCCACTTTCCTCAGGAAACAGCCCTGGAAGGACTCTACATGGGAACCCTTCCAGGGGCTAGAGTGATAAAGAACTCCCATCACTGCACACTACTTTTGACCCTACGAATTTGGCCATTGTCTCTATTTCTCTGTGCCTGCCACCAATTCAAGGATCATGATTGCTCATTCACTCAGACACCTTTCCACCACTGCCCAGCATGCCCAGAGAATGTCCCACAAGCCAGTAACACCCCTTCCAATCCCTTCTCACTTTTGCTGGGGTTGCCTGATACTCTCACACACCTCACCAAATGGTATCAAATTGTGGGGAAGATTAACCGTGATTTTTCTCCCATAAATAAATTCCTGTCCTTACCCTCTCCTTCCCTTGGGAGCATGTGGGGACACAACTAAGGCTACATTTTGATTTTTGTTTTAAGGCTTCCAAAAATCATGCCTCTGGCTCAGCTAAGAGAACCCCCCAAGGAGACACCACATGTTCTAATTGCTCCTTTGAACGTTCTGATATTTCTGCTGCCTATCCCCTCAGACTCAAGAAGGAAACACAGAGTTTCGTAGAAAACGGACACTGTGCTGGAACCATCAGTCCTGTGCTCCATCACTGTGATAAGAGCTTCAGGCTGAACTTCCATTTGGGCAACTCAGAACCATTGGTCCTTAGGGTCTGGGAAGGTTCTGGTCTTCTGCGTGTCTCTGTCACCCAGGATGGACAGATGCGGTAGAGTGGAGTGAAAGACCTCCACCCTGTCCGTGCTCCAGCTTTGTAGTAGCCAATCAGCATCACCTTTGAGGTATACATAAAATATATATACAATATATGTAATATATATATTGTATATATATAATATATATACTATATATAATATATAGTATATATATTATATATACACAATATATATAATATATATTATATATATATTTTTTAAATGCTTTATTCTCTGCCGTAATTAAAAAAGAAAAAAGCATTTGAAAGCAACCGAGCAAACAGCAACAAAAACAAAACAAGACCAAGCCACTCCCTAGTATCAGTAAAACATCAGTCATCTCCCCATAACCATCCTTTTTATCATTTTCACTCTAAATTCTTTATCTCATAGGTTTTTCCCAGCCAGAAACCTGGTTTTCCTATGCCAACTGATCAGCACTATAAACAATTTTATCACTTTTGGAGCATTTACTATATGCCAGGTTCAGTGCTAAGCATTTTAGTACATGATCTAATTTCATATTAAAAAAAAAAAAACTCTCTGGGATGGATATCAATCATCTTATTTTGCAGTATATGACAGGGTCCATAATAAATGCTCCATAAGTGTGTACAAGTGAATGTGGGAAGAAATACATTGCTGAGAGAATACTGAGGCATGGAAAGGATGCATGACTGGCCCAAAACTCACACGCAGGCAAAAACACAAACCAGATTCATCCAACCTCAAAATGCCTCTACGCTGGACTAAACTGCCATGTCATTTTTCACATTGTGTCTAAAATAATGTTAAAAAAAAAAACTTAAAAAAGGGGGTGCCTGGGTAGCTCAGTCGGTTAAGCCTCCAACTTCTGATTTCAGCTCAGGTCATGATCTCACAATTTCATGAGTTGGAGCCTTACATGGCGCTCTGAGCTGTCAGATTGTTCTACTCTCCCTTTCTCTCTGCCGGCCCCTGCTCACACTCCCTCTCTCTGCCCACCCCTGCTCACACTATCTCTCAAAGTAAATAAACAAGTTTAAAAGATAAGCTAAGGTAAGATAAGGTACTGTTTACTCCCATGTAAATATTTGGAGTCGCTGCCTCTTTTTAGCAGATTCCAGAGCTGCCAACTCTAGTTCCCTCAGGAGAACAAAGGTTCTTCCTTATCCAATGACAAGAGGGGAGTCAAGACCTGCTGTCAAGTCACTCTGTACATCTCCACTATATCTTTTCATCTGCCCTTTCTCCTGAGAGCTATCATCTGGATTTATTGACTTTAGCTCCCAGTTTTAATGACTACCTACTATTTTGACTGTAAAAACGGGAATGTGTACGGCTGAAGCCCACCATCCATCCCCTCACAGTGAGGCTCCGGTTCCTTCCACCATAAGCCCATGTGGTAGAAGAAAGTGAACTGCACTTGAAACTGGGAAGGGAGAATGGACTCAAGGCACCCAGGTCCCAGTTTGGCCTGTTGCTCCAAACTGTCTTTCTGGCTCTCAGTTTGCTCACTGTTAATAAGGCAGCCAGATTTGATAACCTCAAGATCCCTTCCAGCTCTAAAATTCTATAGAAACAGTTACTTGTATATCTGCTTTATATAAACTACCAAACAATAAATTTGAACTTCAGCTGATCTCTGGCGTCAGTACCGCCATCAGTGTTTAGACTGCTAATCTAATCACCCTAAAATATGGTCCCTGATCAGTCAACAAATTCAGTATCTCCTACTTTTGTCCTCTCCTCCATTTTCTAAACTCCAGATTCTTTAATGGACCCAGAATTTCCATTATGCAACTTAAGTGAATTTATCTCAGATTAAGAGGGACCTTTTGACATCTAGAATTGAAGACCCAAAGGGAAATGCGCTACCCTTCGGTCAGCATAGGGGTATCAGATATCACTGACATATACACTACATCTGTTCATTAATTCATTCTGAACACTGTTTCAACATACCTTCAAATCTGATTTTGGGCCTTGGATTCTATAATAATTAAATCATTCTCCTGCGCTGAAAGCTGGCTCATCTATTTCAAAATCAATCAAGGGCAAACAATCAGGTAGTCTAACAAAGATGGAATAAGAGACGGCAAAGCCTACCTTTTAATGCATCACTGGCTTTAATACTGAATGCAGAATGCCTTTAAAAAAAACTTAAAAAAAACTATCTTAGCTTCCTAGAAATCCTGGTGAGTGCATGGATTCTTTCTTGAGTATATAAATAAAACTCTCTGGGGAATCTCTCCTTGTCAAAGTTCATCCTAAGGGAAATATTTTTAAAATATCAAAAGGACTTAAAGAGCTAGAGTCACTTCCCCAGAAATTTTTTAAAAATTAACCTAAGTACTGAGAAGTATTTAAATATCAATGAGATTCTTCTCAAGCATCCCCTTTCCAGTCATTTTTTTTTTTTTTACCATCCTTTACTGACCTTATTCCAGAGCTTAAAGAGAGAGAGAGAGAGAGAGAGAGAGAGAGAGAGAGAGAAGCCTTAAGGATAGGGTACATTCTTAAAGCATCCAAAGTTGTGCATCAATATAACTTAGAAATTCTTGGCATTCTTTCAGAATGGATCTTTGAGGGCCATGGTCTACTTGCTCCATGTTGAGATCAGTAAGCACAACCACCCTGACACCCCCCTACTGGGAAACAGGAACTGTGCCTTACTTCACTTTGTATTTTTCACAGCACAGCACCTGACATAGAGGAAAGCCCAAGAACTATTTGCTGCTTGAATAGAATCTTAACATTCAAGTATAAAAGCAGGAAAAAGAACCCATGTCTTTCAGATCAAAACATCTCTACCAAAACAATCATAATATCCAAGGAAAGAGAACACTTTCCTCATTTATTGTCATGAATTTATATTATTCTCTCCTCTCACCCCTTACGACAGAGATTTGTAGATGAGACACTTTCCAAAAGAAGAGGCATGTATTTTGTTTATTCAGAACACACATCCATTCATTCACAGACTCAGAAACAAAACTAAGTTCAAGCTCCATGTTGAAATCACAGCTGTGAATCCTTATCTTCTTTTCATCAAAATTTGAGCCCACCATCTTCCGTGGATGTTAATATTTTTCTCTTAAAAAGTAAGTTTCGAATCATTTTTAAATTGTCATAAAATGTTTATTTTAAATGTTACACAATGCATGAAAATAAAAGACAGCAGGGGCGCCTGGGTGGCTCAGTTGGTTGAGCTTCTGATTTCAGCTCAGGTCATGATCTCACAGTCTGTGAGTTTGAGCCCCACGTCGGGCTCTGTGCTGACAGCTAAGAGCCTGGAGCCTGAATCCAATCCTGTGTCTCCCTCTCTCTCTGCCCTTCCTCCACTCTCACTTTGTCTCACTCTGTCTCTCAAAAATAAATAAATGTAAAAAAAATTTTTTTTTAAAGACAGCGGTATATAATTGATATATTTATAATAAAAAGTGTTCTTTGAAAAAATGAGGTACCAAATAAATGTAAGCTGATAAAGCATTAAACGGATGCTTTTTTGTTTTTAGGGTTTTTTTTTTAATAAAATTTAATAAAAGGCTTTTCTCTATGGTCACACTGCTGTATTATTGAAAATGTTTTCCACACTGAAATACAGAGGGCTTTGTTATGTTGTGTGAGTGTGTGTGCATGTGCGTGTGAGTATGCGTGTGTGTGTGTGTGTGTGTGTGTGTGTGTGTGTGTGTGTGTGGTGTGTTCTAAATTAAGCCATGGTTCAGAGGCAAACTTAGTTCTACTGATCAATAACAATACACGACTCAAAGGCATCCCTAGGGTAAAGGAACCAAAGAACCTTTTTAACTGTCACAAATAGCTCATTACAAAGACAGAGAAAGGCAGCAAGAACAGACACACTCACACACATGTGCACTAGGTTAGAAGCAAGACCTAACATTTTATAGACCAACATGCGTTTCAAGGTCCTATTCTCAGAATCAGTGGGACACCAAGTAAGGGTACAGCTCTCAGCTGCAAAGATGTCAGATCTTCATTCATGGCGTTCCGATTGGATTCTCTTTGAACATATGCCCTTGCAAGTGAAATTAATCAATCTCTTTATCACTCTCACTGCATCTGGAGCCATAATCATTACCCAACTGCTGAGAAAGAAATGAAACCACTAATCGCACAGGGAGTAGAGCTTAGTGTTCAGACCAGGAAAGTTTTTATTAAGTTCTAATTTGAAAAGTGATTTTTCATGACGAGCCATATAAGACATATCATGTCCAGGAGGCTGCACTACCAAAGCTGTCAGCCAAGTATCCACCAGCATATTACCAACACGTTAACAACTACAGAACTTATGCTTTCTGTAAATTATTCAGTGATCGACTCTTATGATGAACTCACAATACTCAACATGTAATATTCAAGGTAGGAATATCAGAATCCATCTGCTTCTCTGAAAACGTAAATGTTGCTAAGTATCAAACACATTAATGTCTAGTTATTCCTAAGTCTTAAGTCTCTCCACCAGCAACTTTAGAAACCCCACTTACAACTGTAACATAAACCCATTGAAATACTGGGCACCTGGGTGGCTCAGTCAGTTAAGTGTCTGACTTGATTTCAGCTCAGATCATGATCTTAGTTTGTGAGTTCAAGCCCTGCATTGGGCTCTGTGCTGACAGTGTGGAGCCTACTTGGGATTCTCTCTCCCCTACTGTCGCTGCCCTTCCCACCACTCATGGTTGGTCTCTCTCTCTCTCTCTCTCTCTCTCTCTCTCTCAAAATAAATAAATAAACATGGGGAAAAAAATCCCAACCTAAACGCAATTAACAAGGTTGTTACTTTTTAAACTTTTAAACACGTCCCACTCTTTCAGAAGACAAATATAGTTGGGCTTCCCTGGAAACTATAGGCAAGTTCTTGTAAAAAATTGACTTACATTAACTGAAATGGATTGTCCAATTGGCTCACCTTATAAAATTGGAATGTGTTCCCAAAAGAAGAGTTACAGTGTCAAAATAGTTTTAAAATCACATTTAAGAATTCATAAACATCTTTGCATCATATAATTATATGATAAATAGTAGTTACTTGAAGCATATAATAATACATGATGTAAAAATACATTAAAACAAAAGTCAGACATTTAACTTCCAAGAGGCTAGAATTATAGAGCACGAGACATAGACTGCAGTATTGATTTTTAAACAGTTTTAAGAAATGGAAAAACAATACCTTTCTCCTTTTCAAACTAGAAACTCTCAACAACATAAGCTAAATACACTAGCCTAAGTTCTGTTATGTCTTAACAGTCTCTTCATTTAACTGAGGGGTTTTTTTCTTAATATGGTTTATTGCTGTTTTAAAGGATATTTGCTCTTATTGATGTGTCTGGCAGAACAAAAGCTCTTGCCATGATACAGTGCTAGGAGTGGCCTTCTGGACCTGAGAGGTAGCAGTAATCATTAAAAGGCTCAGTTTCCTACTATTATGTCCCAAGTGAGTTTTAATACTTTTGTTAGGCAACAAGCTCCTGTCAGGCAAGAAGTACTGCAAATAAACTTTACTGCTGCATTTAGTATCCATGAAGTCCAGAAAATTCTACATAGACCCCTGGTATCATCCATTTTAAATCAGGGAATACCTTAATAACTTAATAACAAGCTCAATAGCCAGTCATGGCAAGATACAAGATGTACATAAAGAATCAACTGCATTTCCTTGTACTACCAGTAAACAATCTTAAAATGAAATTAAGAAAACTCTATTCAAAATGAATAAAATACTTATGAATAAATTTAAAGGAAAAGCTTGTAACCTGAAAATTAAAAAATATTACTAGGGTAAATTAAACAAATGGAGAAACACTCCATGTTCATGGATTAGAAAATTCAATATTGTTAAAATGGCAACTCTTTCTAAATGGATCTATAGATTAGGTATAAACCCTATCAAAATTCCAGCAGGCTTTCATGCAGAAGTTGACAAACTGATCTTAAATTGGAAATAGAAATGTAAGAGACTCAGAATACCAAAAGCAATTTTTAAAAGAACAAATGTGGAGGATTTTCACTTTCCAATTTCTGAACTTGTTATAAAGTTATCAAGATAAGCTGCAGTTATCAAGACAGTGTACTAGCATAAGGACAGATGTATAGGGATTAATGGCACAGAGCTCAATGTCCAGAAATAAACCCTTTTATTTATGGCCAATTGATGATCACAAAAACACCAACGCAATTCAGTGAGGAAAGTATAGCCTTTCAACAAATGGTGCTGATACAATTGGACAGCCACATGCAATAAAATGAATTTAGATCTTTATACCCACCATATAGAAGAGTAACTTAGAATGTACCACGGGCATAAATATAAGAGCTAAGATTATAAAAATTTTAGAAGAAAATTTAGGAGAAAATCTTTGAGAACCTGAATAACACAGAGTTTTTAGCTATGGGGCCAAAAGTGCAATCTATAAATGAAAAAAAACTAATAAATTGGACTTCAAAATTCAAAACTTTTACACTTCAAAGACACCGTTAAAAACCAAAAGGGCAAACCTACAGACTGAAAGAGAGCATTTCAAAACACCTGTCCAATAAAGGAGTTGCACCAAAACATAAAAAGAACTTTTGAAACTAACAAGACTATAACCCAATTTTGAAATGCAAAAAGGATTTGATTAGACATTTCACCAAATCAAATATACAAATGGCTAATAAATATATATAGAGACAATACCATTAATCATTAATGAAATTCAAATCAAAACTATAATGAGATTCTATTTCACACCCACAATAATGAATTTAATCAAAAACATAGACAATAACAAATGTTAGCTCAGATATAGAAAAAGAGGAGCCCTCATATATTGCTGGTGGGAATGTAAAAGGCATGGCCACTTTGGAAAATGACTGAAAGAAAGCATTTTCAAAACACCTGTCCAATAAAGGAGTTGTACCCAAAACGTAAAAAGAACTTTTGAAACTCACTAACAAGACTATAGATTAGGTATAAACCCTATCAAAATGCAAAAAGGATTTGATTAGGCATTTCACCAAATCAAATATACAAACGGCTAATAAATATATATAAAGACAATACCATTAATCATTAATGAAATTCAAATCAAAACCATAATGAGGTTCTATTTCATACCCACAATAATGGATTTAATCAAAAATATAGACAATAACAAATGTTAGCTCAGATATGGAAAAAGAGGAGCCCTCATATATTGCTGGTGGGAATGTAAAAGGCATGGTCACTTTGGAAAATGATGTGTCATTTCTTAGAGTTCAGCATCTATTTGCCATACAACTCAACACTTCCACTCCCAAGAAAAATGCAAATATATGTCCATACCAAGACTTACACACATACATTCATAGCAACACTATACACAGTAGCAAAAAAGTAGAAATAACCCAAATGTCCATCAACTTGTGAATAAATAAAAAATGTTATATTAATATAATACAATATTATACTATTCAGCAATACAGAAGACTGAAATATTAATACATGCTTAATATGAATGAAGTTCAAAAACATTATGCTACATGGAAGAAGTCATCCACCAAAGACTACATTCTGTATCATTCCATTTATATGAAATATCCAAAAAAAACCCAAATATAGAGACCAAAAGTAGATCAGCAGTTGCCTAGGGCTGGGGGTGTGAATGGAGATTTATGGTAAACAGATTGTGGTGACAGTTGTGTAACTTGGTAAATGTAGTAAAAATTACTGAAATATATATTTTAAATGGTTAAATTTTTGGTATGTAAATTATACTTTTAAAAATAATCTTTCATGCTAATAAATAGTAGTATGGTAACAGCATAGAATGCTATAAAGAAAAGCCTCCACATGGCATAAAACATGTTTATTTGGGTCATCAACCACCAAAATGATAAGCATTTAACATGAAATCTGAGGAAATAGAGAAGGTGGTCGTGTCTTGGGTTCATGGGCCTCTCTATTGAGAACGGCAACATCTCAGCAATTCTAAAAATTTCAAAAGAGGAAAGCCAAAGACCTTTGCATAATGAAAATTCAAGTAATGAAAAAACACTGGCCTAGTTGTAATCCCATACTACCTATGCTATTCAATCTCGTTTGCATCTCAGGTTGTTGTAAGGACAGTATAAGATGAATAAAAGAGAAGGATTATAGTATAATTATTTGGTCACCTTGTTGCCAGATATCAAGGTGTTCTTGCACTCTTGTTTTTGTCTCAATTTGAGGCTTAAGACAGAAGAAGTCAATCAGATAAACCCATGTAAGTTCAAACTTTTGAACTTCTGTAGTAAAGTGCGTTCATAACAGTTTTGGTCAAACAGGCCATACATACATTCTTGGCCCTTAGGAAAGCTTTAAGACTGTATTCTTCCTGGTAATTGTTTTGTATAGCATCCCATAGCTCTTGCTTTGAAAACAATAAAATAGAGTTTTATGAATGGACATGTCAGGGGACAATATTTATTGGAGGTCCCATATTTGAAACAACTAAGGTACACGAATGCCACTAAAAGTATACAATAAAATGACAATTAGAAAATAAACTTTAAGTGGAAAAAAAGAATATCCAATTACCTCTTGAGTGAAGTGATATTCATTATACCTTCATATCTATATGTTCAAATTAAATTGTGTTCTACATTTCAGAAGAGGGGAGGAAAAGGGCATAAATTCTCAGAGTAGCATCCATTTAATAGCAATGGAAGAGTAGCATTGGATATTTAACATGACTTTGATCATGTAATATTTACTTTGTTGTTGTTTTTTCAATTGATTCCTTTTTTATTATTTAATTTGGTTTTTAAGACATTTTATAATTCAGGTGGCAAGAATGAACACTTTTTGTAAAGTGAACTTAGTTTTCACAATAAGTGGTGATTACACTTGTTAAGAAGGCAAATGAGGCCAACTGGAGCTGTCCCTTCTTGGAAGAATGGACCGATCCTGGGGGCTTTGGCCCTGAGGAGACCCCTTTGGCTGCTATCAATAGCCCATACCTTATCAACAAGTAATTTATTGGTCGGGTTCACATGCTGTCCTAAGGTCTCTGGTTCTGCAACTTTGAGTATAGAAAATGTACTCTGAGGATGTATTATAGAATATGAACTATATTCTACAAATATTTTCTCATTTATTCCCCATTTACTGGTGAGAAAGCAAAGGCATAAAGTTGAGGTCACCCACAGCTTGGCTTAGCACCCAATCTAACTATGGTGTCCATGTTCTGGACCATGCCATCAGCCTGCCTAGTATGTACTGTGGGCATCTTTCTTGTTTACAGTTTTGCTACAAATATGGCTAAGTAATTAAACTTCAAAATGGTTTTATAAAAAAAGATTTAAAATGCAGGCACTCCTTTTCAACACAGTGCCTATACTTAGCAACAAAAATCTTTGAACAGCTGCATTCAATTAAAAAATTATTAACCCTGCGGAAAAATACACACACACACACACACACACACACACACACACACACACACAAATATATCCATATGCTATTCTTATCATTTCTTATGTTACTTTTGCAGTAAAGTGTATTCATGAATGAAATCCACCATTGGGTGATAAAACTACTTATTTCCACATTAGCTTATTATTTTCCTCTTTGGGGGAGAAAATGATCAATGTAAGGGGAAAATAATATCACAGACTCCCTACATGAACTACTGTTTGGTTACTATAGTAACTCCAAAGAAGAAAAGAAATAAAAGAATGAGATGGTTAATTCATATTCATACTTTTGCTATGAAAATAAGCTTTAAAAGTACATAGCATTAATGAGAGTAGTGAATATGAATGGCGTTAAGTGTATACCTTTTTAAAACTTTTTTTATTTCAGGGTAGTTTATATACATATTACATTAGTTTCAGGTATACAACAACATAGTGATTTGACAAGTTTCTACATTATGCTATGCTCATTGCAAGTGTAGCTGCCAGGACCCAGCAATTTCACTACTAGGAATTTATCCAAAGGATACAAAAATGGTAATTTGAAGGGGCACATACACCCCAATGTTTATAGCAGCACTATCAACAATAGCCAAATTATGGGGAGAGCCCAGATGTCCATCAACTGATAAATGGATTAAGAAAATGTGGTCTATATATACAATGGAATACTACTTGGCAATAAAAATAAATGTATACCTTTTGAGTTATTTCTCTGGGTCTCTGAGTCTGCACCACAGATATCATCTGTGGCTATAAAGTTCAGAGAACTTCACTGATATACCAAATACTTATATGAATGGAGTAAATCTATAATCAACTTACAAAAAGACGGGCGTTTTTTTTCTTATTTATTTCCAATCAAGATTTACTGTGCTTCTCTCAACAATAGCCAAATTATGGAAAGAGCCTAAATGTCCATCAACTGATGAATGGATAAAAAAAATTGTGGTTTATATACACAATGGAGTACTACGTGGCAATGAGAAAGAATGAAATATGGCCCTTTGTAGCAACATGGATGGAACTGGAGAGTGTGATGCTAAGTGAAATAAGCCATACAGAGAAAGACAGATACCATATGGTTTCACTCTTATGTGGATCCTGAGAAACTTAACAGAAACCCATGGGGGAGGGGAAGGAAAAAAAAAAAAAGAGGTTAGAGTGGAAGAGAGTCAAAGCATAAGAGACTCTTAAAAACTGAGAACAAACTGAGGGTTGTTGGGGGGTGGGAGGGAGGGGAGAGTGGGTGATGGGTATTGAGGAGGGCACCTTTTGGGATGAGCACTGGGTGTTGTATGGAAACCAATTTGACAATAAACTTCATATATTGAAAAAATAAATAAATAAATAAACATTATTTATTTTATTAAAAAAAAAAAAAGATTTACTGTGCTTTATGGTACCTCAGGAGATAAGCATGAAGCTCTTTATAAAATAAACTTCTAGGGGCACCTGGGTGGCTCAGTCAGTTAAGCATGCAACTTCAGCTCAGGTCATGATCTCATGGTTCATGAGTTCAAATCCCATGTTGGGCTCTGTGCTGACGGCTTGGAACCTGGAGCTTGCTTCAGATTCTTTGTCTCCCTCTCTCTCTGCCCCTCCCCAACTTGTGCTCTCCCTCCCTCTCACCCCCCAAAATAGTAAAAGTATTTTAGAAAATAAGCTTTTAAAGTGGCTTCATGAATTCACAATACTGTCTTTTAGCCTTTAACTCACGTTTCAATCCCACTTTGACAGGCCTCAGTTATTTTCATTTTTATTTTTGTATTTATTTGCATAGCTAAGAATAATTCAAATGTATGTTCAATATCAAAATTCTTCCATGGAAGAAAAAGTTGAAGGGAGATATTTCCAGGTGGCCATAAAGGAGCTTTCCATTGATAATCTGACCTCCAGAGAGAAACTGTGCCCAGATTCATCGCCAGTCCAATAGCTCAGTCCAACTCAAATCATACAAAGCCAATGACCATTTAACTTAATTTTTTTTTAAATTTAACCTAGGCACAGTTTGGGTGGCCAGTTAACTTTATAAAGAGCCAGATTTGGTAACACATGCTCAAAGAGAATAACTGAGTCAATCACCACAGAAAAATTAACATTTCAACATCCTTTCCATTCCAAAATAATTAGCCTATAGTAAAATTGGTAGAAAAGTAAGTGAGAAGACTTCCCATTAACCCAGGGAACATGACACACATATATATTTTCACTTTTCCTGATACCCCACTGAAATGACAGTAAAGGCATTAAAAGGTATAACTCGATAAGGGTCAAAAACATGGAGTAAGAGGTGGAGAACAACTAGCAATAAATTTGGAGCTTGGAGAGCAGATAGAGGAGCAGTAGGCACCTTGACAATGTAATGGAAGCTGAAGATTAGGCGCTTACGTAAGAGTTATGGGCATAACATCAAAAAAAGCCAATTTATACTTGCAGAACACTGGGAAGACTTGGGACCTATGGGCACCAGAAAGGAGTAAGGCTTGTGGCTTGAAATGGTGAATAATTAAAAGTTGATAAATAGAATTAATTATCCTCCCCCCATATGCCTCTCTCTATTTCCTCAATCTCTGCAGGAAAACAGAGGCATACAACATGGAAGACAATGATGAGGTATGCTACTCAAAAGAGAGGAATTTAAGCAAAATGTTGAGGACTCAGTGTTGAGCCACTTCTGCCAAGATTTCTGCCCTGGTCATTTTAGTAGTCTAGTATAGGCAGTCAAGAAGGGGTTCAGTTCAGGAGATGAAGGTGTGATGGTTATTTTTATGTGTCAACTTGGTTGGACCACAGGACGCCCAGATATTTAAACACCATTTACTGGTGTATCTGTGTAGGTGCTTCCTGAGGAGGTTAGCATTTGAACCAGTAAACTGAGTAAAGCAGACTTTCCTCCCCAATTTTGGCAGGGACTGTCCAATCCACTGAGTGCCTAAACAGAATAAAAAGACAGAGGAAGGAAAAAGTCACTCTTTGCCAGACATCTTGAGCTGAGACATTACTCTTCTCCTGCCTTTGAACTGGTTCTTAGACCACTTGCCCCCCTGCTCTCAGGCTTTGGGCTTGAACTGAAACTATAGCACTGGTTTTCTGGGGACTCAGGTGGCAGGTCATGAGACTTCTTAGTCTCCATAATCACCTGAGCCAATTCCTTGTAACAGAGAGACAGACAGATAATACACAATCTCTCTTCCTCTCTCTCTCTCTTCTCTCTCTCTTCATGCGCACACATGCACACACACACATGCACACACACACACACCATACACACACACACACACACACACACACACACACACACACACTCTGTTTCTCTGGAGAACCCTGAATAATCCAGACATTAAATAGCCCCTGTGATGAAGACTGCTAATCATGACAAAATCTATTTTCTCTGCTTACATGGCTGCCAAACCACAGGCTACATTTTCCATCTTCCCTTGTGGTTACACATGACCATGAAACTACATTCTCACCAAGAGAATATGAACAGAGGTGGTGATGTATCTTAGCAAATTTAAAACATATCTGCAAATGATTGGACAATCTTCTCATCAAAAGATGGAACCTAAGCTCCCTCCTTAGAGACTCTCTTGCAACCAACAGAGTACAGCAGAAGTGACTGCATGACTCCTGGGCTAGCTTAGAAAAAGCTACACAACTCCTGCCTATTTCTCTTTCAAAGTTTGCTCTAGGGGTCCTCAGCTTCATGTAAGAAGTCTGGCTATTCAGAAGCCTCAATATGGAGAGACCAAGCACCCAGACCACATAGAGAAAGAGAAAGAAATACTTAGAGGCCCAGCTATAACAACCCCAGCTGTTTGAGACTTCCCAGCCTGGTGTCAGCTATGTGAGTGAGAAGGCCTTCCACATGACTCAGCCCCTACCACCATCTGACTGCAATAGCCTAAGAGACCACAACTGAGAACACCTTGCTGGACCATCAGCCCCGGGAGCCGACTTGATGACTGTTAATGTTTGAAACCACTATTTTCTATTCAAAAGAGAGGAATTTAAATGAAATGTTGGAGTAGGCTGCCTCATAGAACAAAAGAAATGAAACATATATGGGACTTCTATGCCACTTGTTGAAATCCCTTGTTTGAGACTTAAGCTTTGTGCCCTTTTGATCAACTAGAACATAGAAATGCCTGTGATCTGGCCTGGATGGGCAGAAAGGGATAATATCCTTCCACAAGACTGAAAAAAAAACCCACATGGCTGAAGGACCACATGTTGCAGATCAATCTGGACCACTAACTTTATGAGACCTTTGTGTAACAGAGACAGGAAGTTCTGTCATTCTTAACTCACTGTATCTGGGAGTATCTTTGTTATGGCAGCTTAGCCTTCTCCTTAAATAATACCCATATTAAGCCCCAGAGTAAAACCCTTTAGGATTGAGGGATATAGCCTTCTGAGGAACCCATTCTTCAATAAAAAAGTCAACTCATCACTCACAAAAGCCTGACAAGGAAGCCCAAGCTGAATCAAGTACACAGAATGTCCCATCAGTTTTTAGTGCTTTACTCTTTTTTTTTTTTTTAATTTTTTTTTTCAACGTTTATTTATTTTTTGGGACAGAGAGACAGAGCATGAACGGGGGAGGGGCAGAGAGAGAGGGAGACACAGAATCGGAAACAGGCTCCAGGCTCTGAGCCATCAGCCCAGAGCCTGACGCGGGGCTCGAACTCACGGACTGCGAGATCGTGACCTGGCTGAAGTCGGACGCTCAACCGACTGCGCCACCCAGGCGCCCCTTTAGTGCTTTACTCTTGGGAAACACTAAGGAGATAGACAATAATCAATAGACATTAAAAGAAAGCTCCCCACATCAGAGGCCATGATCAGACAAACACATGAATAAAAGAGAAACTTAGAGGAAACCTAAATAGAACAGAAAATGAAAGGGAAAAAATTAAATCATTATTAACATCTTCTAAATTAAAAGACACTATGTTTATGAAACAAGATGCACTAAAAATATAATCAGAGAAGAAGTAAGAGGTATTAAAATTTTTTAAATGTGATACTGAAATAAAAAAGTATTCAAAGGAAAGGCTGAAAGATTAAGTAGAATAAATATTTTAGGTGATGGATATTGAGGAGGGCACTTGTTGGGATGAGCACTGGGTGTTGTATCAAAATCAATTTGACAATAAATTATATTAAAAAATAAAAAAAATAAAAATTAAAAATAGAATTATAATATGACCCAGTAATTCCACTACTGGGTATTTACCAAAGGAAACAAATACACCAATTCAAAAAGAAAAAAAAAGAAATTAAAATAAAAATACAAACAAAAAGAAAGCAAAAGAAAAAGTGGGGGAAATATCTGAATATTGAAGATCAGCTAGAGAGCTGAAATATCTAAGGAGCTTAAGGGGGGAGGAAAACACATACAAAATAAACATGAGCATGTTAATTAGAATATCTTCCTAATATTCAGCACAATAAGAAGAAAATACCCAAAAGCACAAGATCCATGAAATTTCAGAACTTCCTGCATAAAAAGAAGATTCCAGAAAGAGGAAAACAAACAGGTAATGTACAAAGAGATGAGAACAGAATGACATTAAACTTCTTAGTAAGAACACTAGAAGCCAGAATACAGTGAGGCACAGCCTTCTGAAGGAAAAGTGCTTTTTAACCTTGAACTCCACACCCAAGTTATCAGCCACGTACATGCCAACTACAGAAGCCCTTTCAGACATAAAAAGTTACTTCAGATGTACACTATTTCAGGAGTTTTACAAGGTAAGTTTGGCAGTTCTAGAAAATAAAGCAGTAAAGGCAAAGAAGAGAAACACAACAGGGACCACGGGGTTCCAGATGAGAAAATGAAGGAACATTCCAAAGAAAACAACTGTAGAAAGATATGCGAAAATATCCCAAAGAAAAAATATGTTCACGGATTTAAATATTTTGATCTCCCCATTTTGGAGTGGGGTCATAAGGAAGGAAAGTGGTAATTAGATGACAGATAACATCCTCAACTAACATAACAGAAAGTCAGTAGGAAATACCTAATACGTATAAACCAAGAATTGTCAATAATGAGCATATTACTTAGAAATATAGAGATGAACATCAGAGTAAACAGAAAAAAGAGTTGTAAGTGGCTACCTCAGTGAAAATGAATTGGGAGGTGGCATGCAACTGTAATACATCATCATAAGAATTAGAGCAACAGTTACATTTCTAACTATATACCTGTACCCTTTCATAAAAAAAATCTTCAAAATCTTTACCAGAGATGATCAGAAAGGGTCCTGGAGCCAAGCAACAAGGAAATACAGATCATTTATTTTCATAGTTAACTGATTCATAAGTTTGACTCTGGTTTTTATTAATTTTACATTCTCTCCTCAATATTTATTTCAAGTTTGATAATAACAGCCTCATCACTTTTCAACCCTCTCAAATACACATATAACACACACAAACCCCAAAGACAGTTCCACTCATTCTGCAAGTACTTAATGTGCTGAGAATATGTCATGCAACAGTTATTTATGTTCTAGGTACCTGGAATATATCCATGAATAAAATTGGCAAATTCCCTGTCCTCAGGGAGCATACATTATAGTGCTATTTAGGGGGGAAAAAAGCAGAATAATTTATTTTATATTATTTAAATAACAGAGACTTTTTCTGACTCACTGGGGACATTGCAAAATTAGTACCTGTGGTCTCCAAAGAAAAGTAATTAGAATTTCTAGCAATGAGTCCCATTCCGTATATGTCTATGCCTTTTGATAGCACAGAAATCACACCACTGAGAGTATATTATGCACATATCTGTAAGACAAATTGATATCCATAGAAGTAATTAAAACGATTTCAATTTAATCAAACTCCCAAAAGAAAAATTTCATGGACATAGTCAAAAAATTAGCTTTCTCCTAAGAACATCTTATTTTCCCTAGGATTCCTAAACTTTAAAAAAACATACATATGTAACTTTTTTCTTAAAATGCTTTCAACACTGAAAACATTATTTCTTAAGGTATAATTATATATTATCCTATGTAAGATCTTTTCTCCTTATACAATATCATTTTCATAGTCCTTTTTTGTTTTCCCAGAAAGACTAATTCCAATTTATCTACTTAGTTCTTAGAATGTGATTCATTATCCTCACCCTTTTCGTTTACTGGATAGGAGCTACTAAAATTAAAACTAAGGGTCTGTCGTATAGAAACTTTTAGACCTAAGAAGTTAGTAAAATTACTTTTGACGATTTATCACTAAGATATATTTAGCTGTGAAACAAACTTCCCCTTTTGTGTGTATTTAAGGAACAAAAGTATGCAAAAGTTGGATATTGTAAACATTAAATGATTATATAATAATGATAAAAATAAGAGCTAACATTTATTGAGTAGGTACATGATACACAGGTATTTCAATATATAGTTTTACCTAATGTTCAGAATAGCCCCATGAAGTATTTTATTATCCTCATTTTTGGATGGATAAGTAGAGTTGAGAGAAGTTAAAGAACTTTCTCCTCTTTATATACTTAGGATTTGAATGTGGGTCTGCCTGTGTCTAAAGCTCTAGCTCTTTCTACTAGACTCAAAAGATCTCTTAGGATGACTTAAGGCTAGTAAAAGAGCTTCTCACAAAGAGACAAAGGTGGCTTTTTTTTTTCTCCTTTCATGCATTATGATTCATAGCAAAACTTGTTTTTCCAGTCTTTTTATAAACTCACTTGTAAAACATCATTTGGAGCGATCTGGAACTAGATTGTGGTGATATCTTCACCAACTGTGAATATACTAAATGCCATTGAATTGTAAACTTAAAAATGGTTACAACGGTAAAAGTTCATATTATGTGTACGTTACCACTACAATTTTTAATGTGATTTGGCCCAAAGGAAGCACAGGTGTATCCTCCACATAAATGGGATCACAAATTTCAAAGCCACCTCTTCATTTCTAAGGCTATACATTTAAATTCTACCTCTTTGCTAGTGACTTCCAAATTTATGTCTTTGGCACAGACCTTTCTCCTGAATTCAGACCCATACATCCCACTTCCTGGTCAGCATCTTCCATGAATTTCTAACAGGTTAAAAAATGTAACATGCCCAATGCCAAGTCGCTAATGGTCCCTCCATGCCAGCCTGTCTCGTCTAGCTGTTAAGGGCAAAGTCTCAGTGCCACCATTGAATCTCTTCCTTCCCCGCCCCCTCACATAAGTAAGTCATGATGCTTTACCTTAAAACAATGTTTCTCAACCTGGGCACTATTGACTCTTGGGGGCCTGGTAATTGTGGTAGGGGCCATCCTGTGTCTTCTACCCACAGATATCAGTAGCTCACCCCAGTTGTGACAAACAGAAAAAACCCTGCTGGGCAAAATCACCTCAGTTGAAAAGGATGGCCTTAAATATAACCAAAATTCAATCTCTTCTTACCACCTTCACTGCCATGACTCTAGATCAAGCTAGTAGCATTATTCTTCACTACTTTTGAAGAAGTCTCCTAACTGACCTCCCTGCTTCCACCATTCTCAACTGACCACTCACAATGACATATTAAAATCTTATTAAAACGAAGTCAGATCATGTCACCACTCTCTCAAAACTCCCCAGTGTCTTTCTTTCTCACCCATAGTAAAAGCCAAATTGTATATGACTATGAGGACACACCTTATTTGGGTCCCGTTCTATCTCTAACCCCATGCTCGCTCTGTTCCAGCATGCTTGCCTCTTCTCAGGTCTCCAAACATGCCACATATGGTCCTGCCTCAGGGCCTTTTGCCTTTGCTGTTTCCTTCATCTGGAAAATTCTTCACCCAATATCCCCATGGCTAGCTGCCTTCTTCCTTTAGGTCTTTATTCAAATTTGCTTCATGAGGCACCTGGATGGCTCACTTGGTTGTGTCCGACATTGACTCAGGTCATGATCTCGTGGTTCACAAGTTCGAGCCCCACGTTAGGCTCTGTGCTGACAGCTCAGGGCCTGGAGCGTGCTCCAGATTCTGTTTCTCCCTCTCTCTCTCTCTCTCTGACCCTCCCCTGCTCATGCTATGCCTCTTTCTGTCTCTCAATAATAAATAAATGTTAAACTTTTTTTAAAAAATTCGCCTCCTTGGTGAGGCATCCTACAGCCTACATGTTAACAATATCTGCCTCTCACCTATCATTGTATATCTCTCTTCCTTGCCTTCTCTTTCCTTCTAAACACTTACCACCATCTAATGTACTTTTTATTTAACTTCTTGATCACGTTCATTACCCCATTTCTTTGCCTGTTTTATTCTCAATTTATCTCATGTGCTTGTAACAGTACCTGTCACACAATAAGGACTTGACAAGTGTTAGTGGAATGAATGAACCTCTTAGAACCAATACTGAGAAATTCTTTGAAACCACTCACTATTATGGCTTCAGAAACCATGATCTGTCCATCCTTACAAACCATGCAGACATGAATAGTTATATATTTACTTAAAACAACAAGCAACATCACTCCTTATCTGGTACTCTCGCAGACACAATCCTTCCTTGGCATGAATGGCAGATTGCTTGACACTAAATATAGATCAGAGGATCTCATCACAGTGATGACAGACACTCAACAGCCCTGCCAGATCAATGACCCCCACAGCCTACAGCTCACCAGACTTTCTCAGTACAGAAATCCTTAGCAACATAATATACCACTCATTATTCATCAATCCATTGTTTATCCAAAGCCAGGAATCACTTAGAAATGCCTCCAATTCGGATAAGGTTGACTATCAGCTAATTCATGGACTCAAGGGAAAACAACAGACACCAACAAAAATCTTAAGTTGTGGATCCTACAATCTAAACTCAGAGAACAGTTTCTAGGTTTCTAAGTATATATGTCTGGGTCTCCTGGGGAAAGCTGTTCAAATTTCAGAATACACTGGACCTGGTTGTCAGATTTGATAACATACTCCCAAAACACAATTGATGTCACCTGCAATACATGTCTTTTAAAACCAAATTGAAATATAATACACTCACATATAAGTAGATTAACAGATTCTAAGATGTTGAAGTTGCCTTTGAAGGTAATGACCCAGAATTGCTCTAATGTACAACGACTCCTCAAGATGATGTATTGTTTACCTTTAAAATAATGTTGCATTCGTATAACTATAATTTATAGTAGCAAAACACTAAAAACTGCTGAAATGCCAGGCAAGCATTAATAAACATACTATTAAATAAAAACACAAAAAATACTATGTAACCATTAAAAGATGAAACTGACCCATGTGCACTATTATGTAATGTTCATCAAGACATCATGTGATAAAATCAAGCTGCAAAAAAAGGGTACATGGTATGACTCCGATTGTAGGAAGCAAAATGTGTGTGCGTATGTACATATATGTACGTATGAATTAAATATTTTCAGAACCACATTGTCCACCTTTCTCCACTCTGCTCCCTGCCCAGGAGGCCAGTCTGTATGATAAATCAGTGGAGTCCCTTGCCTCATGACTTCTGGTTGGATTCAGGCAATGAGAGCCCTGGCAGGAGATGTGAGGGCAAGGGCCCGTCATTCCCCTGGCCCCTTTCCTACTCCTCTCTGCAGGCTGGTTATATCCCTCTGAAGGTCACAGCATCTTTCGGGTATCCTCTCCATGAAGTTTTCTCTCCAGATTCCAGAAACCACTTCCTTTTTTGCCTCTGCAGATCTAGAAGTCATAAAGACTGACACTAGCTCAAGGGCACTCCACAATTCCTTGTCGCTGTTCTTAAACAGTGTTCACACTTTCCCACTTTTGTAAACAGTCCTTTTATTAAACTCCTCCCAATGACCTTCTGTGCATGTACTGTTCCTTTTTTGGCAGAACCCTAATAAATAATATTAGTGATATTTTATGTGTATATGTGTGTATCTTATGTGGTTTATATACACAAATATGCATGGAGAGGTACCTACATGCACAAAGAAATTCTCTGAAGGATACATAAGAGATTGGAGAATGGGATACATGGTCTGGACTTTTGCTTTTCATTTTGTAGCTTTTAATTTTTTTCCACTTTTAAAATATCCAGTCATATACAAGTAATAAATTTGTAATTTATAAGCAAATCCAAATGGGAAATATATATTTATTACCTCTTTGATGGCACATTAAGGAGGGAAAGAAGTAATTAATACCAGGGAAAATGAGACTGATGACAGAGATGTTCATTTGAACAGTGCAATGTATCTTATTGGAAAGATTCTATCTCTGAAACTGAAGTTTGACAGTTATCAAAGAATTCATCCACTGCAGCGTGGGTCTGTACCACTTATTCCAATGACCTGCTTTTAGAAAAGCAGTCTTATTTTTAAAATTTGTTTCCAAATAAGCCCCTTTTCTTCACACATCTCATTTGTGGTTCAGATTTGCTACTTTCTATCTTAATTGCACTTTTTTGAGAACTTTAGACAGAGTAGAGTCATATAAGTGTGCTCATTTAGATTTGATAAATATGTTTAGCGTTTTGTGATTAGAACAAAATAGCCCCTTTCACAGAATTGCAAGACTGACTTTTAGACCTAGTTCCAAAGCTTACTAAAACCACTCTGAGATAAAAAATGCAAATCACTAATGTGGTACTAGAGCCCACAATTAAATTAATTTATAGGGGCTTTCGTGCAATTAAATTTCCTCCAGACTCTATCTCTAGTGGCACTAGGTTTTTTTTACTTAATATACTTTAAAGCATAATTTACCTTAATTTTTGCAAAATCATTTAAATACTACAAATATCACTTTTGTACATATTTCCATGGTGACACAATACATTTGCAGTCTATTTAATTTACGACTGATGAGACTAAAATGAAAATTCTTCAAGGACCATACATTTTCTATAACATCACATTTTCCTATTCCAAGATATTAAGCATAAAAGTTATCTGTATTTGCAAGAATGGACTCTGGAAACAGTAATAAATATTTTAAATGATCTGATTTTGAAACTTTAAGAAAATTAAAATCTAGAGCAAAGAGACACATCAGTGATACAAAGAGCCAAGACGTTTAGGGTTCATCATTTAAGATAATAAAACATAAGCATTTAAAATTAAATTTAACAGATCTTTTCTACACTCAAATTAAAGAAATTATTAGAAAAGAACATGACTTGGGGCGCCTGGGTGGCTCAGTCGGTTAAGCCTCCAACTTCAGCTCAGGTCATGATCTCGTGGTCCCTGAGTTCGAGCCCCGCGTTGGGCTCTGTGCTGACCGCTCAGAGCCTGGAGCCTGTTTCAGATTCTGTGTCTCCCTCTCTCTCTGACCCTCCCCCGTTAATGCTCTGTCTCTGTCTCAAAAATAAATAAATGTTAAAAAAAAAATTTGAAGAAAAGAACATGACTTATACACAAGCCTCCAAATCTCAATTCAACTTATTCATATACTTGTGTACAAGGTATCTGGGGATCTCAAAATACATTAAGGAGACTTCGGAGTCACCACTAATGAGCAAAGTTGTTAGGACAATTCTTCATGCTCCCAAATTTAGATATACAGGATCTATGCTACAAAATATTTAGTAATAAATAGCTAACTAGTCTGTTAGCTAAAAGGAAGAAACATACAGAACTGGTCCAAAGCATTTGTAGCTAAGGCTATCAGCTAAATTCAGTAGTCAATTTTGCTACACATGTGCGGCACAGTGATATATGTGACAAAGGAGAAGCAGATGTAACTATGGAAATCATAACTTTAATTGACAACAACATGAAAATTCAGAAGGATAACAAGGATCATGGGTAGAGGTGACAATTATGCAGAAATAAAAATTAAATGTAAGCTTTATTGTAAAAAAGAAGAGTCTTTTTTTCCTCTCTGAATATTCTCTACTACTCCACAAATAAGAACAAGAATGGAAGAATAGTCTTCTCATTAATGAAAATGGGACAAAGGAACAGCCAGAACATTCCTACCTGGTTTCCAGATGAACTGATTATCCTTTTTGCCTTCCAAATGAGTTGCATGGGACAGCAAGAGAGAAAGTAATAGAAACAGCTTCCTCATGCTCCTCCATAACCAGCAAGTGACAACCAGATTACCCTTTGAAAACATTCTTCAGATTTTCAGCCTCTTGACTTTCCTATTCCTAAAAACAAAATTTTTTTAAAGGAAAAAAAAGAAAGAAAACCAGATAAGTTTCTTCTTTACAGAAATTATAAAGACTCACATTGACTGCTAGAACCTTTATCATGATGATACTACAAATTCCCCATTACCATAAAGAGAGTGCATATAATATCAACATTTTAAGATCAAAGGTTAATTAGCCATGCTTTCAATCCTTACCCATTAAAGAGACTATCAATTCTAGCGACTCCATGGTCCCCTTATCAGTCGACTTTTGTGAGAGGAGGGTTGGCAGATACCTGGTCTACTCTCTCCTTCAACTTAGCCAAACTCCTTGAGGAGCTCACAATTTGGGAAGAAACATGCACACACATCAAAGTCCAAAACAGGGCAAAGAATACTCTAACAGTAGTATTAAGAAAGTGAAATGGAGAAATTGAGGGGGAGGCAATTAGATCATCTGTGCTGAGAAAAAAAAGAGGAAAGTCTCACACAAGGTAATGTCTGAGAGGAGCCTTAGGAAAACAAGGGCTTGAGGGAGCCAGGGGGTGCGTTTCTGGCCGTGAGAACTAGGTGCTGACATGAATTTTGTGTTTAGGGGCTGGTGAGTGGGCCGGTGGCTGCTGTGAAGGATGAGAAGGGGAGGGAGGAATGGACAGAGAGGAGATTTAGAACACAGGTTGGGGAGCAAATTATGAAGAGCCTTGGATGTCATGTGAGTGATTTGGGACTCATTCTATAAATAATAACAATAAGAATTATAGGCAAGGGAATGACTTTTAAACAATTGACACCAGTGTGCACAACACATTCATGGTGGATGAGGCCAGTTAGAAAACTAGCAAATAGTCCAGGAAAGAACTGACAAATGAAAGGATCCGGGTAAATGTCAAATGCAGTACAGAGGCCAGATTCAGTTACCAAATGGATGGAATATGAGAGAGAAAAAATAAAAAAGATAGCAAGACTGCCAACTTACATGATCAAACAGATGGGACCTCTTCACCAAAGGAGGAATGGTAAAGAGGGGCATGTTTGAAAAGGAAGATAAGAAGAGTTTCCTCCCAGCAATATTAAGTCTGATGTGCTTACAGGATATCCAGGTAGCTTCCTAAAGGATAATAAGTCTACCTGGAGGTAAGGAGATTAGAGATCATGGGCCACAGTTCATGTAATAGGAAAATGTATTAAGAAACATGGGTGGAGGGGGGGAATAAAAAGATTGAACAGTAAAAGGATATCAAGGTAGAAGTATTGTCCCTACACATTTACCCACATAGTGGCTAAGAGTGAGGAACAAATCTGACTATGAGCTTCCCAGTGACCAAAGAAAGGAAGTAGCTATTAATGCCCTCATGTATGTAGGAGAAAATTATATCTTCTTTTTTATTATTGTTTCAGGAGAAGCCACTACTCTACTTTCAGGCACTGATGGAATTTACCCTAGGAGTCCTCATAAATACAGACGCTGTGCTAAGCAATGTGCTGAACACAACACTTCATCAAATATAAGAAACATGGCAAACCGTGTTTCGTGGCATTCCAGGCACATTCCAAGAGTACAATGGAAAAGTACAAAATCAGTAAAAAAGCTTCTACAAAGGATCAAGCAATGAAGTTCAAGTACACAGCTCTCTGACGGCTGGCCTGGATCCAGGGATGAAGAGAGTACATGGATGGATAAGCAACCAAAACCTTTTCTTCAAATTTCTGTATCACATACCAATATTGAGACTCATCAAAGTGGAGTCATCTGGCTGAAATAAAACAGAGCTCTCTTGCTTCACTGCCCCCAAGACTGGCCTGGTAAACTATCTCACGGAACTTTTGTGGCATTGCTGGACATGATTCAAACACCTCAAGCCCAGAGAACTGAACTGGCCATACTTCTTTGTAGCAAACATCCAAGAGTATGATTTGCTACAACTATGCTTTTGCTATAGGCTAGGCAGCATGGATATTAATTTTAGCTTATTCCAAGGATAAAACTTGTAATGAAAATGATCTGTGTAGTTAATCCTAAGCTATTATTATTACTATTAAAGTAATTTGCCATCAGGACCAGCTCTCTACAAAGATAACTTCTTTTATGCAGGAAATCACCAGGGTAAAGGAGAGGACTTTGTTCATCCTCATCATTAAGAGACATATATCCAGCATATCTAAAAATATATTCAAGGGGCGCCTGGGTGGTGCAGTCGGTTAAGCGTCCGACTTCAGCCAGGTCACGATCTCGCGGTCCGGGAGTTCGAGCCCCGCGTCAGGCTCTGGGCTGATGGCTCAGAGCCTGGAGCCTGTTTCCGATTCTGTGTCTCCCTCTCTCTCTGCCCCTCCCCCGTTCATGCTCTGTCTCTCTCTGTCCCAAAAATAAATAAACGTTGAAAAAAAATATATATATTCAATTCTGTGTCTCCCTCTCTCTGCCCCTCCCCCGTTCATGCTCTGTCTCTCTCTGTCCCAAAAATAAATAAACGTTGAAAAAAAAAATTTTTAAAAAAAAGGGGGCGCCTGGGTGGCACAGTCAGTTAAGCGTCTGACTTCAGCCAGGTCACGATCTCGCGGTCCGTGAGTTCGAGCCCCACGTCAGGCTCTGGGCTGATGGCTCAGAGCCTGGAGCCTGTTTCCGATTCTGTATCTCCCTCTCTCTCTGCCCCTCCCCCGTTCATGCTCTGTCTCTCTCTGTCCCAAAAATAAATAAACGTTGAAAAAAATAAAAATATATTCAAATCATTGATATGTAAACTAAAGAGAAGGAAGACCCAAACCATATTTACTATACTCCAAATGGCTGTAGGTGGAAAGCCACAAAAGACTTAAAAGAGTTAAGAGTTCCAGTGATCTGGAATGATTAGTCAAAAATTAATATTTAAACATCTTGAATTTTGTATCAATTTTTGTATTTAATTCAAAATAAAACAATAACAAAATCACCACAATTCTCTGAGTAGAGGCCGCTATGAGCCCTGATCTCATTTTAGGCTTTCTTATCATTCCAGAACCCTGTGCTGACTCTGCAAAGGGACCCAATGTCTTGAAGGTTCCTTTTGTGTTCATCTAAGCCAGTGGCAGATCCCTGAGCAGAGTGGCTTGGGAACCTCCTAGCCACTCATGCATGTACAGTCACCACATCTTCTGGCTGTCACTAACAGGAAGAGTGCCAGTAGAAACCTTAGGCTGATCTTGACCAAACAAACAAACAAAAAAAACCAAAAAAACAAAATCTGAAATACAGATCTTAGAGAATGAACAAAATCATTTCAATCTGGGATGCCACAGCAATCTTACTCCTGGGAATACCTACACATTTTAGTGTCAGTATTGTCTATGATCCTATACATCATTACCTCCCTTTCCCCAAGAAGCTGAAGGACAAATGATGGGAAACTAGGTTTGGTGAAGCTTCCACCACTTGCCATGCTCCATGCTTTAGATGTATAAGTAAAATGAGAATCTCTGCTGGGTTGATGGACAGCACAGGATGGAATGTGACCCCAGGTTTGTCTTACTCCACTAAACTGTGTTTCCTCTCTTTCCTCCAAATGTCTGAAAGTTTACTCAATTATTCCTTCAAAGACACTGGGAGTCATTCTTGTATTCATTACTTGAAAAGCCACACAAGTATTCACAATAAAAAAAGAGGGGAAACAAGAAACAATTAGAGATTCCACTCCTCTATTTGTACAACATAAATAGATGTTGTACAAATGCTGTAACTACAATAAAAATATATATTATGCAGGAAGCATGTGCTACCCACGATGGCATAAATAATTTATATCACGACCATCGTTCAGTTTCCAAATCAACTTATTTACTATACATCTTAGCATCCAAAATATATTTGTAAGGTTAGCTTTAAATTGATGAATACTAAGAGAACTAAAAAAACACTGTTTATCCTTTTTGCCTCTGTTTTCTTTTTTTTTTTTTTTTCAACGTTTATTTATTTTTGGGACAGAGGGAGACAGAGCATGAACGGGGGAGGGGCAGAGAGAGAGGGAGACACAGAATCGGAAACAGGCTCCAGGCTCTGAGCCATCAGCCCAGAGCCTGACGCGGGGCTCGAACTCACGGACCGCGAGATCGTGACCTGGCTGAAGTCGGACGCCTAACCGACTGCGCCACCCAGGCGCCCCTTTTGCCCCTGTTTTCTAATCATTTGAAGGCAATTCGGACTATGAAAAATGCGTCTTACGTTTTACACGCATTTCGTTTCCCTTTAAATGTATTCTTATCATTGAAGTCCTTGAATATTTAAAAGGCACAAAACTTAAAAATAAAATAAAATAAAATAAAATAAAATAAAATAAAATAAAATAAAATAAAATAAAATAAAATAAAAGCTGTTCCAATTTGCTTTCAACCTGCAGGAACAGCAGTGAAAGGGAGGGAAGCAAACTTGAGCACACATATCCCCATAGTGCCATCTCATGGCAATTTGTGGACAAGATGGCTCGATAAAGATGGCTGAGTAACAGGGGCTGGAGGAGAGGACACCCAAGTTGAGACCCAACCAACTGACTGGCACAGCTGATTCAGCTGAGGGCCACTCCAGATAGATGCCTATTACAAGTGATTGTTAACTAAATACCACTGGAGAGACCACAGGAGCATTTGCTTTTTCTCAGCTATCTGCCTGATTTCTGATTGCAATATTGTGAATTCCATTTCATCTTTCATAATCTGTCTGTATATAGAATATTGACCTAAATACTCTAACTTTCACCAAAGCCCTGCTATGTAGCTATTCCTATTTTCTCTCATTTCAGAGACGAGGCATGGAGAGTTAAGTGACAAGCCCAAGGTCACAGAGGTGGTAAGTCATTTCCAAGTGATCTCAGTGGCCTTCCTCTGAAACAAGAGAGAGTAGCATTGTAACCCTGTATCAACGCAAGCAACTTTTTATAACCCTGAAAATGGAGATCCTTTATAGCCCTATGTAGGGTCTCTCAGCAGCTTATACATGGCAATTTACATATCATTTCACTCAATCCTCACATAATATTATGAGCAATTATTCCTATTTTTCAGATATAAAAGAGACTGATCATTAAGGATGTTAAATAATTATTCCAAGGTTACCTCAGCCAGAAAATGTCAAAGCTGGATTACATAACGGGCCTGACACCATAGCCCCGATCTGTTTATGGCATCACATGTAGTGACCCTGGCAGGTCACCTGGCCTTGGAGCCTCAGGGTCCTCATCTACAAAATGAGGAGGACAGTCATCTCATAACCTCTAGGATGGGATAAAATAATGGATGGAAACTACTTAGATGGGGGTCAGCCAGAGAACGAGCGTTTGCTAAATAAAGGGCCACCATTGCTAATATTGTTATTACTCTCTCAAAATTCAAAAAACTCTTACTCTAGCAAATTTAAATAACAGTGCAAATGCAATCCTGCCCTGCAGCAAAGGAATGAGAGATGATTTTTTTCCAACCACCCAATCTTGTGACTTTGTGCATACCATATTTCTGAAGAGCTAAAAGCAGTCTGTACCAAGAGCCCCATTAAAGATTCACACTGACCCTGTGAAGGAGAAAACAGGTATTATCATCTCTATTTTATGAGAAAGTAACCTCTGGCCTCACAATGACATGATATTTAGTAACTTCCTCAAGCTTTGTAACCACCAGCCTCTTCTCCATGCACCTCACTCTGCAGAAGCCAATTACATCAACATACGAGGTATCTGCAAGCATACCGAATAATATACAATCACGTGGACTCTGGTTTTCTATAGTAATAATTTCAATAGGTTTGCATCATGTAATAAGGCCACAGAGAATTCTGCACAAAGTCCACACAAGTATTTTACATATATGTGGACAAACTTTTGCCACAGGAACAATAGAAAGAGGGCTTGAAACAGATTTGTCACAACCTTCAAAGCTACATCTTGGTAGCTGCAGCAGACGCTACTTACTATCTCTATCTCTATCTCTGTCTCTATCTCTGTCTATATCATCTATATCTACCTATATATATCTATATATCTATTCTATATATCTATATCTATATTTCACATTGCCGGATTTTCTTTCAGTTAGAGTGACCACATAACAGTTCTAAGCAATGGATTGAGTGTCAAATATATTTTTATTCCCCAAAAGAAATATAAAATCCCAAAGGACAAAACGTAAAAGTGTGGTTCTTTGCCATTACCCCTGCCTGGAACATACATATAATGTCTGGAAGTACCAGAGCCATCTTAAGCCCATGACAATGAACACTGCCCACTACTATGAATGATGGAGCGGGGATGAAGAAGGATCCTGAGACTCAGATGCCATAGTGGAGCCTCAGCAACTGTCCTACATTGTCACCCTCTGGACTTTCCACCTTGTTAGGGAAATAAATCTGCTTGTTTTAATCCCCTTTTTTCTGTGTTTTCTGTTACATGAGCTGAAAGCAACTCTAACTCCTAAGGGTATCATGTCCCTACACGCACTGGGTCTGTTAACAGATATACCTATTTGTATGCATGTGCCTCTCTCTCTGACTTCTCCAGATTGAAACACAGTATCTTCCATGATTCAAGCAACACACTGAAATTCTCTGTAAACCTGATCGTGGATGCCCCTATTTCTAACAGGGGAGGTTGGTTTATTTCCCATACTGATTACTTCAGGTAATAGACACACTATTCAAAGAAAAGCCACTGCATCTGTTGTCATTTTGCATAAGAGTTATCAAAGTGAAGAAAGGGGGCTTCATGGGTGATAAACTATAAATAAAAAAGAAGGGTAGTGATTACTCTGGTAAGCTGCCTGAGGCTCCCCAGTGAGAACAAATCCACTCATACACAGTCTAATTTAAGAACATATTTATGCAGTTATTCCCCCATGCTGTTGCCAAGTCCCCTCCCTAATTCTGAAGGCATTATGGACAGATTTTATCATTTGAGAACTACCTTGTCATCACCTCATGGAAAGCCATCTATTACCTCATGGAATCACATCCTCGTTACTCCTAGTGTTTCTGGTTATTGTGCAAATCTTCCACTTCCTCTTAATCACTTTTTCACTTGGGTCAGGGATACCAAACTTTTTTCATTTCTCACTGGCCACTTCTCAACCTCCTTTTCTATCATATCCTCCCATTTGACCTCTAAATTGACGTATCTCTCACTCTGTTCTCAGAGCCTTTTCTTTCCTCACTTCCCAAGTCATCTTAGTCTCCCAGCATGAAATACCATGTTTCAAGTTCCCATTTCCCCATATCCATCCCCATACCTCCAGTCCTGATTTGTTCCCTGAACTCATGCATCCAAATTACTGCTGAACATCTCCACAGGGTGTCTGATAGGTGACTGACATGCAGCACACATAGCAAAGCTTGTGATTCCCTTATGTAGGCTGCAGCCCACTTCTCCTCCCCCAGTGTCATCTCCAAAATGGCAATCACACTTCACCAGGCAAGAAACCCAGGAGTCACCCTGAAATCCTTTCTTTTTCTCACATATGAAAACCAATCCATCAGCAAACCTAGCTGGCAACACCTCCACAGTCTGTCCAGTATCAGGCAAGCTCCCATCTCCTTTGCCACCATCTTCCTAGTGCAAGCCACCACCATTTCTCACCTGAGCTACGCTATCAGTCTCCTAACTGGTGGACTGCTGTCACTCTTGAATGCCTTCTATGCATTCTCCATAGAAAATCCAGGATAACACTCAGGAAAGAAAAATATGCTGCCCTCCTTAAAATCCTCTCATGGTTTCCCATCACAAAATAGAACCTAAAAATTATGCTGGTTAGACTCTTGCTTCCTCTCTTTCTTACTAATCTCCAGTCTTCTAGCCCAGGCATGCTGGCCTCTTTCTTGTTCCTCAAGGATGCACCTTCTCAAGGTCCTTACAGTACTGTTTTTTTTTTTAGATATCCACAGGGCTTGCTTCCTTACTTCATTATTCTCAAAGGCCTTCCCAGACCACCATCTGTTCAGCACAGTTGCATTCAATCTATCCTCTTGGCATTTGTTTGTTTGTAACACTTACAAAAGATCAATACCTGACAATCTAGTACATATTAGTTTATTTTTTTAATTTTCATCTCCTCTAGTACCATCTGCATACTTTATCTTGTTCACTGTATATTGCTGGGAAGGTAGATGTTCAACAGGTATTCGCTAAATGAATGAAAGAAGGAATGAATGAGTCTACATTTGTAAAAATTTTTTCTAGTTAAGTTTTCTTGATCATGGACCATAATTTTGATGAAGAGGTTTTAGCATATAAGGGCAAATGAACAGCTAGAAAAGCCCATCTACTTGAAAAATTAGCCAACTGAAATATATTAAAATTATTTCTAAAATCCCGATATTTGGAGCATATGTAGCATGTCTAAATAACTAGGTAAGGGGGTTTTATCCAACACACAGAACTATCTGCTGCAAATTTAAGAAAGAACCAGAAGTGCTGACTCTTGGGGTACCTGGCAGGCTCAATCATTAGAACATGCAACTCTTGATCTCAGAGTCGTGAGTTCAAGCCCCACATTGTGTGTAGAGATTACTTAAATAAATTTTTAAAAATACATAAATAGGGGCGCCTGGGTGGCTCAGTCGGTTAAGCAGCCAACTTCGGCTCAGGTCATGATCTCGCGGTCCGTGAGTTTGAGCCCCGCGTCGGGCTCTGTGCTGACAGCTCAGAGCCTGGAGCCTGTTTCGGATTCTGTGTCTCCCTCTCTCTGACCCTCCCCCATTCATGCTCTGTCTCTCTCTGTCTCAAAAATAAATAAACGTTAAAAAAATTTAAAAAAAAAATACATAAATAAAAGTGCTGACTCTCATTTTTAAAAGAATCATATTTCCATGTTTTTAGATGAAAAATTATCACTTACTTTTTTCTAAGTGCAAAATGGCTCCTTTGGGAGCAAAATTTACCTAAAAGGAATGGTTTCTAAAAATGTATATTTTCCTACTTGTCATCATAGGAACCTCTTTACATTATTATTCAACAACTACAATCACTACTGAATGCTATTTTGCTTCAATAAATGATGTTGTCAGCTTCCTAACCCTTGCATTTAAAGCCAAAAAAAATAACAACAAAAAAATCTTTCATTAAAATGTATACTTGTCATTTTAATTTTAATGGCTACTAAAATTTATTTAGAGACAAATGGAAATTATTTAAATTTAGAACAATAGGTGGCCTCTGAAATAACATTCATCAGATATTCAAGAGCCAATGGTAAACTGTATAATGTTATGAGTTTCTCTTATTTTGAGTTTTTGAATTCTCTCCCCTGTGCCCAGTAGAGTTAATTTAGTAATTGTGAAACCCTGAAAATCACATGGACTCTGGCAAACAGTTAAAAATTCCTCTCACTTTATAAATAAATTACAAACACCTTATTCCACACCCCAAAAAAGATCAGGAGATCTTTTTTTTTTTCTATAAAAAAATTTCTATATTACCTGTATTTGATTCCACAGGTGGAAGACTCTTTTTTATATAAAGCAGGAAAAAGTGAAAGCTAAATAGTTTAATGAAACAACATGAAAAAACATAAGATATTCCCTACAGAAAAAATAAAACCTATATAATTTGCTTGGAGGAGCTTAGGTTAATTACAAAAAGAAAATGCATTCAATTTGAAAGCATTACATTCTAGAAAGAGTAATAAAGTTAGTACAATCAGTTTTGTAGATATTTTAAGAAATAAAACAGGAACATAATGGCATTAGTCTACAGTCCATTATGCTTAAAGGTATAGGAAAGAATTTGATAATCTCTTTTTACCAAATTTTATAACTAAATATATATATTAGTATTTTATATATGTGTGATATATATATATATATATATATATATATGAATGGAGACAGAGAGAGAGAGAGTGATTTTTTTTGTGTGTAAGGTTATATTTAACCATTACTCTAAAGAGCTTTATACGAATTCAGTATAACTAGAATGTGTGAACAAGACAACATCGTCTTCTCAAATGCTATTGACCTTTGAAATTAAAAAATACTTAATTACTCATTAATATTTTCTGCAATGTAAGATTCTAAATATTTAATGTCAAGAGAATTATCTAGTTAAACATAAATATAGTTTTGTGTTCTCTTCATCAATTATGCATCTACTGTTGCAAAAGAACTTATTGAAAAATGTGTTCACAGTTGACATAAAAAATAGTGACATGTGTATAAGCCTGTAAAATTTTCTAGCAGTCCCTCCCATTATCTTTTATAAGTTTTCATGTATTATGATTCGGCATTGACCATTAATAAGTTGCTCATTAGATTCAGAAGATTTGATAGAATTTACTCTCATCCTTTTTCATCTCATTCTTCCCAAAAGAATGGGGTAATATCTGAAAGAGAATACTTTAAGTCGAAATGCAAAGGTCTTTTTAGATTCTTCTTTTATTGCACAAGCCACAAAGAAAGTTGTAAGAACATGTTTAACCAGTGGAAAACAGATTATGTTCCCTCTACTAGCAATTCCAAGGTTGTTGTGTGTGTGTGTTTTTAATTTTATTGTTTCTAGGTGTTTTAAATGTATCAACAAAGTCTGAAGTCAGCTGCCATGAAATATATTTCATTTAACATTTTCGTACCTTAAAAATGCAATACCTCCATTTATCAATACTATCTACCTTCAATTTCACAGAAACAGGCAGAAATTGATGACACTAAATAAAAAGCCATTCTTCATCTTCATGTACTGTATTACACTATTAATGTGCATCTGCTTATGTGTACAGATACACACACAAATACTTCTAAAATGATAAAATGATCAAAACACAAAAATGAGACTTTCAAAGAGTGATTTCTCTCAGAGAAAGAAAACCAAGTTCACTGGGTACCCTGGCAATTTTCCACTGGAAATTTTACATTTAGAAGTTTAATTACAAACTTAGATAAGTGGATTATAATGAAAGATATCTCTAGTAAGGGAGCCCAGACAGATGCATCATGAATGCATTAAAGAAAACACTAGAGAGAGAGAAGTTTCCATCAGCAGAAAGATTTTAATTAAACAGCAATAGGATGGATCTTTTCTGTGAAATGATACTACTGTTACCCACAGTTCATTAAAACTATTTACTGTATAATATATTCATTGAAACCATTTGAGTCTGGAAAGTATGTTTAAACCTTTCGTTCTTAGTTATGAGGGCAGAAAACTGTGGGCAAGGAGGAGGGGAAAGGTCTACCAGGGAAATGTGGGAATGAAAAACCATTTCTCTGTTTGCATTGTGTCCTTGGAGAGCTATGCCTGAAGTAACTCCACACTTCCTGGAGACTCATGGGTTTCAGAAGAAGGCAAAAAAGCCACAGTGACCACGAAAATATCCACTGAATTCTATCTGTGATCCATTTGGGATAGCCAAGTGGATGGCTAAGTTGAGCATTCAATGTCATCTGTCTATACTTTATTCTTGGCATGGATTCAGTTATTTACTTGGTATACTAGGTTGTTAAAAACATGCATATCCCAGTGGCCTCTGCAGTGTCCTATCAAAAGGTTTTTTCTTGAAGTTAAAAGCCACATTTTGTTCATTTTGTATTTCTAACTTGTGGCTTAACAACTAGACACAGTATGTTCATTTGTGAAGGACAAATGAAGTGAATAGGTACAGCAGGGTATATACTAATCAAATAAAATTATAATGAACAAAAAGAATCAGACTAGGAAAGCCAGCAACCTCAAACACACACACACACACACACACACACACACACACACACACACACACTGATTCCAACATGCTCCCCCCAAAAACGCTGCAGAGTTCCATTCTGAACAACTTTCTTAGATAGCTACCATTTGCTATTCACCCTATCAATGTTGCACCTTTTCTAACGCTTTTCCAGACTGTTGCCAGTTACAAGTTGGAATGAGGACCACCAGCTCCAACGTTGGAGGAGCTCTAAGGCCCCAAAAATGAAAACATTTCTGAGTTTAACAGTGCATAGGAAAAGAAGTGCCAAGTGGATATTTTAGTAAAACAAGTAAATATTAACTAATAATTAGGTAATGTTCTGGGGCGCCTGGGTGCATCAGTCAGTTAAGCATCTGACTTCGGCTCAGGTCATGATCTCACAGTTCATGAGTTCGAGACCGGCATTGGGGTCTCTGCTATCAGCACAGATACGCTTTGGATACTCTGTCCTCCTCTCTCTCTGCCCCTCCCCCACTTGCATTCTCTCTCTCAAAAATAAACACTTAAAAAAATAATTAGGTAAAGTTCTTAAAGAAAATTAAATGACTCAGGCCCCCTGGACTAATAGTCTTGAACTTTCAGATGCCTTATAATTTCTAGAAATCATCACTCATTTTAACAGAGTTAACAGTGAATCACAGGAAGCCTTCAAAGGACCTCGGCCTTTAAAATAATGTTTTAGTATAGTAATTTTTTATTAAAATGCAAAATATAACATCCTACACATCTGATATTTGTTGTACCAAAGTAATAGATATTAACAGCAACACAGACATAACTTCTGTCAGCTAGGGGGAGAGGAATGATGTTCAGAAATCTTAAGGTCAGGAGGAGATGTCTGTGAGAACAAAAGCTTGAAAAAAATTGTTATCAATTTTTTTTTAATTTTTTTTAACGTTTATTTATTTTTGAGACAGAGAGAGAGCATGAACGGCGGAGGGGCAGAGAGAGAGGGAGACACAGAATCGGAAGCAGGCTCCAGGCTCTGAGCCATCAGCCCAGAGCCCGACGCGGGGCTCGAACTCACGGACTGTGAGATCGTGACCTGAGCTGAAGTCGGATGCTTAACCGACTGAGCCACCCAGGCGCCCCTGTTACCAATTTTTAAATGACAATGCTATATTCCCTTAACAATTTCCAACACATGCCATCATTACTCTAAAACTGATCCTACTCTTCTTCTACAGCAATTCTTCTTGCACCTTCCAGCTCCCAAATACGAGAATAAATAAATGTTGAAGTAAGTATTGAAACATGTAAGAGGTTATTGATAGCACTAACATTAACGCTTAAAGGATTAATGAATTAAAAGAATGTGAAATATCTATAACTTAGTTTCCCTTATACCCTTGGTAGTAATGCAATATTTACAATGACAAAGAATTAACTCAGTGCCCCACAAAGTGGCCTATCCCATTTTGTGATAACTTCAGTGATTAGGACAAGCATCTCAACCCAGAACAGTCATTTTACTTTCTTATCTAAAGCCTTTGACCTTAACGCTTCCCTCTGCAGTTATAAAGTATATCTCATCTGTCTGCCACATAAAAAAACTCCAAACTTCCTCCTTTCTAGGCTCAACATGTTTATCTCATACTCCATTATTCATGGTTCACGGTATCTACATCCTTCACCAAAGTGGGCCTTTTCTCCAGACATGCCTCCAGAAGGTGAAAGACAACTCTATGCAGAAGGAAAGGCTGTGAGCCATTAGTAGCCAAATTCACAGTAACTGATCAGGTAAAAGGGCTTTGGATGGGGCAAGAACTGCCTCAGAAACAATCCTAAGTACAGGAAAAAAATAACCTGTGCAGAGAAGCATTCATATCGGGGCTTATTATTACTGTTAATTAGAAACATGGTAATGTTAATTAGAAGACAGTAACCTAAATGTCTACCATAGGGAAATGATTAATTAATTTTATTGTATCTTCTCAATGCAGAACTGTGTAGCCATATTATAGTTATTAAGAGTATAAAAATATGGAATGTATGTGTAGGATAAGTTGAAAAACCTCAATATTATATTATGTTTCACTAAAATTATGTGGGAAAAATCTATGCATTAAGTTTTCTGGAAAAAAAGTCATACCAAGAATGTTAGTTGCATTAACATGGTATAAACATGAGAGATTGTTTTTATTCTTGTCCTCTCACTTATCCAAGCTTTAAAAAAGTTATATTAGGATGAGTAAGTCAGACTGCCTTTATTTCACAGATTTTTTTCCAGTTTTATTAATAAATAAATAATACACATCACTGTAAAAGTTTAAGGCATACAGCATGATGTTTTGATTCATAAAAATTGTCAAATGATTACCACAATAGGTTCAGGTAACATTCATCTCCTC
This sequence comes from Leopardus geoffroyi, assembly GCF_018350155.1. NCBI lineage: Eukaryota > Metazoa > Chordata > Mammalia > Carnivora > Felidae > Leopardus > Leopardus geoffroyi. Next base: position 128,527,139 of record NC_059328.1, on the reverse strand, counting down.
ATAAAAAGAAAAAAAGAAAAGAAAAGAAGGGGTGGGAAGTCTCCTTGTGACAAGATTCACAGGATTTACTCTCTTAACAACTTCCCTATATACCATACAGCAGTTTTAGCTATAGTCACTATGCTATACATTACAGCCCAAGTACTTATCTTATTACTAGACTTTTGTACCTTTTGATTACCTTCTTCCAATTACTCCTCCCCCCTACTCTCTGTCTCTGGTAACCCCAAGTCTGATCTCTGTTTCTATGAGTTTTGTTTTGTTTTGTTTTAAGATTTCACCTATAAGCAACATCATATAGTATTTATCTTTCTGTGTCTGACTTATTTCATAATGACTTCAGTGCCCACCCATACTGTCACTAATAGCAGGATTTCCTTGTTGTTCTGTGGCTAAATAATATCCTATTGTGTATATATACCACAACTTCATTATCCATTCATCCACCTATGGACACTTCAGTTGTTTCCACATCTTGGCTAGTGTAAATAATGTCCTTTCAAGTTAGTGTTTTCATTTTCTTTGGATATATTCTCAGAAATGGAATTTCAGGAGCATACTGTAGTTCTATTTTCAAATTTTGAAAATCTTCCATGTTATTTCCATAGTGGCTATACCAATTTACACTCCCACCAACAGTTCACAAGAATTCCCTTTTCCCCATTAACCACCCCAGCATTTGTTATCTCTTGTCATTTTGATCATGGCCCCTCAAACAGGCATGAAGTGACATCTCACTGTGGTTTTAATTTGCATTTCCCTAATGGCTAGTGATGTTGAACATCTTTCCATATCTCCATTGGCCTCTTGTATATCTTCTTAGGAGAAATGTCTATTCAAGTCCTTTGCCCATTTTTAATGGGTTATTTGTTTTTTCATTACTGAGCTGTATAAGCTTTTAATATATTTTGGATATTAACCCTTTATCAGATATATGGATTAACAAATATGTTTTCCCATTCTGTAGGTTGTCCTTTCACTTTATTGATGATTTATTTTACCATATCAAAGACTTTTAGTTTGATGTAGTCTCACTTGTTGATTTTTTTATTATGTTGCTTGTATTTTAGGTGTCATCTCCAAAATTCTTTCCAAGACCCATGTCAAGAGGCTTTATTCCCATGTTTTTTCTTCAAGGAGTTTCATTATTTCAGGTCTAACATTTAAGTCTTTAAATAGATCATTTTGATCTATTTTTTGTGAGTGTTGTAAGATATGGGCCCAGTTTCATCCTTTACATGTGAATATCCAATTATCCCAGCACCATTTATTAAAGAGAGTGCCTTTTCTCCATTCAGTATTCTTGGTTCTCTTGTCACATATTAGTTTACCAAGTATTCTTGGGCTTATTTTGGGGCTCTTAATTCTGTTCCACTGGTCTATTTGTTTGTTTTTATACCAGCACCATATGTTTTTTATAACTGTAGCTTTATAGTTAAAGCCATTTGGGGTCTTTTGTGAATTTATATACATTTTAGGAATGTTTCTTTCTACTTCTATAAAAAAAAATGCCATTGGAATCTTGATAAGGATAGCATTGAATCTACAGATGGCTTTTGGAAGTATTGACATTTTAATAATATTAATTCTTCCAATCCACAAACACAGGATATCTATTTATTTGTGTCTTCTTCAATTTCTTCCATCAACATCTTGTAGTTTTCATAGTACAGATATTTCACCTTCTTGGTTAAATTCCTAACTATTATATTGTTTTCCATGCTATTATAAATGATATTTTATTTCTTTTTCAGAAAATTTTTTGTTAGTGCATAGACATGCTACTGATTTTGTATGTTCAGTTTGTATCTTGCAACTTTACTGAATTCATTGATTAGATCTAACAGTTTTGATTGAGTCTTTAGTATTTTCTATGTATAAAATCCCATCATCTGTAAATAGAAATATCTTTCTTTATAGTTCTGACACATTTTTTTTTTCATGACTGATTGCTCTAGATGGGACTTTCAGTACTATGCTGAATAGGAGTGGTGAAAGTGAGCACCTTTGTCTTTCCAGATATTAGAGATATAGCTTCAACATCTCATCAATGAGTGTATTAGCTGTGGGCTTGGTATATACGGTCTTTATAATGTTGAGTTATATTCCCTCTGTGCCTAATTTATTAAGAGTTTTTATCATGAATGGATGTTGAATTTTGTCAAATGTTTTTTTTTCTGTGTCTATTGAGATGATCATAGGATTCTTTTCTTTCATTCTATTAATGTGTTGTATTGCATTGATTGATTTGCAGATGTTAAACCATCCTTGCATCCCAGTGATAAATTCCACTTGATCATGATGAATGATCCTATTAGTGTGCTGCTAAATTTGGTTTGCTAGTATTGTACTGAGAATTTTTGCATCTGTATTCATCAGGGGTATCAGCCTAAAATTTTCTTTGCTAGTATTGTCTTTTTTCAGTTTTAGAATAATGCTTCAGGTTTTCTAAGAAAACCCAGAGAACACACTGTAAGTACCCAACACCAAATATGGTATAACACATATTGAGTGCTTAATAAGTATCTGCTTCCTGCTTGAAGAAGCCAACTCATCAAGGCCATTTCAGTGCACTATGTGGATTTTGGCAATCTGTTGGTGAAAGAATGTTTTTCCAAGGAAGGAAAATAATCTGTTGCAAAAGAAAATTTAATGTTTCTTCAAAATTTTAATGTTTTAACTACTTTAAATTAGTGTTGTTTCCCCATGTAGCCATTCTTCCTCAAGTAGCAAAAATGAGGAGAGCTTCCCCACTCTTTTATGTATTGCAAAACCCATTTAAACACAGAATTACCATCAACTTTTAATGGAAATGCCTGGAGAAGAGAGGAAGGACCCTTGGGTTTCATGATACTGCATAAATAATTAAAGCTGATTGCAGGATAATTTTATATTTTTTATCATGAAAACTAAAATGAATGTAAACAATTTGCCTCTTTCAAGAAAATAATCTCAGTTTGACTTATTTCTGTTGAAGCTGGTCCTGTATTCAATAATGAAAGCTTAAAATCAAACAGAGATCAAGATGTCTACTCCTTCTGGTTTTCTTTCCTACTCCTCAGAGTTGTACAAGCCATGAGACCCTCTTCCTACACCCCCTATGGTAACTTAAATCCTTATAAAATTTTTTCTCAATATTCTCTGCTCTACTTTGCTCTTCATTCTGAGAACTGAAGCCAAACACTATCACAGTGATAGTCACTGCCCCAGCCAATTGATAGCTGATTTAATTTAATATTATACAAATTTCTAGTGCAATAGGATCCAGATGGTCCCTTGAATGCTGTTAAAACCAAATATACACCTAACTCCATGATACTATGTCCTAGCAACACAATGAACAGAATCCTATAATTCTGCTCCTACTCTAACATGAAATTTCATAACAAATACTGCCATGACCAAATATTTAATGAATACCAGAATGGAGAGACAAAGTAGAGTGCTATACTCAGGTAAAATAAAAAAATCATGCTTACCACCTCTTTTTCAGAGCTTGCCAACTAATCGTAATTACTGGACATACAATAAGTAATAAATTTAATTAATGAAACAGTAGCATACAGGGCAGATTAAGGAAGATAAGATCAAACTAGAAGACTAGAGCAGTAATTTACATGTAAACACGTGCTACAGGTAAAGTGACCATTGTGGAAATGTAAAAATGGAAGGGCAGCAAGAGATGTAACAAAGGAAGTAGAAAGTGAAGGAAGAAAGAAGAGAGTCATAGCTAACAATGAGGTCTCAAGAAACAGAGTTGGAAGGAGGAACCAGTTAAGGAAAGTGATGATGATTGCTTCTTTGTTGTATGTTTGATGTAATAATGTAATATTCAAGTAATAATGTCTATTAGAGAGATGGAGAAATGGAACTGAGAGGGGTCAAAGTTAGAGATACAATTTGGAAAATCAGGTCCATTAAGTTGGTAGTAAAGTTCACAAAAGTAGAAAAATTGGGTAGGCTCTCCAAGTGAGAGAATGCAGTACTGACAGAACAGGAGGCTAAGGGCTAAGCTCTTCAGTCTGCTCATATTTAGAGGAAGAGGAAGCAGTTTTTGCTTATGCTATCTCTTCTAGGCAAAACATTCTCTTCTACTTGACAGTTTTATGAACTTGTCTGCAACACTCAAGGGCTAGCAAAAATGGCACCTTATCTGCAGAATCTTCTCCAGCTCACCTGGGAAGAGTTCCTCGCTACCCAACTTATAATCCTAAAGTATGTTGTACAATAATCATTTCTACATCTCTTTTATCCATTAGACTGTGAACTCCACAGAGATAAAAATTTTGCCTGATTATTTTTTACATTCCTAGCAAGGTGCCTGGCACAGATAAACATTTAACTAAGTCTTATTAAATGCTCAATGTCTAGCATAGTTGAGAAAAAAATGACCTGACCACTAAGAGGGGACCAAAAACAGCAAAATTTTGTGGAATAATAGTAATAATATGTGAACCTGACTTAAATGATGGGATTCTGGATACTGAAATGATGCAAGGAGACTCTGGGGGGCCTGGAAAGGGGGCAAATGCAGTCTGCATGTGGAAAAGATGGGAATTATGGTGGAACATGGGACAGACTCTGGAAGCTAGCCTCCAAGATTTCCTCTGATGATTCTCACCACATGGCATTCATGCCTTTACATCCCCTTTCACACTGAATAGGAAATTATGAAAATGATAGTGGGTTACTTCCTAGGCTAGGCCATAAAAGACATTGCAACTTTTGCCTGAATGCTCTCTTTATCATTTATCTGGGTTACATAAGAGGATACTCCAGCAATCCTACTGAGAGTCCACATGGCAAGAAACTAAGGCTCCTTGCCAACAAGCTGCACTAATGTGGCAGGCACGTGTGTCAATCCCTGTGGAAGCAGATACTCTAGCCCCAATCAAGCCTTCAGATGACTGCAGCCCCAGTTGATGTCTTACTGCAACCTCATGAAAGAACTAGGGCCAGATTCCTGACTATAGAGACTGTATGAGATTATAAATGTTTATTGTTGTTTTAGGCTTTTAAATTTTGGAGTAAAAGGTTACATAGAAACAAATAACTACTACCCTAAGCTTCTTTCTATTTCTCTAGATCTCTAAAAAAAGGAAGAAGATGATAAGGAATGGTAAATGATAATCGCTCTTACAGAGTAGACCCTTGATTCTGCTGATAGATTGGAGACTGCCAAGTGGAGTGCACCTGACTCAAAACTAGGAGAACCAAATTGAAGTCCCCATTTTGTCACTGGCTTACTCTGTGACTCTGATCAAGTTCATCCTCTTGAATCTCCATTTCCACCTGCCTAACAAAATGAGAATAATTATACCCAAACCATAGGGCTGTTGTGGGATTGTCTTAGACAAAATTTCTTGAGCACACATTATTATATGATCTAGCACATGGAAGACGTTCAACAAATATAAGTTAAATAAAAATCTAAAGAATGCAAAGAGAAACCAGCTTAAAAGGCTAAGAAATAAGTGGAAGAAACTATTATAGAAGGTGAACCAAGAAATAATGAGATCCTAAAATTAGACTTCTGCATGACACAAAGCATTTCTATGCCAAGTCTTGTCTCCTACATGTGGCAAAATAGGTCCATCTCACTTATTCAGCAAATCCCTTCCATGTTACCCAAACTGCTAAGTCTTTAGGCACATATCTTAATTCAAAATAATTAATTCTATCAATACATATTTAGTGAGGGTCTACTGTGTGACACATATTGTTTTTGATTCTAAGGATACAATGGTAAACAGAACAAACTTAAAGTAGATAAGGCTAAGATACACAGATATCTGGGAAACAGTGTTCCAAGCAGACAGAACAGTAAGTGTCAAGGTTATGAGGCATGGAAGCCTGTGAAGTTGGAGTAAAGTTAGCAAGAGGAGAAATAGAAAAGATGGTGTCAGAAACAACAGAGTATAGGACCTTATAGACCACTATAATAACTTGATGTTTACTATGAGTGAGATGGGGAGTCACTAGAGTGCTTTGAACAGAAGAGTAACATGATGTGACTTACCTTTTAGCAGGATCTCTCTAGCTGCTGTGTTGGGAATAGGCTGCAAGAGGGGAACATATCGAAACAGGGAGACTAGATGTGAGGCAGTTATAATTGACAATGGTAAGAATAAGTCAACTTCTAGAAATATTTTGAAGGAAGTGCGAACAGGATTTCCTGATGTACTAGATGGGAGTAAAAGAGAGGAATCAAGGATGACTTCAAGATTTTAGACATAAACAACTGAAAGAATGAATGGCAACTCATAGGATATGAGGTGAGAGGAGCAGATGTGAACGAAGAAGGATATCAGGAGTTCAGTTTCAGATGTGAAGATTGAAATGCTTAAAATATATCCAAGTAGTGATGACACATAAGAAATTGCATCCATAAATCCATAGTTCAGGGGAGAGTCCTGAGCTGGTGATATTCAGAAGATATAGCTACAAACAGTGTGAAGTTGGGTGTAGTCACCAAGGTCATGTGAGTGAGGATAAAGAAGAGCAAGGATTGCATCAAGTCCACCATCAACAATAATGTGCTCCTTCCATTCACATCTCCATGTCTTCTCAGTTCTCCCTTATTTCACTTCTCTGGCCTCCCAAGATACTGCCCCCCACTCCTCAAATAAACCCTGAATGATCTTCTCCAATCCACTCTCTTATTAAACTAGAATCCACACTTAAGTCTTCCAATTTCTGGAATGATTTGGTTTCTCTCACTGTTCTCTTCATCCACTGACAAACAATGGGAGAACTGGTTATCAACCCATGCTATCATTCCCATTATAGTTCAGCTAATGCATTTGAATTCTTCCTTCCCTTCTTTTCTGACACTTTGAGTTCTGGGCTTCTCTTTTGTGGTCATACCACTCCTCTTAAGAAAAACATCAAAGGGTTTGTAGAAAGGCTCTTTCTAATGGACATTAAAAACATCTTACGGCAGCAAATGTTGACCGGTCTTCTCCCTTGAATGCTACCTACAAGTAGGACATTCACAGCTATACGAGTCTCTAATCACTATTTTTTATTTCTCATCTTATTGGTAACTGCCACTCATCCTTCCTTTGAACTCTGTAAAATCTATTCTCAGTGTAGTGTCTTCTCTAACTATTGGTTGCTATAGTCATCATCCCTTATCACATTAACACAGTGTTTCTTAAGCCTGACCAACTCTGAGTCTACCTTCTGTACCAAATCCAACTATTTAAGTAGAGAATTTTTAATTCTGGCTAAAATAACTTTTAAAACAGGCATATGCATAATACTTATCTCCTTAAAAAATTATTCACAAACGTGTGAAGGTCTCATTTCAGATGCTTTGAAACAGGTAATTTTTTCTCCTTTTGAAAATGATAATGAAAAAATGATGAAAGTATAGCTGAACAAGATTAGGTGACTTCTCTAAAGCCGTGATTCATAGTTGGACTCCTGGTTTAGTAACCTGTTAACAGGGACTGCCAGTTCAACCCAAGTTTCCAGGAAGGTCATAAGAATGCAGAGTTCAAATTGTATATCTACTCCTGTAATTTGTCCTTCCCTGCTGTCACTCTCATTATGGTTCAATTAACAGTAGAAGCCGGGAGCGACTTGATGAACATCTGTCGCATCCACCTGGAAATAATTCAATGAGGGTGCACCATGGGAAAACATGATGGGACGTCAGCCTGTTTTTTTTTCCCATTTTGACACTGGGTGGCAAGAGCAATTCAGATAATGAAAGAAAGAAGGGTACTTCATCACCTGAAAATATTAGGTTAATTTCCAAGTATAGCATTCCACCACATATTTGAAAGCAATATAAAGATAATAACAAAAATGGATTAGAGTCATGAAGCTACATGATCACAATGGCATCACTGTTTTAGATCATATAAATATACTGTTGGCAGAAGTTGCTATCAAGCAAAGTTTCACTGTCTAAAAAGTGTGTATGGTATAAAAGAATATATTTTTGAAATATCGCTTAAGCATTTCACAGGTTGTCCAAGGATGATCCGCAAATGGACAAAAACATGAAGGGTCATTAGCCTTATATTGTGTAGAATGAATGGAGAATGACAATCGCCACTTAAGAAGAGACTGGAATGAGCCACATCTCTGCATGTCTAAAAGTCCCAAAGTAGACCCAGTTATCATTGAATAGACCTATAGATTCATTTTAAATGATCATTATTTGTTGATTTCTCCAAACTAGATAATTTCAATCCTCAGAAGAAAAGATTCCAAAAACAGTGAAAATCTGCTACCCAAGCCTACATAACTATTTGTTTAATAATCATCACTTTAAAATTGCTTTAATTAGCATATCTAAATAAAAAAATCTCTATTCATTTAAATCGTTAATTATTTTCCTCAAATGCTGTGCTCAATTATGTTTTTAAGACATCTGTTTGTAATGCTACTCCCATCCAGAATAAAGAGTTGAGATATTAGGCTTAAGAAAAAAGTCTACAGGAACCACAAACATTTCAGAATAAAAAAGAAGACAGCCAGTGAATAAATACAATTGCCTTCAAGCAATACAATGGGTAGTAGACGGACGGGGGAGGCAAACTGCTATTCTCTACAGATGCTAGCACAGCAAGAAATGGGTTTAAACTGCAGGTGAGGAGACAGGATTCATTTTGGGCAGAGGAAAGATGATCTATCAATGTTCAACAATAGAGAACCATTATTATGAAGGACATGACTCCATTCTTTTCCTCAAATTGTTGTAAAACTATTTGCTGTGTGAAATTTTGTTGGAGTTATCTTGTGTGAATTTAGCAACCCATATCTGGTGGACCCTCAAATCATTCCTCCAGATATGTGATTCCACTTGACAATTATACCAGAAATTTTCACATAGCCATAGAAACATTTCATAGACACTAAATAGGATAGATCTGAGCAAAAAATTAAACAAGGGGGAGAAAAACACAGGATGCCTAGAATAACTTGACAAAGCAAGATCTGTTTTAACACTGTCAGGGGTAAGGAACAGAACAGCACAAGTTGCTGCTGCTTTCAGTCACTTATTGTCACATCTAAAGAAATGGAGGCATGTGGTTTGTCATGCGAGCATGGACTGTGTGGGATCAGAGCACTTCCAGCCCACAGCCTGAGCCCAGGTGGACATACCATGTCACATGGAGAGTCTGACTCTGGCAACTTAAGAACTTGTCATTTTGTTTGTTGTTAAACATTCAAGCTTGGTCACATAATTTCATGAACTCACATTTTCAAATGGGTGACCATTTAAAATCAATACAGTCAATTTAAATTTTAATTTAGTGCTTATACATCAAATGATTTTTCATAGAAGATAAGCCACATTTCTGGTGACTATTGAAACGAATCAGCTAAAAACAACATAACATCTCATCAAAACCCAATCTATGTCTCTATTCTAAAAGAATGACAATTAAGCATATTAGAAAAGTAATAACTAAAATATTGAGCCTGCCCTCCTTCTCTCCCTCCCACCCTCCTTCCTTTCATCCTTCTCTCTCTCCTTCCCTCCTTCTCTGCTCCTTTCCTTTCTGTCTCCTCTCTTTCATGCTGTCTCTGACTAGGAGAAAATATTAAAATGAAGAAAGAAGGAAAACAAATTAACAGGAATTCTGAACACCACTCAAATATGGAGCTCATTATAATTGAGTGATCTATCTCTTCAAGAGCTAGGTAAATTGACCTAGGTTCAAGAGAGGATTTAGCACTCTTATTAAAAGGCATTTTAAAGAAAATCTGGAAAAGAATCATCACACTGATGCAATACTAAGAGCCTTTACGTGAAAGGTAACAAGTAAGAGCTGGCATCAACCCGTAAGAAAGGTAATCAGGGTGTGCTTTAGAAGATCCCTCAACCTTTCCCTATATTTAAACTCTACCAACTCCCTAAATGTCCAGATGCACATTAGTAATGTGGGCACAGTTCATTCATTCATTTAATAAGCAGTTATTAACAGTCTACATGCCAGTGACTGTGGTAAAAATAGGAGTGCCCTGCCCTCCATTGATACTGAGGAAAGTAAGAAGTAAAGAAACACTTGTGCAAAATTCTTTCTCAGAGTGATAAATGCTATAAAGCAAACAAAACAGGGTGGCATGATAGAAAGTAATGATGGGAGTAATGACTGGGTGGCACACAGGAAATGCTTCCTTAAGAAAGTAACATTCGAGCTGACACTTGAATGGTAAAAAGGAACCATCCATGGTTCTGGGGAAGGGGAGCATAGTAATGTAAGCAGAGGGAGAGTTATTGCAAGATCACAGGGCGGGGGTGAGGTTGATATATTTGAGGGTAAAAAGGTGCTCACTGAGGTTGGATCATAAGGAATGAAGGAGACAGTGATGAGAGAAGAGGTGGGTTAACAGGCAGGTCATATGCGGCTTTTTTAAATCCTGATAAGTAGTTCAGATTTATTCTAAGATAATAGGGAGCCAGTGTAAGGTTTTAAGCACTGAGTGAATAGACGATATGATCTGGTATATACTGGGAAAAAGATGCTCAAATTTTGCTCCAGATATACCCACTCTTCACTATATATATAGGAATAAAACCCAAATAGGTTAAAAAATACATACATAAACATACAGAAAATCAAAGAGATATATCTCTATGGATAAGCAGTAAGTAAAGCGAAAGCCATAAAATGCTAATCTCCATGTTAAGAAGTAGCAGAAGTGGCCAAACTTTCATCTACTGATGCACAAAGGAAACTAAAAATGCTTTATGTAATATAACAGACCAAAGTGAAGCTAATTATTTGAAACTAGTACCTGGGAAAGTATTTCCCATATTTAGAAAAGAGACTAAAAAATAAAAACCCTTACTGACCATCACTTGGGTTATGGATTATAGAAAATGTTAAGAGGGATGAAACAGATACTAGCAACCAGGAACTGAACCAAGGTGGATGGATCTCCCATATCTCCTTCCATGGCTGGATCTCCCATATCTGCAATATCACTCCAAGTCAGGAGCACAAAATGCTACCACAAAACTCTCAACAGAGATGGGTAAGTAAAGAGACAGAAAGAGATTACTGAACAACTTCTCATTAAAAATGACCCAGCTGCCTTGCTTTTTATATATTCACTTCCAAATTTCCCTTGTCATCTTTCCTTCCTTTCCCTTTCTAGGCTTGGCAAAGAGCATCATGGAAGCATGTGGAAGCAGGGCAACAAAGAAGAGTGAGTCCATGGTGATGTGCAGAGAGAAAGTGGGGCAATGCACAGGAGAGCATCAACAGAGACAGGAAGGTGGTGGAGGAAGTGATGTGAGATTGGGAAGCGGGCTATTGAGCAAATAGATTAACTGAGAGAGCGAGGAAGTAAATATATCAAAGATAACAGGAGCCATTTCTTACTGTCTAAGAAGAGACTTAAAATATGGAAAGAGGGAAGACTGAGAAGAGTTGTCAGATATTCAACTGGAATTTTAATAAATAAATAATTTAAATAAATACACACAAGTAAATATACATAAATATAGATATATAATTACACACACACATATATACACACACATACATACGTATTTATTGTGTATTGGGTTTTTTTTTCTAACTCTGTCAGCTAAGAGGAAATGACATGCCTCTTAAGAGCAATGACATCCAGTCATCCTAAGAGCAATGACATTCCAGTGGCCATGAGCACACTGAGTACCCTGACCTGGCTTTGAAATACCAACCTCCAGGAAAAACAGCTGATTACAGGAGGGGTCAGGAAAAGTACAAGATGACAAAATGAGCCTAGAACATCCAGATATGCCAGAAAGTAAGGAAGTACTCAAAGAATGAGGGGAATATGGGGTGCCTGAGTGGCTCAGTCAGTTAGGTGTCCAACTTCGGCTCAGGTCATGATATCGTGGCTCATGGGGTCAAGCCCCACGTCGGGCTCTGTGCTGACAGTTCGGAGCCTGGAACCTGCTTCGGATTCTGTGTCTCCCTTTCTCTCTGCCCCTCCCCCAATCTTGCTCGCTCTCTCTCTCTCTCTCTCTCTCTCTCTTTCTCTCTGTCTCTCTCTCTCAAAAATAAATATACTATAAAAAAAAAATGAGGATATATCAAAAGGTTACAAACAAGTTTTATGAGCTACCATAGGCCAAATCTAGGACAATCTGAGAAAATAAATAGTGAAAGTACAGAATTACACCCTTTTGAATAAAATAGGAATCCATGAGTCCTTGCTGATATAATTAAAAAAGATTAAAAATACAAAACTGGGAGAGAAGAGAGAATTCTTTCTCACAGCAAATGCTACTCCACACATGTAAAAAGGATGATGGAACTAGACAGTCACCATTTGGCAATCATGACAGCAGTAGTTAATACAAGCAGCAGTATCAGTGAATGCCAGACCTGATCAGGGAAGATTTAGCATCAAATAGGACTATCTCTCCATAAAATGCTAATCAAACACAAAGGGAAAATAGTTTCAAAAGTAAGAAACCTAGCAGACACGATCTTGATCAGATAATGAAAGCTAGTATTAGCAGTGATTTTGTAATTCAACATGATTTTTTCCTGATTTCATGCACTGAGAAGAACACAGAATCATTTATTTATTTATTTATTTATTTATTTATTTATTTATTTATTTATTTTTATTCTTTTTAATGTTGTATTTTATTTGAGAGAGAGAGACAGAGAGAGAGAGAGAGAGAGGGAATGGGGGAGGGGCAGGGACAGCAGGAGACACAGAATCCGAAGCAGGCCTCAGGCTCTGAGCTGTCAGCACAGAGCCCAATGTGGGGCTCAAACTCACAAATGGTGAGATCATGACCTGAGCCAAAGTCAGATGCTTAACCGACTGAGCCACCCAGGCACCCCAGAACATAGAATCATTTCTGTGGTACCCTCCCAAGAATACATGGCCTGAGTTTGGTCATGGGACAACACTGGATGGATCCATGGTAAGGATCATCCTACAGAACTAAGGCCTGTATTCTTTAAGCTTCTCAAAGATAGAAGAGACAGAAAAAAGATGGCAGAAGGGCTCCAGATTGAAGGAGAACATTAATACCTGGCAACTAAATGTAATACACAATCCTAACTTGCATCTGGGCCACACAGGACAAGGAGATCTTGATGGGGCAAATGGGTGAAATTTGAGTGAAGACAGTAAAATGAGTAACAGTATTGTACCCATGCTGACTTCCTGACCAGGAGGGCTGTACAGTTTTAATAAAGAGAATGTCCTTGTTTGGGTGCAGGTACACACTGGAGTATTTAGGGATGATGAGCATCATGTCAGAAAAAGACTATAGACATACATATACACACAGAGAGTTGGGGGGGGGAGGGAAAATACAACAAAATGTTAACAGTTAAGAAAAGTTACTTAAGGAGATGCAGCTTTTTTACTGTTCTTTTAACTTTTCTGTACATTTGAAACAATTCCAAAATTGTTTCAATTACATATTAAAATTTTCTGACCAAAATACCCTAAAAACAGGAAGAAATTTCATGGTAAGAAAGACAAGCAAATATCTCAGCAAATAAAAGAATTAACTTTAAATAAAATTAATTTTGTGTCAAACTATAAAAATATCTAGGATGCCCTTTTATTATAAAATAAAAATAACTTTTAGTAAAAATGGAAATAAATCATGAAACAAAGACAGGCATGAGTTACATTAAAAGATATTATGGGAAAGAACAAAATCAAAACCGTGGAGATTGCTGCCATAACAAGTTACCACAAGCTTAGCAGGTTAAAACAACACCCATAATCATCTAACAGTTTCTTTGGGTGAGAAATCTAGGCATGGCATGGTTCAACTGAGTCCTTGGCTCCAAGTCTCATAAGACTGAAATCCAGGTGTCAGCATGGCTGAGTTCCTTTCTGGAGGCTCTGGGAAAGAATCCACTCTTCCAGCTCATTCAGATTGTTCCCAGAATTCAGTTTCTTACATTAAGACCGAAGTCCCTGTTTACTTGTTGGTGATCAGCTCAGGGCCACTGTCCTTAGCTCCTACAGTCTCTCTCTGTATTCCATGTCTACGTGCCCATGCATGTCAGGACCATTCTCAAACTTAGACTCTCTCTGATGCCCCACCTCTTACATCTCTTGTGCCTTCCTCTTCTGTCACATCATTCTGTCACACATTCACATGACTGAATAAGGCTCCTTGGATAATATAGGACCTTCTCCCTATTTTAAGGACCATGCATTGATTAAATCTACAACTCCCTTTTGCCATAAAACATATCCCTAGGGATAAGACTGTGAGCATCTTTTAGGGGCTATTATTCTGCTATAACAGAAATTTTTAAAAATACAGTCATTTCAGGGGCAGGATCTATCCTCCAGAATGAGCCTTTGCCTAGTTCTTCCTGGGAACGTGGTATTTTGATGAGATAACGATTGAGAGAGAGGCTGTGGCAGACTGAATTCTGCCAGCCCTTGTCTACCGTCCTGTAGTGTGGATAATTTTTAGTGATCTGTTGCAGAGACAGAGCAGGGAGAAGCGCTGTCGCCCCGGGAGTGAAGACGTGGAGGTGGCGCCGCCAGATGAAGCCCGAGGGGCCCGTGCTCAGGTCCACGGAGCCCTGCAACCTGTTGCGCCTGATGGTCACCCAGCGCTTCCTCGTCAGTAAGAACCTGGTCGAGCTTCTAGAGGCAAAACTCACAACACTTTGGTGCCCTCTATGACTGGAAACCCCTACAGTTTTTAGATCTCAGATGTGTGTATTCTGAGCCCCCAGCAATTCATCAGTTCCAGTTCCAGTTTCCTCCCTGGTGCAGGTTCCCACAGAGGTTCCTGCTTGAGGGTTTCTGCTCTGATGGCGGCGTAGGAGGATGCTGGGCTCACCGCGCGTCCTGCTGATCAATTAGATCCCACCTACACCTGCCTAAATAACCCAGAAAACCGCCAGAGGATTAGCAGAACGGAGTCGCCGGAGCCAAGCGCAGACGAGAGGCCCACGGAAAAGGAGCCAAACCTCCGGCAGCGGATCTGACTCCCTCCCGCTGCCACAGGGCCCCTCCTGAAGTGGATCACCTAAGGAGAAGCGAGCTAAGCCTGCCCCTCCTGCCCCTGTGCACCTTGCCTACCCACCCCAGCTAATACGCCAGATCCCCAGCATCACAAGCCTGGCAGTGTGCAAGTAGCCCAGACGGGCCACGCCACCTCACAGTGAATCCCGCCCCTAGGAGAGGGGAAGAGAAGGCACACACCAGTCTGACTGTGGCCCCAGTGGTGGGCCAGGGGCAGACATCAGGTCGGAGTGCGGCCCCGCCCACCAACTCCAGTTATACACCACAGCACAGGGGAAGTGCCCTGCAGGTCCTCACCACACCAGGGACTATCCAAAATGACCAAGCGGAAGAATTCCCCTCAGAAGAATCTCCAGGAAATAACAACAGCTAATGAGCTGATCAAAAAGGATTTAAATAATATAACAGAAAGTGAATTTAGAATAATAGTCATAAAATTAATCGCCGGGCTTGAAAACAGTATACAGGACAGCAGAGAATCCCTTGCTACAGAGATCAAGGGACTAAGGAACAGTCATGAGGAGCTGAAAAACGCTTTAAATGAAATGCAAAACAAAATGGAGACCACCACAGCTCGGATTGAAGAGGCAGAGGAGAGAATAGGTGAACTAGAAGATAAAGTTATGGAAAAAGAGGAAGCTGAGAGAAAGAGAGATAAAAAAATCCAGGAGTATGAGGGGAAAATTAGAGAACTAAGTGATACACTAAAAAGAAATAATATACGCATAATTGGTATCCCAGAGGAGGAAGAGAGAGGGAAAGGTGCTGAAGGGGTACTTGAAGAAATAATAGCTGAGAACTTCCCTGAACTGGGGAAGGAAAAAGCCATTGAAATCCAAGAGGCACAGAGAACTCCCTTCAGACGGAACCTGAATCGATCTTCTGCACGACATATCATAGTGAAACTGGCAAAATACAAGGATAAAGAGAAAATTCTGAAAGCAGCAAGGGGTAAACGTGCCCTCACATATAAAGGGAGACCTATAAGACTCGTGACTGATCTCTCTTTTGAAACTTGGCAGGCCAGAAAGAATTGGCACGAGATTTTCAGTGTGCTAGACAGAAAAAATATGCAGCCGAGAATCCTTTATCCAGCAAGTCTGTCATTTAGAATCGAAGGAGAGATAAAGGTCTTCCCAAACAAACAAAAACTGAAGGAATTTGTCACCACTAAACCAGCCCTACAAGAGATCCTAAGGGGGACCCTGTGAGACAAAATACCAGAGACATCACTACAAGCATAAAACATACAGACATCACAATGACTCTAAACCCATATCTTTCTATAATAACACTGAATGTAAATGGATTAAATGCGCCAACCAAAAGACATAGGGTATCAGAATGGATAAAAAAACAAGACCCATCTATTTGCTGTCTACAAGAGACTCATTTTAGACCTGAGGACACCTTTAGATTGAGAGTGAGGGGATGGAGAACTATTTATCATGCTACTGGAAGCCAAAAGAAAGCTGGAGTAGCCATACTTATATCAGACAAACTAGACTTTAAATTAAAGGCTGTAACAAGAGATGAAGAAGGACATTATATAATAGTTACAGGGTCTATCCATCAGGAAGAGCTAACAATTATAAATGTCTATGCGCCGAATACCGGAGCCCCCAAATATATAAAACAACTACTCATAAACATAAGCAACCTTATTGATAAGAATGTGGTAATTGCAGGGGACTTTAACACCCCACTTACAGAAATGGATAGATCATCTAGACACACGGTCAATAAAGAAACAAGGGCCCTGAATGAGACATTGGATCAGATGGACTTGACAGATATATTTAGAACTCTGCATCCCAAAGCAACAGAATATACTTTCTTCTCGAGTGCACATGGAACATTCTCCAAGATAGATCATATACTGGGTCACAAAACAGCCCTCCATAAGTTTACCAGAATTGAAATTATACCATGCATACTTTCAGACCACAATGCTATGAAGCTTGAAATCAACCACAGAAAAAAGTCTGGAAAACCTCCAAAAGCATGGAGGTTAAAGAGCACCCTACTAACGAATGAGTGGGTCAACCAGGCAATTAGAGAAGAAATAAAAAAATATATGGAAACAAACGAAAATGAAAATACAACAATCCAAACGCTTTGGGATGCAGCGAAGGCAGTCCTGAGAGGAAAATACATTGCAATCCAGGCCTATCTCAAGAAACAAGAAAAATCCCAAATACAAAATCTAACAGCACACCTAAAGGAAATGGAAGCAGAACAGCAAAGGCAGCCTAAACCCAGCAGAAGAAGAGAAATAATAAAGATCAGAGCAGAAATAAACAATATAGAGTCTAAAAAAACTGTAGAGCAGATCAACGAAACCAAGAGTTGGTTTTTTGAAAAAATAAACAAAATTGACAAACCTCTAGCGAGGCTTCTCAAAAAGAAAAGGGAGATGACCCAAATAGATAAAATCATGAATGAAAATGGAATTATTACAACCAATCCCTCAGAGATACAAACAATTATCAGGGAATACTATGAAAAATTATATGCCAACAAATTGGACAACCTGGAAGAAATGGACAAATTCCTGAACACCCACACTCTTCCAAAACTCAACCAGGAGGAAATAGAAAGCTTGAACAGACCCATAACCAGCGAAGAAATTGAATCGGTTATTAAAAATCTCCCAACAAATAAGAGTCCAGGACCAGATGGCTTCCCAGGGGAGTTCTACCAGACGTTTAAAGCAGAGATAATACCTATCCTTCTCAAGCTATTCCAAGAAATAGAAAGGGAAGGAAAACTTCCAGACTCATTCTATGAAGCCAGTATTACTTTGATTCCTAAACCAGATAGAGACCCAGTAAAAAAAGAGAACTACCGGCCAATATCCCTGATGAATACGGATGCAAAAATTCTCAATAAGATACTAGCAAATCGAATTCAATGGCATATAAAAAGAATTATTCACCATGATCAAGTGGGATTCATTCCTGGGATGCAGGGCTGGTTCAACATTCGCAAATCAATCAACGTGATACATCACATTAACAAAAAAAAACAGAAGAACCATATGATCCTGTCAATCGATGCAGAAAAGGCCTTTGACAAAATCCAGCACCCTTTCTTAATAAAAACCCTTGAGAAAGTCGGGATAGAAGGAACATACTTAAAGATCATAAAAGCCATTTATGAAAAGCCCACAGCTAACATCATCCTCAACGGGGAAAAACTGAGAGCTTTTTCCCTGAGATCAGGAACACGACAGGGATGCCCACTCTCACCGCTGTTGTTTAACATAGTGCTGGAAGTTCTAGCATCAGCAATCAGACAACAAAAGGAAATCAAAGGCATCAAAATTGGCAAAGATGAAGTCAAGCTTTCGCTCTTTGCAGATGACATGATATTATACATGGAAAATCCGATAGACTCCACCAAAAGTCTGCTAGAATTTATACATGAATTCAGCAAAGTTGCAGGATACAAAATCAATGTACAGAAATCAGTTGCATTCTTATACACTAACAATGAAGCAACAGAAAGACAAATAAAGAAACTAAAAATACAGTCATTATGGATTGCGTCATGGGCCTCAATTCTTCATCTTTCCCTGGGGTTGTATCCTTTGTCATCATCTTTGGAATTCCTCCCATAAAACCAGAATATATCTCCACACTCCTTGACTTTGGGCTCAGCCAACACGAATCACTATGTCCAACAGAAGAAGTAGAAATGGTAAAAGACTAAGCCTCAAGAAATTTTGACTGTTTCCATTTGCCCTCTGATACCTCTACAATCACCATGAGAACATCTCTCTCTAGCCCCCTGGTTCAAGGAAGATGAGAAACACGTGTAAAAAGCCACCCCAGTGGAGTCCAGCCAAGATCAGCTGATTTTCAGCTCACCCACAGACAGACAGATAAGCAATCATAAGAGATAGTTGTTTTAAGCCACTGAAACTGGACGATGATTTGAAGGAACGATAGCTAACAATATGATGAGATAAATGCTAGTCCACATACAATCAAAGAATTAAATAATCAGAAAGTATTATAAGAAATCCAGCAAGGACAAAGGGTGAAATAGCAACAAGGTGCAGTTCAGGGACACAGAGGGTAGAATGAAGGGCTATATAACATGCAATTGACAGTGGTTACAGAAAAAAGAAGAGAGGGAATAATGGACAGGAATACTTAGAGATAATAGATGGGAAGTTGACACTATGAACCCACAGATTAAAGGGATATGTTGAGTATCAAGCAACAAAATGAAAAATTAATCCATATCTGAATATATCATAAAAAACTATAGAACATAACAAATAGAGAAAAAAGACTCTATTCTCAGAATGAAGAAATGATCTCTAATTGAACAATTATTCTGACAACAGAGTTCTCATCAGCAACAACAAAAATCCATAGCACTACCTTTAAATAGTTGAGAAAAAAATAAATTTATATCTCCAATTTATAACCAGATAAATTATCACTTCTGAGTTCAACAAATTTAAGCATACAAATACAAGGAAATTTCAACAAAGAGAGAGAATACACTTCAGAAAGAAAAAAATTGAAAATAAAGGGATAGGATATAAGAAGTAACAGTGGGCACAAAATACTGATGAAAATGAATCAGTAAATTAAAATACAATAAAATATTAGCTATAGCATATTTATTTTTATGCCAAAAAATAGGTAAAACCATCTTTTATTCATTGCCAAGCAACATATGAAAAAATGTTCAATATCACTAATTAGGAAAATGAAAATTAAAACCACATTAACAGCCCAATTTTATACTTCTCAGACTGAAAAAAGTTTTAATTATCTGATATTATAGTTTTGCAATAGGGAATTCTTACAAACTGCTAGTGGTAGTGTCCACTAGTATAACCCTTTTAGAAAATAGGAATCATACAGGAAAATTGAAAATGCAGAATGTCCTGTATCCCTGCAATCTCACTTCTAAGTATCTTACATTATTTGCTTTATTTTTCTCTTAGGCATATTAGAGAAATCTTTCAAATGTACTCACAGAAAAAAATACCCCAAAATGATCATGATATCACTGTTTTAATAGCAAAATATGGAAACAACCTAAATGGCCATTCAAAAGAAAATGGATAAATCATCTTTAGTGTAGTCATACAATACGGTATTATACAGCTGCAAAAATCAATGAACTAAAATTACATTTATCAACACAGAGAAATCTCAAAAAACATAAGGTTGAGTGGAAAAGCAAATTGTACAATGATGCACAAAGTATGAAACCACTTATGTAAAGTTTAAAACCATCACACAGCATAATATATTTTCCCAAATGCATATATATGCAGGAGTAGTACAAAAATACATACTGGAATTTCAAACACCAAATTAAAGAGGGTAGTGTTTAACTCAGCAAAGGGATGAAGAAAAATGGGTTTGAAACAAAGAACATGAGAAGTTTCCAATGTAAAAAAAAAAGTGTCATAGTATTTAAAAAACTGAAACATATATGGAAAATTATTAAGATTTGATAAAGCGTGATAGTATATACGCAAATGTTCTATTATTTCTTTTACCTTTCTGTAGTTCTCTAATACTCTGTCACAAAAATATCTGAACATTTTTTCTAGAGAAAGACCATTCGGCTCATTTCAGTAGAGAATGAAATGCAATCTCGGAGGGCATTTTAGTGCATTAGCCCTCCCAAGGATGGACGCATTTGCAGAAGACAACTGCAGAGAGCAAGGCTGCATTTATAGTCATAAAACACTAATGGATAACTATCAGGCTCTCTAGTCCCTACACAGTTTACCAGGAAGGCAGGGTGAGGACAGGACTTACCCACACTCCACAAATCTCTCTAGCAAGAAGACTTCCTGCGTTGTCCATTATTAAGTCTGGCCATGGTTAGGTGAACTCACCACAACAATTATCAACTTCAATAACAATTAAAATAAGACCATTTATTTCAAGCCTTTAGGGAAGCACTATTGTGTCTTGAAAAGAGTACACATTTAGGAGCCAGAAAGACTCTGGTTCAAATGCTGCTCCCCAAACTCCTTTCCTCTTCTTTGAAGCTCTAGAACTCTCATCCTCAAAATAAGGTAAACACATTACTCCACTTGCAGGATACAGTGAAGAGTAAATGAAATTATATATACAAAATGGATAGCATCTAGTAAGCACTCAGTATATCTTAACCTTTCTTTGACTAACATTGATGTTAACAAACCCAAAATGCTTCAAGAACCAGATATATCATCTGGGGGTGGGGAGGATGTGTTTTATAATGAAGAAAATGCAAGTCTTTGCAACCTAGGATATCAAACTACATACGTTATATGATGATCTCAGTATCAATCTCCTCAGCTAGGAAACAAGAGTAAAAAAAAATTAACTTACAGAGTAACTGGGAGACTCAGAGACCCTAAACTTTAAAGTGCTGGGCATAAATATGTATTCACTTGATAAACAGTAGCTGCTACTGTTGTTGCTGCTGTTAATATTATTCCCTAAAAACTGAGAAGAAAAGAGAAAGAAATTGGGAATTTGTGATCTCAGACTGAGAAATAAATTATGAATTTTGAAACCACTAAAAATCTTGTCCAATCTAATGTGTCTCTGCACAAACTTTCAAGAGAATAAGAACATTTCATCCTCAACAAAACTTTGCATAACGAAATCCCCTACAGCTTTCTCAAAATGATTGGCAGACTTACTCCTTGGCAAAAAGTGAATAGAAATATATAATAAATGCTTAGGTCTTAAGTCTTCATTGCTCTCAACAAATACATTCAAAGGAGCATAATAAAATCTAAAATTAAGATTTTAAAATGAGAAGCATTCTTGAGACAGTTATTAGAATTTCTACTGTATCCCCAATTTAGCATGTCTTTTTATTACATACTCTTTGTTAATTTTCAAATCTCAAGAACCACCCAAAACTATATATTATATTTTTGTTCTCTAAATATGGTCTCCAGACAAGCAGCACCTGGAAACATGTTAGAAATGCAAGTTTTAGGGCCTTACCCCCAAAATACTGAATAAACACAGCCATCTGTGTTTCACAAGCCTTCCACGTGATTCTAATGTGGGCTCACACAGAGAAACACTGGGTTACATAATAGGAGATACCCAGGGTCCAAATCTCAAGGAGAACAGCCCAATGTACTGCCCTGACCGTATCTGCCAGAGGTAAGTTGCGCAAAGAGTTTGGCTTCAGCCTGGATTAGAAGACCTCTAAGGGCCCTTACACCTCTGATGCTATAAATAATGGAGTCTGTACTCAAAGAAAGTTCTTCAGATCACATTGAAGGAGGTTCTACATAATGACCCTTCCAGCCCAAATTTTTATGACAGACAACACAGAATGTCATAAGAATGTTCAGATGCACATCATAACTTTGTTTTCCTGTAAGAACTAATATATAAGGCCAGGTTGGGCTGCACGGTTTTAGAATTCCAAATGTTTACTTCTGATGTATTCATTCAATCTAAATAAAAGCCTGAAGCAGGAAAAGACCCTGCTGGAGTCTAAGGTAAAAGTCAAAGTCATGTACAAGAATCTCAAAAGCCAATGATCTGCTTATATGCTCTTCGATATGGTTTTGATAGGTGAGACTTAGATAGACAGCCTCACATGGACAATGACAAAAAGTCCTGATCAGGTTCAAGTTTCTGTGCTCCTACTGAGAATCAACTGACAATCATATCCATGCATCGCTTATTCAGGTTTACTACAGAGAAATCTCTTAAAGGAACATTAATATACTGTATATGAAAACCTGCATATTTTACCGTTTCAAATTTAACGCTAACTCCAGACATATATCCACCTGTGTCTAAACGGGCTACTAAAGACTCTCTGAAAGGCACGGTGCCCCTCCCAGGAATATGCATCTCCTTAGCTCCAGGAGAAAGAACATATCTCCAAAGCCTCCCAGATATCCTTTGCCCTTTCAGCTTATTGTCTGTATCCATCAAAAAGAGGCTTCCAGAATTCCAAAGTTTGCCTTCCAGACAGTTCCAGATGGAGCTAAAGTCAAGCATCCCTCAATGCATACTCATATCCTTCATGGAAGGCCCACCCTCAGATTCCACAGGCCAAAGGTGACTTCCTCATTCTGTGACTATTCTTGCTTCTCCATGACTTTATGAACATAGTGGCACCTTGGCCAGCAGCACAGTCTTTTTCTAATTAGGGCAGCAGACCTCCTTGCCAGAAGGTTGATTCCAAATTAAAGTTATTCCATTTATTTCCATCCAAACTAACCTGTGTTCACAATACATCTTCATTCCCACCTTTAATTCAGCAATAAAACTTTCTCATGGGGTGTGTGTGGAGGTGAGGAGTACTATAGGAAAACTCTCACATGAAAGCTTTTCACATGTGTCTCCTGTGACCAGAGTTAAACTTTATGCAAACTCTAAATAAGCTATGGGGCTACATATAGATCCAGGATGTATAAAAACTGAAATCTCAATTTTTCACCATTATGTTTGTTGTTGATATTTATTGTCCATCAATAGGGTCCGAGGAAAGAGAGTTGCCGGTAAATTCTAATGCTGTCCTAAAGTTAATATGGGAATCTGTGTATCATACACTGCACACTGTGCTTTAGCATGTGATTTTCTTCTCCATATGCCAAACTCTGATCATATTCTTGCTGAATTCTACATCATATGAATAAAAAAGTTATATCCCAGTAGGGCAATTTTCAATGTATAATTATGATGATGTCTTTGTTGCTTGCACTCTGTATGAATTACTAAGTAGGTTAAAATGGAATCATGAAGTGCTTTTTAATAAAACAAGGGCACCTATAAACTATTTTCATGTTGATTATTTGGCATCAGCTTCATAACTAAAGACAATCAGGCAGGTACTGGGGTGTTACTCCTGCTTCTTGTAATATATAAATTTCATTATCAAATTACTGCAGCAGAAAATGTATTCATTTCTTTAATGAGCAAAATGATTGCATTTCCCGGTTATGGCTCCTTTCCTACATGACATTACGCATAAAAGAATCCTAAGAGTGGCTTTCAGACATTTGTCTCAGTACTTGGTATCCCCTCTGTCACTATATTTAGATTCCTATCAGAACAGGCAATGCCTTGGGGCATTCACTCTCTCAAGCCCAAGTCACTGTCAATGTGCATACTCATAGCAATGAAGGCCTCACTTTATCAGGAAGACTCTATACTTTTGATTTGACTGCTGGTGATAAGCATCCATCATTAGTAAAAAGAGAAAATCTCTAGTTGGTCTCAGGAATCTAATGAGTATTCCCAGAGCCAAGATAAAGGACAGTGACAGGAAGATGTTTGACTACCTCCTGCACTCACCACAGTTCCCTCACCAGGCTATCCACATCACAGCCAGTATCAGGGATGGTCCATATACTCTTTTTGTGTATACAACATATCCTAGGATTGTCTAAGATCCTAAGAAATCAGTAGGAACTTTCAGTTTAAGCTCCCAAACGTTCAGGATAATTTTTGATGACCCCTATCTCTTCCTCACCATAGCCACAAGAAAATATTTGCATGTTTAGCGTAGTTATCTTCTTTGGAAACATGATAAATTCATGCTTGAAGAGTACCTACATCTACTCTGGAAGAAACACAAAAGCACATCTTGCCTTTGTGTACTACTGTGCAACTCCTTTCCTAAACCAAAGTTTATAATAGGCTAACACACCATTCCATTATGTAATTGCTTATAATAGTGCCTTTCTGATTTTATTCCCTTCTAATATGGAATCCCAGAAAATAAAAAGAATCTGTATCTGAACAATGACTTTTCTACCTGGCTCAATTATGCTTTCGTGATTAAAGGTTTTCATGAGGCAGAAACCAAAATAAAAGAGTGTACAAAATCTTGTTTAAAAAACTTATTTAAAATCTACACACCTCTTTCTGCCACACTGTGAAATATGTTTCCCCAGATGCTGCAAAGTTTAAAAGAAAAATATTTTGCTCTTATCGTGGCTTCTAGTCCTTCCCTAGAGCAGAATTTAGGACCTGGCCTTGGTCCTAAATTATTGCACTATCTCTTTCACTAAACATAACAATTCCCACTGTTAAACTTTCCAGTGAGCTCTTCATCTCTTCCAGAAACCTCCCTTCCCTGCTACTCACCTATTCCAATCTCTTAACCCTTTCACCCCCTCTATGATGGCGTGCTCAAGTTCTCCACTGCACAAGGAACTCTCCCTTTTCTCGTGATTCTCTAATCTGTATGATCTTGTTTCCCCCTCTCACATCCGAAACTTATTCTTTTCTCCCTCTGCCCTGGACCACATCTGAGGTTGGAGTTGATAAATACATCCATGTCCAAGTTCAAGTTATCTAAAAGCAGATACTGAAATAGAGTTGAGCTACAAGAGATGTACTAGGTATCAATACCTGCAAAAGGAAGAAGGAAGAAGTGGTCAAACTGAAATTCTTGCTTGACAAAGACCTGGCCACCCACCTTGGAGCTCTAGAAGGAACATCACTGGTAAAGTTGTACCATGTGGAGATCTGACGACCAGGCCATCCTATGTTCATTTTCCTAGCTCAGGCATCAGACGACCTCAGGCAGGCAGGCTCTTTGTAGCTGAGGCAAATTGAAGTAGCTGGCAGTTGGAGGCTTCCACCAACCACACTTCCTGCAGCTGGCTGTTGCCTAATAGAGGGCTCACCTCCATGTCTGCCTCAGTGGCAGTCACCTGTTCAAGCTCAGATGCAATCATGACCTTTGTCCTATGAACTACCTTCTACAAGTTCCCAGTTCCCTTACTAGGTTACAATAGGAAGTGTTAGGAGAGCAGCAGAAAAGGAGAAGCCAGGGTACCTCTTTCTCTGTCTCTCTGATGGGTGGGTTTTCCTTCCTGATTCCAGCTCCTGCCTGAACATCCTGCCCTCTGTAGCAACCAATAGGCAGGCCAGACACAATTGCAGTCTCCACCAAGTACACCTAGCTCCTGGGCTTTGGCTACATCTCTACCTCCTCTTATTTCTCCAGACTTAGGAAAGGTAGTAGCTTCCAGCTGCCACCTTATAGCTCCCACATTGTCTATTGATTAGCTACTCAGATCTTCCATCACCTATGTTACCAAATCCCTATGTTAAATTCCCTATGCTTAAATATCTAGAATAATTTTTGTTTGCATGATCGGACCCTATCTGATACAATTGTCTCAGAAACAAAACCATATGCAGAAGCTCAACATCTAAAAATGATTAAAGTCATAGAGCTCTGGCCAAAGAGGGTGGGGTGGAAGCACTGTGCTCTCTGTCCCAGAAAAACCTCTGGGCTCTCAGAACACAGTTGGCAATTCACAATGGAGGATCCTCAATTCCTACTTTACACATTGCTCCCACAGCTGGGGACATGGGGACCCAACATGGTTGTTGGGTCACAGAATCATGCAACCTGGAGTAAATCCCCAGAGCTCAAAGGGCACTGAGTGCTTCTAGGAGAACAAGAAGTACTCTAGCACCCAACCATATGACAATACCCACATAGGCATCCATCTCAGAACTGTCAAAGTGCCTTCTTTGGATACCTCCTCACCCGCCCAGTATAGAGAAACAGTCTTACTAACACATGCACCTTTTATCTACAACCAGGTGGTAAGTTACTACACACGGATCATCTTCAGATACCCATAATAATAGGCGCAATGCCTCCCTTATACCATTGCATCTTCCATTGGTTCTTCATACATCTGTCTCTTCCATTGGAGTATGGCAATAATGCTGCCTTATTTATTGAACTCTGCCCATAAGAAAGTGCATGGCATATAGTCAATTCTTATTAATTTTCTGTTGAACGCTTAAAAATTATTTAATTATTTTTCCATTTTTATGGTTTACCTATGCATGTGGAATGGTTATGATGCAGGAGAAAAGGACAATGGGACATTCATGAACCTGATTTCATTATGGAGGATAAGCATATAAATATAAATATGATCACAGAGAACTTTAGATGGAGCCAGGATTCCTCTTGGGAAATGTAAGAAATGCAATCTTTAAACAGACATGCTAAAATTCTAACATTCCCCCCAACAGGCATCAATAACTGTAACAATGGAACATTGCCTTACTTCAAATGAATGATTACCCTTGGCAATAGAAGTATAAACAGTGCTTTTAAATATGTTAAGTTAAATGAAATAAAAGAAAGCCATGTCTTAGTAGGAAGCAAAAGAAAAAGCAAAAAGAAAGAAACCACTTGGTATGAGGGAACAGTTATTTTTCTCAGCTTCAAAATTACATTAACATTTTTTTGGAAAAGGGAGACCTTGCCAATATGTACCTGATTAGAGTCCATTATTCAGGAAGGAAAAAAAAACTTATTGAATAATTATGGCACATGAAGGACTGTGCTTGATGCTTGCACATATATTTTCTTGTCCAATCCCTAAAATCAGTCTGTGAAATACAGTATTGCTCCACTTCATGGAGAAAGCAACAGACACCTGTAAAGATGAAATTCCTTGTCCAAAGTCAAGTAGTAAAGTGACAGGATGGAGATTCAAAGCCAAAGCATTCTGATGTCAAAACCCCATATTTCTTCACCCACAGTGTTCTGTGATTTGGGTGAAATTATTGCTCCTTTAGTGAAAACATTTTATTATTTTTGGAAATGCTTTCCCATAGAGAAGAGAAATTTACTTTGCCTTCCACTTTCAAATGTCATTTTTAGGAACACAGCTCAGTTTTTGTTCTCCTAATAATCCTGAGGTAGAAACTAGGGGTTTCATTTAGGGCATTTTTCCCTGAAATCACCTCACTAAATAATTTTTCTAATTATTGCTTTCTTGGTAAGATAATATCTGCTAAATGCATGCCTATTTGTGAACTGATATTCATCCACTTATTAGAATTAACCTATCTTTGACCCTCATAATGGGACCAGATTGATATAGTTGAAATTAATGAGTCAATTATTTTTGGACAAGGTACAAGGAACACAGACTGTTTCACACGGTTAGCACCTCGTGGTGTTCTTCAGTTTCTGTGTAGCTTTTGACACCCATAAAATAACCCTGTGCAGTTTTTTTCCTCCAACTTAACAATGATGAATACTGATATTTTCCCAAGAACACAGAAATCATTTGGATGACAAAGTAAGCGATAATGCAAGAGTGCAAGCTATTCTTTAAAAACAATTGTCTTTAAATCCTTTTATTTGACAAATTCAGGCTTCCACAGACTTAGCTGCCTCAGAGTGTCATTTTTACAGTTCAATTAGCCTTCTAGGAGGACTGAGGTCCCATTATTGGTGGAACAGGAGACACTGACAAATTCTCAACAGACTAACATGACAAAAATCTAGAAATCTCCAGAACCGTTGAGAAAAACTTTGTCATGATAGTAAGTATGATATTCCATATAAATCTACTTACATGAACTGATCTTTTCATTTCTTCAGACAAAATCTAAATATATGTATTTGTAGAAGGTCAGGGTCCATACACTTGCCAGAGTGAAGAAAGTTGTGGTTATTTTTCTTTAACATATTTTCTCCAGTTTTATGGATTACCTACTACCTGTCCACTGATGATTTCCAAATAGGTTTCTCTGGCTGATTGCTAGTCTAAAATCCATACTCAAATATTCAGCCACCTACAAGATAGCTGTGTAACCTGTAGACATCTCAAACTCCTCTCCCCATGTGACAACCCACCCAGAACAATAAAGCCAAGATTTGGCTTTTTGTGTGGCAAGACCCTGAATGACTCTTTCCTGTTTTTGCGTTTAGGTATGTTGTCACTTATATAATGAGTGCTCATTACCTTAAAAGGGGAATGATAGTAAACATTAAATATATAAATTTAAAATATTTGTAGGCAAATTATGGAGTCAGTCAGCTTGCGTTCAAATCCTGGCTCTGACACTTTTAATTGTGTGACTTTGGCCACAGCATCTAATCTCTTTGGAGTTCATAAAGTGAGGAACAGTAACGATCCTTCTCTCTTAGGGCTCTCTCTTGGAAGAGTTAGCTAAGAATACAGATGCAAAAGGCATGACACACAGCTCATGCTCAATAAATGCCAGCTTCACCGATAAAAACATAGGCAGTTCTTGGGCGCCTGGGTGGCACAGTCGGTTAGGCGTCCGACTTCAGCCAGGTCACGATCTCACGGTCCGTGAGTTCGAGCCCCGCGTCGGGCTCTGGGCTGATGGCTCAGAGCCTGGAGCCTGTTTCCGATTCTGTGTCTCCCTCTCTCTCTGCCCCTCCCCCGTTCATGCTCTGTCTCTCTCTGTCCCAAAAATGAATAAACGTTGAAAAAAAAAAATTAAAAAAAAAAAAAAAACATAGGCAGTTCTTTTTGCTACTTCCCTCTTCTTAACACCACCTATTAGCCAAACAACCCCAAAACTCTGGATTCATTTCATATTTTCCCTCTCATTTCCCACAGCCCTCATCTCCTGTATCGTCACTTACTGCAAACCTCTTGACTCTCTGCTTTTCCCTTTTCCCCTGTCATCTTTTGCCTTATTCTATCTGGTTTCCCAGAGGGCTTATTCCCTTACAGTTGATTCTCCACATAATACCCAGAGCAAGTTCCCTGGAATGCAAATCAGATCATACCCTTCCTGTGTTTAAAATCCTGCAATATCCCTCCCCCCATTTTTAAGGTAAAGTTCAAATTCTTTCACAAGACATCCAAGGCCTCTGGTGATCTGACCCTGGCATTTCTTGCCAATCCCTCAAAATTCCTATGTTCCCAAACAAAATAAATTTATTTAGACTCCCTGAAACGCTAAACTCACCATTTTTGCCTCAATGCCTTTGTTTACTTAACTCTCCTTCTGCCTACCTGCCAAGCTTTTCCTCAACCTCCAACTCAGGGGTAACCTCTTCAGACAGCCTTCCCTAACCTGACCTGCAACTACCCAACAGAACTGGGTTCTTTTCTGTCCTCTGTATGTCTTCTTATTCATACCTCTACAGTGTGTGTTATCAATTTGCCTTGTACTTATTCTTTTATCTGCCTGTTTCCTTTACTAACCTGGGTTCTCCTTAAAGCTAAAACCCACAAGTGCCTGGGTGGCTCAGTTGGTTAAGTGTCCCACTTTGCCTCAGGTCACAATCTCATGGTGCATGAGTTCAGCCTCACATCAGGCTCTGTGCTGAAAGCTCAGTGCCTAGAGCCTGCTTCAGATTCTGTCTCCCTCCCTCTCTGACCCTTCCCCAGTTGGGCTTTGTCTCTCAAAAATGAATAAAAACATTTAAAATGTTTTTTAAAAAAGCTAAAACACACACGTCTTTTCAATTTATATCCCCAGACGTAATACAATATCAGGTATACAGCACTCCATAAATGCTTATTAAACACATGTTCTTGAAATAAGACATATATATAAGAGATGTCATTTTAAAGCTCATTGACTCTAGTCAGGTAGATGCATTTTTCCAGATCTGCTTGATTTATTTGATGGATATCATGAAATTAGCAGGACCATCAGAAACAAGTGAGACCTAGATGTTCATCAGGCCCCACAGAACCAAGAGAAAATGTGGATTACAAAGCATTGTAATGAAGTAAGATTATCAACACATTAAAGAAAAGCATTGATCATTTCTTTGAAAGTCTTTTCCCTCTATACCCTCCAGTTTGAAGGTCAAGTATCTCCTGAGAAGAAGAGGGAGGGCTCTTCCTAGAGGAAGAAGGTCAATGCTAGACACTGAGTCAATGAGTCCATAGTGAGAAAATAATTCCAAAGGTCATGCAAGGTTTATAACAAAATTAAAAGTTTGAGTTTTCTTTATTATTATTATAAGCTCTCCATTTATATACCAAAATTAAACATGTTGAATTCAAATCATGGAGTTTTACTATAAGCCATGGGGTATTGGGGTGGAAGATATGATGTGGGGGAAGCTCCCACCTGACAGGAAGCAGAAGGAATAATTCTTCCTCTGATTCTCATTAGCAGGGACTAGAGAGAGAGAGAGAGAGAGAGAGAGAGAGAAAGCAAGAAGTGGAAGGAGTATCCTCCCAGCTACAAATAAACCCTAGGCAGTGGAGAAGAGGGAGGTGTGATAGAAACGCCAAGTTTATAAGGAAGCTCCATGTAAGGGCTACTTGGTCTTTGCTCCCAAGAGCATAGTCTAGGAAGTCTGCAAGCTCCTCTGTCAACTCCTTTGTTCAATATGGCATGGGAGTGACATGACAGTATCCCACAGTAGTGTAGAAATGGATGGCAAAGGTTTCTAGGGCCAAAGCACTCTCTTGCTGGGTTCTGGAAGTCCAACATGGTGAGTGAGATCCTCCCCACAGCCCAGGCTTTGTAGGTTCCGAGAGAATGGAGGAAACTTAAGAAACATGTACTACAGAACAAGGCTGGTGGAGACCTCAGGGAGGAAACTGAGATTTTGTAATTAAAAAAATATTTCAGGGGCGCCTGGGTGGCGCAGTCGGTTAAGCGTCCGACTTCAGCCAGGTCACGATCTCGCGGTCCGTGAGTTCGAGCCCCGCATCAGGCTCTGGGCTGATGGCTCAGAGCCTGGAGCCTGTTTCCGATTCTGTGTCTCCCTCTCTCTCTGCCCCTCCCCCGTTCATGCTCTGTCTCTCTCTGTCCCCAAAATAAATAAACGTTGAAAAAAAATAAAAAAAAAAAATATTTCATCAGTGAATTCTAGTCTAGTACCTACACAATTCAGGTCAGGCTGGTCTTATCTCTGCAGGCACAATGCCAGAGGCCCAAGGGCTGAACAAAATGGCCACAGCCCACCAGACTCTGACAAAGGCCCAGAAGTCAGTGTGCCAGCCTCACAAGCCTCTCCTGACACATGGACCCAATCTTGGGAAGAAAAATAGGAAAAGGGGAGAAACTCAGGAAAGCTGGATGTTTAACCACAAAAAAATAAATTTGATGATTAAAATATGAGCCCCACTTTTTTTTTTCAATGAGAAGAGACTGGTATACCTTTAATTAGCAAGTTTATGTTTCTCCAAACCCAGATACTTGATGGAGAGAGACAAACAAGCAAAATGAGATCAATTGTAGAAAATGCACAAATTACATTTATTACAAGTTTCATTTGTATTAGTTTAAATATCAACTCTACTGTATATGTAAATGATAAAAGGGGAATTGTCCACCCTTCTATCTGAGCTCAAACTTCTCATTTACGAATGGTCAAACAACCCACCCACCCTTCTTCCCTCTCCCAAGAAAGCAGATCCTAAGAAAACACAGAATCATATCCAAGTTAGCAAACAAAAAAAAGATTGACAAATTTGATTATTTGATCCATGGTTTGATCAGAAGAAATTTGTTCACATTCCTTAGCACCAAAGGTCATAAGAACAGGTACCACATTTAAGTATTAAGTCTATACTAGGAGCTCCACATACAGTGAAACAAACATATGAATGTGGTGTCATTACCTGAGTTTACAAATGAGACATGAGGTCAAGGGAAGTGAATAAAACTGTCCAAAAATCATAAAGTCAGTAATTAGGCAACATTAAACTCACAGCTGTTTCTTTCCAAGCCTTGAGCCTGGACCCATTATGCTCTTACAACTGCCTCTTAAATCAGATGCTCCTCTGTTCTAAAGGGACCATAACATTGTTCAGCATTCACAGTAACATAGAATGAGATATAAAGAGACAGTTTAAATTATCACAAAATAAAAAAAAAAAACCCACTAAAGAATGGGTAAGGATATCAGGAAGAAAAACATATCATGTATTCATCTCCTCATCATATGTCAGATATCATTGCTGGAGACACAGCAGCAGAGACACAAATAATGCCATACCCAAATAGAGCTTCCCTGCTTTCTGGATAGACAAATAAGTGAAATAACCAATATTTCTGCACGTAATGAGAAAAGCTATAAAATATTAAGAAACAGCAAAGAGTGAAGAACACCACCCTGAATGAGATGAGAAAGGGAGGCCTGCAGGTAAGTGGAGGAAGAGAAAGGAGTTCTAAATGAGAGGAGGGAATGATCCATATACATATCTGGGGGAAGCACACTGCCAGCAAAGAGAACAGAAGCTCTGAGGTGGACAGTTGGTGGGCCAGTGGGGAGGGCAGTATAGCTAAAACAGAATGAATGAAGTGGGGACAGAAGAAAAATAGCAGAAAATTCATAAAAAGTGATAGGCAATGGCCAGACCATGGCAGACCTCGTGGTAAGGACTTGAGATTTCATTCCCAGCAGGACAAAAAGTCTTTAGAAGACAGAGAGTGATAGGATTAGTTTTATATTCTTCATCATTCCCTCTGAATACAGAAGGTGGAATAGTGGCTACCATTGTGTTAAGAGGGAACACAGATCTTTTGGGAAGATGAAGCCAGTCCAATGTAGGAAAATAACAGTTGAACTGGTGTGATTTATTTTGGAATATATGTGTTATCTATCTTAAAAGCATAGCTTCAGGACTTGCTAATGGACTGAATGTGAAATGGATGAGAGAGAAAGTTCAAGGCTAATCCCTAGGTTTTTGCACCTGGGCAACTCGATTAATGGTAATGCCATTCACTGAGGTGGAGAAGACAGGAGGGGAGCCAGAGGGGAAGTGTGTATGTGGTGTGTGTGTGTGTGTGTGTGTGTGTGTGTGTGTGTGTCCTCACACACATGTGTGGTAGGAATCAGTATTTAGCATTTCAGGCACACCAAGTTTGAGATGACTTTAGATACCCAAGGAGAGCTATACAGCAGACAATGAACACAAAATTCTGAAATTCAGGAACTTCTGAGGCTGGAAATAAAAATATGAACACATTCAGCATATAGATGGCATTTAATGCCATGGAATTGGATAAGATCACCTGAGGAATGACTGTAGTTAGATAAAGGAGTGCTCTAATAACTGAGCCTTGGAGTACTCCAACACTCAGAGGCCAACAAAGGAAGGGGATCTAAGAAAAGTGATGGGAAAGGAAAACAAGCAAAGTGCTAAATTCTCTTGGAGGTGTTAGGTTGCAAGTTTATTTAACCAACTGTTATATATAAAACATAAATGCACATAAACTAATGAATCTCCTCCTTACTGACCACAGAACTAGACAATATGAGGTTAAAATATTGTGCATGTGTGCGCACACACACACACACACACACACACACACCTCCTGACAATAAAGATAGAGAAGGGCTTCTCAATTCAGGCAAAAGTTGAGTTAGTACCAACTCAAAAAAGGAGACCAAATTAATACCTTTGCCCAATGTGTAGCTAGATCTCAGCATCAGTCAAGTTTTCATTTGTGATTATACCCACAGGGTATTTGTATAGCACACATACATTTTTTGAATAGATATGTTTTAAATAATGTAATAACATTTCCCAAATGGCCTACCCTGTTTTGACTAGCAGTTTCTTAAGCTCTGAAATTAACTTCAAATTCTTTAATTTCATATTTGAAAACATACACCAGCTGAATGTTCTTCCCACATGCAATGATCTTTTTAATAATGCAGTCTGCTGTTTTCTGAAGCAAAGATTAAAGAGTACAGTCAGAAACTTCCTAAATATCTTTGATGAGATTAGTTTAATTTCTTCCCTGAAAGCAAAGATAAACAAACATTAATTCTCATTTTCTCTGTCCTTATGCATCTCAAACTTCCGTGTTCTTTTATCAATATCAAGGATAGATCCAGGCCTTTATCTAACATCCAAATATGTGCCAGTCTCTCTTCTCAGAGTATAGAATATTCAAGAAGTATAGCATGCTTTTCAGAATGGAAAAATGTAAGTCTTTTATTTCTCCATTGTCTGTAAGGAAACTAAAAGTCTAAGAGATAATATTTTAGATATTCTTCATGTCTAAGCATAAAAATGCTAAAAGAAAATGCTGACAATAGGGTTAACTCCACAAGAAAACCAAAGATATAATTCTAACAGTTATCCACAGAGTGACGAGGGAGAAGGGTACATAAGCCAGCTTGTCAAAGGCCCTAGTCCATTACTGATATCAGTGAAGGGACAGATGTTATAGCCACACCCTTGTTTCAGCAGCAAAACTTAATAAATTCACATTCCACGTCATGATAATTCACATCATCAATATTCCTAATTTAAAAGTTATTCAACAGTCAATAATATCTATGAGACAAGCTAGCATTCATAATCCTATTTCAATAACAAAAAATATATGGGTTAGCAGACTCCAGAGAATTATGCCTGGACTCAAATAAAGAGCTCAAAATATTACCCTGCTCCCCTTTCATTTCATGAATGATGCAGAAACAATGAATATGGCATCCCTTTTTTACATTTAGTGTTTTTCTTTCATTGTGTTTTGTTTCATGACCTGAAAATCTCTCTTAACTTTACAGGTACCTTATTTGAAACATTATGGGAGGAAGCAGTTTCATGTGGGCTCTGGGGTCAGATCTGAAGCCTTGGCTATAGCTCCACTAGCCAAAAGCATGTGGCTTCCATCAAGTTAGGTAATCTCTGTAAAACACAGATAGTAGCACCTTCTCACTGATTTTATGAGGATAAAATGAGGCAGTGGGTACATCTGAATATTTATTTATATCTAACCTACATTAATGATGTGTGACATTTTACTGCTACACAAATTATAGAAGGTAACATAAATTTGTCAGAAGCCACCAAGTTAGTATTCTTTCAATAAATCCTGGAGTCAAAGCACTTCTGTAACTTCTAGAAGGTATCTGTGTCTACACTCACAGCTAACAAACCTACAATCCCCAATCCTAAACACCTCTAGCATAAAACTGTGAGAACTCCACAAATATTTCACACAGTCAACCTACATGCTTTCCTTTGGGAAATAATGCTAGCAACAAGACAAAAAAAGCAAAAACAAGCATTATTCCATTCACTTTTGCCTAGATATGTGGGGTTTTTTCCAACCATAATACCTATTACTTGGAAGACTCTATTACTGATTTTAAATCGGAACAATGTCTGTGAAACAATATTCAAAAGCCAACTCTCAGATTAGCGAGAGCAGGAAAGATCCATGGCCACTGGGCTACACATCTTTTCACATTATGGCAGAAAGACTGCAAAAGAACAACCAAATGTGATATTCAAAACACAGCCACCAACAGGATGGATGCTGGCCATGAACTGGGTCCTTAGTGGCTAGATATTAACCCTTAGCTATTGGATTATAAAACTTTTAAGCAGGTGGGGCAGTGACTTTTACCAACCAACAGGAAAACATTTCAATATTTTGACAAGCAATGTGATCACACTGCTATGTGTATTACCTACATATTAGTCATGGGAACAACTCTTCAGCAAGAAAGGGTTCTGATATGAGTTCTGGCTACACTTTTGAGCTCCAAAATTCCAGCAATAAATCTCAAAAAGATGTATGGGGGTTTGGAGGCTATGACACACATTTTAGACAAGGAATTAAAAGTATAATGATTATTTTCTTGTTTTTATTTTAGTAAATTTTATAAATTTTTATGAATTAAAGCTTGTCTCAACAAATTCATTTTATCTAATCTCAAACCACTTCATTTCCTTGTCCTCATCAAAGGCTGAACAAGTGTACCTATAACACATGAAAAGAAAAAAGTGCTTAATGATGGCCTAAATTATTCCACTTCACCTCTTGTACTTTGCCTGAGTGAAAAACATTCTCTTCTATGAACGAGACTCTAAATCAGCAATTTTTAGAAATGTGACTTTGAATAAACAAAAGTAAAATTGCAAAGTAGGATATTTCTAACAATATTCAGTACAAAGTCCTTTAAATTATGAGGCCCACATTTGACCCGTTATAGTTATCTAGCCAAGATTAGCTCTAATTATTGTCTTAAATCTAAGGAGGAAAAAAATGAGTCATTAAAAGCACCAAACAGCTAACTGTTAAAAAAAAAAAAAAAGGAATCTCCTAGAAAATAATCAAGATCTATGCACCTAATTGCCCTGTGCTTTTGAACTTAGACGATTAATTTCTACCAGTATGATAATCACTTATCAAAGAATCCATTGAGAGATTATTAAAATGGTGATGGTTTCATGTGGAAAATCCACAAATTCTTATCTAGCTGCCAATACTCCCAGACTGAAGGCAAAGACAAAAGCCAGATTAAAGCTACATCTAGAGGATGGATACCAGGCAGGATTCAAGAGTCAGTATGATGGAAAAAAGAGTGCATCCAAGTCTGCTACTTACTGGGTAACCTTGAGCAAGTTACTTAAATTCCTGTGCTGCTATGAAATGGAGAAGCCAACAATAGAAGGAACTAGCTTAGTGCCTGTTATTTGCTAGATGCAAGACAAATGATTGCTGTAGTTTTAAAAGGTGATATGAATGATTGGAGACTAGGATGGCCTGTGACAAAGCAGTTAGACCCCTGAGGACAGTACTACCCCATCCACTGTTGTCTAACTGGGGATACAAGGAAGTTTAAGCATGTTTCCATCCATAAGAAACCTCAAATACAGTTGAAGAATCAGAGCATTTACCAGGAAATTAAGCTAACATTTGCTAAGTGCTTAGTGACTAGAGCAGATAATCATTGTAGGAGTGCCCCAAAAGAAAGGCATCCCAGTGTCCTGGGAAACACGGGGAAGGCCCACCAAGAATGGCTATGCTGGCCTTTAAGGAAGAAAAAGCTTTTATTTAAGTAGGCTAGGGCAGAAGAGGGAGATGGGATAGCAAGGATCAGGTACCAAGAGTAGGGAGTATACTCCCAAAGGGTAATGCTGGGTAGAGCCTCAAATTCTCCTAAAGCCTACAGAACAATTTGATTCTAACTCCCAAACTCTTCTCTGTGGTACACAAACCTTTCAAGTCTACCAACAGCTGATGTCCATGGATTAATGGTCAAGTCTGCACTACTAGGCAAAATATTATAACAGATTAGGTCTTTACCATAGAGAAACTCCTTTATCATGCTCTTTGGAGAACATCTCTTTATACAGAATGTGCCTACTTAAGGGCCAGTTCTTCCACCAAAGGCATAGTGGAAATGCAAAGAGGAAAGCCCAAAGCATCTGAAAACAGATGATTGGCTGGAACTCTAGCTCTGCTCTCCAATAGCTACATGGCCTTTGATCATTTAACACCTCAGGTTCTTCATGCATAAACAGAATATAAATATCCACTAGGTTAAGGATCAAATAAAAAGACAAATGAAAATATAATAAAATATTAGTTACTAAATAGGGATATCATTCCAATCTTTAAATACAACCCTTATTTCTTCTTACTATAAAGATACTGTTAGAAAACAGCATTTTGAGCTGCCTCTGATGGAAAAA
The DNA here is from genome assembly GCF_018350155.1 of Leopardus geoffroyi. NCBI lineage: Eukaryota > Metazoa > Chordata > Mammalia > Carnivora > Felidae > Leopardus > Leopardus geoffroyi. The sequence goes on along the minus strand of NC_059328.1, from coordinate 128,488,972 downwards.
GAACTTAGAAAATCCACTGGCAAAAAGAACATAACTAAAAAGGATTCTTCTGCAGGCCTAGAATTCCAGAGCACCACTCAAAGAAGGCAAACTAGGAAACAGGGCACAGTTCCAAAAGATTATAAGAAGAAATTGCAAACAGTTTTATTGATAGCAATTACCAGTTGATTGTTTTGTGTACTTATAATTGACCCACATATGTCATTTTCTGCTAAGCAATGTGACTCCTTCCTTTCCTAAAAACAATCTAAAAAGAATCAATGGGTATTTATACATCATTTACCACAAGATCTAACTCCTAATTTCAAGAGATCTACAATAAAAGTGGAGTAAAATATCACTAAACATTAAACGAGGAGCAATTCTGGACAGGGAATAAGTGACAAATTGTATGTTGTACTAAATTCAGTGGCCATAAAATAGCCAATGAAACATATTTTTAAAATAAGCCATCGTCCATTTAAAACATTTGGTACAGGTGGTTAGTCTGACAGGGCAAAGAGAAGAAAAAAATTGCATTTACGGTATAATTTGACATTGGAGAAAGAAAGCATTAGAATATCATGTCAAAACTCTTTTGCAAATACTTTTAGAGAAACTCAGAGCACCTTAACGCACTATCTGTGTAAGCTGAATAATAAAGGCAGAAGGAAAGAACCCCCAAGAGGAAATAAAAAATGAAATCTGAGTACTCAGAAAAACATATTCAGAAGATCACTGGGGACCTAACTTATTTGTTTGGTTAAGTTTCCCATTTAATTCCTTTTCAATGGAAAGGTTCATTACAGTATGGAGCTAATTTTCCATCTTTTAGCTTAATGTACTAAAACAGTTTTACATTAAAAATTTCATTTGTCAAATGCCAAACATCTGCACCCTGATTACAGCCCTGCAATTGAGACTCTGGTTTTTCAGGTACCATATGTCACAGTATTTTACCTCAGCTCAATCCTTGTTTATGCACATTCAGGTGTGGGGGGGGAGGGAGAGTAGGTGTGTATGTGTGCACGTGAACAGGCGCATCAACACAGGGGTGCAAAAAAAGAAAATGACATCTGGTACCTAGGAAGAGAAAGGAGCAGGACTGTGAGGAAATGCAATGAGATGTGTCAGTGAACATAATCTAAGCTACATCCACAAGCACTCACAGTTACAGACTGTGACACCCTGTGGGGTCACAACTTACGGCTTTTATATGGAAATATATAAAAACGACAAAAGGAGGCAAGAGGGAAAAGGAGATTTTTCTAAGGGATGTTTTAATGGATAATTTATTCCATTAATTAAAATTAAAGTAGCAAAGCCTAAGGAAAGTAGATACAATGGTTATGATTTAGCTAAACTCTAAATAATGGCTTTTGCCAAATATATAACCCAGCCCTTCTTCACCTAGCTTCACCTACACACCTGTTTTTTTTCCCCAGGATCTTCCTGGCTTTCCCTTTCCCTATTAATTGCAATTCCCAGCATGTGTGCCTCATCCTATTAATGAAAGCTTAATCTTTCTTCTCTAAATTTAAATGAGACAACCCAGCAAAGAACAATGAGCCTGGAGTCAGGGGACCCAAGTTATGGCCGCAACTTTTCTTCTAATTATCTATGCAACCTGGTCCAATTTACTGCACACCTGCCTTGTATAAGGCAAGAGCTTCTCCTCTCCAGGTCTTAGTCTCCTGATTTGAATGGTGGAGAGCTGAAGCCTGCTCTTGAGGTTATCAAGTCTCCACGGAGAAGGGGGTGCCAGTCAATGGTTCTACTCCCTCTCTCTTCCATCCCCATGAGCCCCATACCTAAGGGGGCCAGAGGACAAAGCCAAGGAAAGAGGCACCATGTGCAAAAGATAGTGACTACATCTCCACGTACCCATAAACAAAGGTAAACCAATCGTCAGGTCTTAGCTCAAACCTTCATTGTGCTCAGAATCATTTGGGACACTCCACAAAACTTTTTTAAGCATAAGATATGTTTCCTGTCCTCAGGGAATTTGCAGTTCCTTTTAGAACTTGCCATCTAATTAAAAAAAACTGTAATGTACATTAAAAGAGAGAACAAGGGAAACTGACACTTAAGTGATGAACACCAGAATAACCTTGAAAAGGGAGAGCTTCATGGTATGAACAATTAATGAAGGCTTCATAGAGGAAGTAAGATTCCACTCATTTAATAAATATTTACTGAGTGCACACTCTGTGTCTGGTGCTAAAACAGGTGTGGTTTCTGCTTTCGTGGAGTTTACAGTCTAGTAGGACACTGTCATTTATAGGAGAGACCCACACTGCTGTGTGACAGACAAAAAGGAGAAGGGGCCTAGTAAGGAAACCCAGAGCAAACTTTCCAAAAGTCTCTCCCCTAAGGTCTCCCCCTCTCCCTTTCTCCTTCTTTTCAATGTAACTGCTCCTAGCTACATCTTCCTATGGAAAATGCCTACACCTAAGTAGCAACTCAAGAAATTTGCCTGTATCTTCTGCTAAAGAGAGTGGTCCATCACACAATCTTAGCACTGGGATAGCTTCTGCTTGTTTTCAATCCAGTGTCTGAGGCTGAGAGGTCTTTTCTGGCACTCATCACCTTTTGTCAACATCTGCTAAACTGTGGCAACACACTAGCAATAGAGGCTGGCCACCTAAGAGATATTCTTTCCTCAATCGAGACTTCACTTTCACCCTCCAGTGTAGACATGAACCGGTGCCATTTGCCTTGCCTGAATCACTGAACGTAAGTTTCTGTCTCCTTGCTGCTTAAGGCCACACGTGATTCTTGTTCTGTTTGTCTCCAACATTTTAGAAATGTCCATCCATCTTTATTTTCAGGGTGTTGACCCTGGTCTGGACACCAGAGTACCACAAATATGAGTTTTCTAGATATCTTGGATATTGTAGCACTCTTTACTGTGTTGTATGTTCCAAATCAATGACAGACCCCACCAAAAAAAATGAGTCAGAAGTCCTGGAGAAGTAGGGAGCTGACCTAGCATTGCCAGAGGGATTGGTGACTTCTCATGATTCTCTTTGCTGTTACTATAAGGTCCAATCTGCTTGTTAGTCACAGAAACTATATTAACTACGTTAATACTTAGCATGTTTTATTTTCCTGCACTTGTTCTTATTTTCTAAGTTTCTATTTATTTGTATACCCTGTGATAAGAAAAGTCAGAAATTCTATCATTGAAGGGAGGGGGATATAAATATAGAAATTAACCAAAAAATCAGTAACTACCCAGAGTTAGATACTATGCTCTAGGCTCTTATTAAAATATATCAGATCACTCCTTTTCTGTCACTGAACACGTAGCAATGGACACATCTTCTAGTGCAGAGAAAATAGGGAGCATAGTGTGATTTAAGGACCATCAGGAAAGCCTTATTGCTAAGAAATTCCTCTTCCATTTATTGGATGCATCTGAAGTTGCACCATGTCCCTCTTGGGTAGTTTTCATGTGTATTACAGTGCAAACAAACACATTTTGCCAGCCATCACGAGTAAAGAATTTAACAGCAGATTGTGCTAGGCAAAAGATTCCCACACCTGCCAGAGGAGGCAAAATGGGACAATGTGACATGGAATGGAAGAGAGGGATAAGAAGCTAAAATCAGAAAACACAATCTGAGCCTTGCCTAATGTTCCTTTGGCCAGCCTGATTGGAGTTATTTAGTAATCAAACAGCTTATTAACAGCAATCAACAAATGAACAAGAAACGATGGGCTCAGCACCAAGCATGACCCTTTGGGGAAGGCCAGATGCATCACATTAACCTCCTTCAGTTCATTTGGGAGCTACTACAAATGCACAAAACAATTTCAAGCCATAGAAGACAATAACAAATTCTCTCAATTCTAAGCCTAGGAAACTAGTAGCTTCTTAACTTGAGGAAATTTAGTAAATAAGAGCCTCCCTATTTTATATCTGCCATTTCCTGAAATCTGTCTCATTAGAGTACACTTAAGTAATTATGAACTACTTTATACTTCAGAAAGTCTACTTCAGAGTCTATAATTTCATAACTAAAAGGGTGAGACTAATGCATATAAAGAGCCCTTTTTCAATCCATGTCATGACACTGGAGAACCTGTGGCAGGCAAAATAATGTCCCTGCTACAGGTGGTCACATCCTTATCTCCTGAATCTTTGAATATGTTACCTTACATAATAAAAAAGGCACTGAAGATGTTATTAAGAGTCAGAGAAAACTAACTTGTTTTCCTTTTTTATGTTGTCATCTGCAAAAATGGTTCTCATTTTTCTTTTAAATTGTTGCAAAAGTTAAAAGGCAAATCCTGGACAAAATTTTTAAAGAGCTGAGTAGAAAGAAATAGAATTTTAACCTTTTCTTCAATGCATCTCCTTTTTCTAAAGTTTACAGAATTCAGTCAATCAGAAAATAAACCAGAAACCTAATATATGTTAACAGTTTCATGGCATCCCCAGGTAATCAGAGGCAATCTTTCATATTGATCATAATATAAAACCAGTTGAGTTATAGAGACACATATCTTGTCAGTTCTTTGGCAAATATAAAGCCTCCCTTAGAAAAATACAGTAATGAAATATTCTCAAAGTCAGTATGCAGATCTCCAACTGCTAGGCAAGTTAATGAGATGCATGGCTAGGGACTTAGCATGCATCTGAAGCACTGGTTCTGCATAAGAAACACAGTTGATTCTGATCTCATCACCTTATCCATTTTTTACAGGAACATCTATCAGCCAGAGAAGACACTCCATGTATTAAAAGTTTCCACACCCACCCTTAGCTTTCCGAAACATGACAGCAGGCCATGTATTAGAGTTTGCAAACCTAATAAAATATTTTGCAAGTAACATATTTAATCAGTCAAACACTGATTATATTTGGTACACTCAAGATACTGAAGCCCAGCCACACAAAATGATTTGTCAGCACTCCAGGAATAGCTCTCCAAAAGAAGGAACTTTGGGGTTTATATATTAGATGCATCCAAACAAATGGACTTCCAAGCTCACATAATAGAAAATCATCACCTAGATATGAACAAAAAAAGAACCTTAGCCTAATATTGAGTAGAGGTACTTATATACAACAAGAGAGTGAAAATTCCAAAATTAATATGTTTACAGTCTTCTTTAAAAGGCAGAGAAGGAATAGATGTGTCCAAAGCAATTATTTACATTGGCCATACCACCTACTGCTTTATATCTTTGGGAAAGTTTCTTAATTCTTTTTCATATAACTTCCCTCACATGTACTAGCATTTAAAATTTTTGCATTTGAAATATCATTTAAAATTTTGGGTCTGCTCCCCACTCTTCCCCACTCTTGATTTCTCCTCCTGCCGCCCATCCCTACCAGAGGCGCGGCCCTTTTGTCATCAACAATCCAGCTGCAGTGCCTCGTGTGAAACCTCCTTTACCCTGTGGCATCAACATTCAGGAAAGATGGACTGATTGCACTCTGGTTAACAGCAGGAGCACAATGACTAAAATCTATATTCCTATCATGCTGGCACAAGGGCAGGGTGGGTGGGTATCTTCACAGGTAGGGGAGCCCATGAAACAATCTCTCAGACACTCTCAGGCCCCATGAAACCACCTATTCTTGGCTGTTCCCTCTGAAGAGGTCCCATCTTCAAACCATCCCAACTCTACCAGATTCCTCATTCCCAGTAAAACAGCATCTTTCCCTTCTCTAAACAGAAGGGGGATAAAAGAACTGAGCTCAGCACACAGTCATGAAGATTAAAGGAGATAATAGTTGCAAAATGTTCAGTACACTGTCTGAGCCACAGTAGGTACTCAATACATATTGGGAATTACTTTCATCAGTTATGATCATCATCATGGCAGGATATTTACCACAATATCTGCTAAAGAATCCTGTCAATGAATCAATATTCATGAGATCAATTTTTTCCATGTCTTGGCTAATTTCCTAATACCAGTAAGGAACAATTCAAAGGAAGAGATTTTACCCAAATGTTCTTTGTCAATTAAGTAAAGAAACAGAAAGGAATTTCTTAAGGGTATAATTGTTAAAGCGACTACATGAACCCTGAGAAAAGGAGGAGAAAAGTCAGGGAGATAATAAAAAATGAACTTTAGAAAAGAAAATTTTGGCTAAAATGAGATCTTTGTGGAGAATAACGAGCAAATGGGACTGTCGTGAAAAGCATAGTTAAGCTAGGTTTTACGTATAAAAAAGTAAATGTGTGAAGATACAAGTTTAGAAAACGACAAAAAAAAAGTTACTGGCAAAAGACAGGGAGGACTTTATGAAGCAAAAGAGAGACAAAGGACGAAAGGTTAACTGATAATTGTAAGGATAATTTAAAAAGAAGTATCATCTGCTTTCTCCGAACCAAAGCGGGTACCGTCTGTCACAAGAAAAAAGAAAATGAAACCAAAATTGAGAGAGAACATACTAAAATGTCCTTTAGCAGCTGGATATCTTCAAATCAGCCGAGTCTTAATGGCCCACGCTGGAGGATAGTTGAGGAATTTCCAAATGTTATTACTGACAGCCCCATTCTCCTTGGTTATCCATTACCTCTGCCTTTGCCTTTGAAAAAACCATCTCATAGTAGGCTATCCTACATGGTAATGCACCTCTTCCAGATGATACACATCTCTTCCACATTAAAGAACCAACCAATTAACAGAAAGCACGTATTGTGCCAATTGATGTTCCAAATATTATCCGAGTCCTAAAAGAAGATGCTTAGTTGACAATACTGCCTTGGAATTAGAGCCCAAACTTCTTCAAGGAAAGGTCCTCAATAGTACACTACAAAATAAATTAGGAGCCACAGGTTTACTTAGAAATAAACTACTTAATTAATGTATGCAGTTAAATCTAGCTAATCCTCTGGGGCAGTTAAGACATCAGAATCACCTGGAGTGCTCCTACAACTATCAGACATCCCACTGCATCCACTGAGTCATGATGTCTGGGGACAGGCATCTCCCTTTTAAACCTGCTCCATGGTGATATTCAGGCACACTAAAGTATTGCCCTGGCCTTCAATTGCAAGCTCCTTCCATGGGATGCTTTCTCTCTTCTTTCATTAGACATATTTTTTATTTTTTTTTTTAATTTGAGAGGGAGCATGAGCCAGGGAGAAGGGGAGAGGGAAGGAGGGAGGGAGGGAGGGGGAGAGAGAGAGAGAGAGAGAGAGAGAGAATCTTAAGGAGGCTCCATGCTCAGCACAGAGCCTGACATGGGGCCCAATCACACAACCCTGGGATCATGACCGGAGCCAAAATCAAGAGTCAGATGCTCAGGAAGCATGGATGGCTCAGTCGGTTAAGCGTCTGACTCTTGATTTCGGCTCAGGTCATGATCTCATGGGTCATGAGATCAAGCCCCATGTCAGGCTTTGTCTGGATAGTACAGAGCCTGCTTGGGATTCTCTCCCTCCCTCTCTCTGCCTCTCTCTATATATATCTCAAAAATAAATAAACTTAAAAGAAAAGAGTCAGACATTAACCACCTGAGCCACCCACATGCCCCTTTTTATTGGACATTCTTATGCATATTTTAAGACAAGGTTTAAGAGCTATAAGCTTCAAAGCAATCAGAACTAGAGTCAAAACCTTGCTGTAAAATGTTTAGTGGTCATATGACTTCTCTGAGACTCAGTTTATTCATCTATAAAATGGGAACAATAAGGTCTATCTCACAAAGTGCTCTATTGATCAAAGACCAAATGATTCCAAGTGTTGAAGGTGCTTAAAGGAGTGCTTGACACTCATTTATCCCTCAGGGAAGGACCATTAGTGGTGCCCAAGATGGCAGCAGCACCAGCAGAAACAGGAGTCAGACTCAGGGGAGGCCCATGATGACTTCTAGGAGGACACAATGCCCCTTGGCTTTTGCAGTTCAGTACACACAACCTCCACACTTATGGGATTCTTGGCTGAAATTAAACCATCCTAAAGTGGGTTTGGTGGAAGGATGTCTGGATGGGGTCTCAGCCCCAGAGTCCTCATAACTCTGATCAATCAACTCACCAGGAATGGCAGTGCACTGTTCTCTATATCATTTACAGAAATACAAGAGGAGAGAGGATCGAACTTCCTCTTTACAACCCCTAACTCATCTTCCCATTATGCCCCAGTTACTCTGTCCTGTGTAGTGTGAGTGTCGCTCACTCTCCCTCTTCAGAGAAGCTTGAATTAAGTGATCCATGATCCAGGGCCAAGCCATCTGTTATGTTGCTGGTCATTCACATCCTGATAGTTTGTCATGGGCCCTGCTAAGGTGTGCAAGAAAGCAAGGAGATTCCTAGTCAAAGGGGTTATGGCAGGTATCATGGGTGAAAGGTTACAAAAAGATGTGAAGGCTTCACTAGAGGTCAATGAGTTTGGAACATGGAGGCAGGGCACACACATTACATGTGTTGAGAACACCAAAACCAGAGAAACTCACAGGAGACAGTGGCCAAAGACCGCACGGGGACCTTGCAGAAGTTTCAGCCATCCATCTCCAGGAACGGCCTGGGAGGCAAGTGGTGACAGAAAAGGAACTTCTTCCACCGGGTCCAGCCACTGTGCTTGTTAGTCATAGAACAGGACTCTCCCAGGCTCCCACTGCAGCCACTGCCATTGCCTACTTCCCATCCAGCCACCACTGCTGAGGAGCAGGACGGAGAGGGTGGGGGAAGGGAAGGAAGGGAGCACCTGTGAGCCAGGCTCAGGAGACACATTCTTGAGGAGCCAAGACCAGGGTGTTCTGAATGATTACACAGGATGAAGTTTAGAGTTTTAAACTGATTACAAATGAACATCAAGTATGACAAAATTATCAGTAGAAACTGATAAATCGCTAATTGGCAACTTTACACTTTCTTCCTTTCCCTCAGCAAATACACAGACTACAAGACCTTAAAAAGCTGGCTGATATAAATTTCTAGGAGAAAAACTGATCCACATAAATACATTATCCAGCAAAGATTGTCCAGTCACACCTACCACATGTGCTTCCTTCTTAAAATTTTTCATTAAAAAACATCAAACTCACAGAAAAGCTGCAAGAGTATTAGATAAACTATGTGAAGTTGGCATTTGTATAAATCAAAAATGGCCAAATATTGGTAATTTCAAATGGCTCTAGCTAATACTATTCTCATAATTTAGGTGTAAGGTTTTTTTTTTAATACAATGACTTTTCATCTACTCTTCACCCAAATTCTGTAACTGCTAACATTTGATAGCACTTTTTAACAAATAGCTACAGATATGGATATGTAAATATAAATAGATAGTGTTGAAATTTTTGAAAGTTGCAAACACCGTGATGCTTTACCCTAAATACTCTACATGTATTACATAAGAATAAGGACAATATCTTACTTAATCACAGGATCATTATCAAATTCAAGAATTTGACATTGGTAGATTACTATTATCTAATATATAGTCCATATTCAAATTCTTCCAATTTTCCATTAACGACCTTCGTGTCACTGTTTTCTGATCCAGGATCACATGTTGCATTTGGTCACCATGCCCCTTTAGTTTCCTTTAATAAAGAAAGTTTCTCAGCTTTTTTTTTCCCATTTATAATACTGGTATTTTTGAAGAATAGAAGCTATCTTTTTGCAGAATGCTTCTCATGTTGGATTTATCTAATATTTTTAAGTTTTCTTTCATTTGTGGCAAGATGACCTAGACCTCAGCACATCACTTCAGGAAACATGTAACGCTGACTTGTCCCATTGTTGGTGATGTTGACATTGACCACTTGGTTAACATGGTGTCCTCCGGGTGATTCTACTTTGTAACCACTTCCCCTTTGTAATTAATAAGTAATCTCTGGAGAAATTAGGTACCATTTTTATATAGTTCAACAAACATTTACTGAGCAGTCACCCTATCTTTCAATTGAAGTGCTAGGGATACTACAGAAAATAAAACAAACACAAATCTCTTCCATTAAGGATTTCATATTCCAGGACATGTAGGGTAATCCTGACGGTTTACAAATAATTAGGGATTTAGAATGCTAGAAGGCAATTGAAGGGTGGTTATGGAGGGACTTATCTGCTTCCATTTTAAATAAGAATTCAGGAAAGGCCTCCCTAAAGAGGTACCTCCTGACCACAGATGTGAAGGGGGAGGACCAGAGCCATGGGGAGGGGAAGAATTTTCCAGACATAAAGACCAGCAAATGCAAATGCCCTGAGGTGCCTGATATGTTTCAGGGACAGCACAGGGCTGAAGTAGAATAAGCTGAGTGAAGAGAATAATAGATTTCTCAGGATTCTTTCCTTTACAGGTGACCAAAATATTCCCTAAACTCCTAAAATGAATTAAAAAAGAGGAAAAAAAAAGAAAATGTATAGGTGAATATACATCCACTGTAGAGCTCATTTCAGCTACAGCTGGACTGGGAGAGGGCTAAAGTAAGCAGCTCAGGAACCTCTACGTCTTGTTTCTGATTTCTCCTCTGCAAGTGGTGGCTCAGATGGTCATCCCAAGTCCAGCCTCTCATTACACTCATGTAGCCCCCCAGAGGGAATTCAATGCCTCTCCACAGCAGATTGAGGCCACTGCCTGAGAGCAATGTGCATTGGCGTTGCTTGGTTCATGTCCCACTTCCTGAATAAATCCTTAAGAGGTGAGGTGGAGGAGAAAAGCAGGGGAGGACATTTGGATTGACAAGGTCAGGACCACAAATCCAATCCAGAGACATCAAAGGTGAGGTCAATTCCACCCTAAGAAGCAGTGAGAGAATGAGTAATGATTCTCTCCAGAATAAGGTCCTAATTCCAAAGAAAGGAAGAAGGTACACTGAGCAGGAAAAACAACAGATGTGCATTACTAGTGCATTTACATAATTATACTTTGTATCCTTGAAAAAATAATAATGATCTTGACTTTCAAAGCCCCTGATAAATGACAATTTGACTGAGATATTTTGCCCATCATATATTTCTTTCAAGGACACTAGTTTAGAGCCTTTTGTTCCTAGTGTTGACATTGGGGGATTGAGAAGAAATAAGCAAAGCAAGGTATTAAGCACACAGCTTCTCAGTGGTTTTCATGTTCATTAAATCTACTTTCACCCATGCATGAATTCCTAATTCTCCACTGAGATGCCAGGGTATCAAGAGTATAAAAGTCTGAGAGCACCTAAAATGACAGTTCTCCTTTATAACAGCATCATTTTATTAGAGCTGTAAGCAGCCAAGTCTAGTGCCCTAAAAACCAACTTATTTGAAAGCCAATGGACATTGCTAAATGAAAAAAATTAGAAATGAAGAATCAGTGACATTTTATTATACCATTGGCCTTAACACTCATGTTAAACAATTTCACATAAAGGCTGAAAAACTAAATTAAAACATAAATTCTATTTTAAGCTAAAAGAAGCAAGGGACTGTAGTCATTTCCTAACCCATTCCAGGTTCTTCGTAATGCTGAACACAATTCAACCCTTTTCTAAAAAAATAATATTCTCTTTTTTAAAAAAAAAACAAATATAACAAGCAACACCAAACAAGACCTTACTATTTCTAAGAGTTCTACTCCTAAAGGACAGCATTCAAAATTGCATATTAATCCAGTTTTATTCACCTAAATTAGATCCTATCACCTTTTAACTTACTAGCATTGGTTTTGTTTGTTTGGTGTGTTTCTCACTAGCATTGTTTTTTGACTTAGATAAGAATGTACCAACAACAGAGGTTTTCTGTGCATTTGCACATACAGTGAGGAAAGTGGAAGATTTTCATTCCTAGGATTTACTCTCACTTCTCTATTGTCCGAATACAAACTGACTGAATCAACTTAAATACATTTTTTTTTTAATTTTTTAAAATTTACTTATTATTTTGGGGCACCTGGGTAGCTCAGTCAGTTGAGCATCCAACTTCAGCTCAGGTCATGATCTCACAGTTTGTGAACTCAACAGTTTGCTGACAGCTCAGAGCCTGGAGCCTGTTTAGGATTCTGTGTCTCCTCTCTCCCTGCCCCTCCCATGCTCACACTCTGTCTCTCTGTCGCTCTGTCTCTGTTTCTCTCTCTCTCTTTATAAAATAAACATTAAAAATTTATTTATTATTTTAAGAGGGAGAGAGAGTGTGTGAGCAGGAGAGTGGCAGAGAAAGAAGGGGGCAGAGAATCCCAAGCAGGTTCTGTGCTGTCAGCGCAGTACCCAACATAGGGCTCTATCTCAAGAACCTAGAGATCATGACTTGAGCCAAAATCAGGAGTCAGATACTTGACTGACTGAGCCACCCAGGTGCCCCTCAATCAACCTAAACACTTTTAGAATGAACATTAGAATTCAGTAATATGACCATATACAGAATGGACCAAAAATAATTGTTTTCATAATACACCAGCAAAAAGTTGATAGAACATAATGGAATAAAAAATCTCATTCATCACACTAACAGATAAATAAATCTTTGGGTATAATATTCATAAGAAATGTGCCAATCGATATAAAGTCATGAAATTTTTCTCAGATATACAAATACAGATATGAAAATAAATAAACAGGGCATTCATGTACATTCCAAATGAAAACATAACCTGTACAACCTTTTTGGTGGGCAATTTGCCATTACATGTTAAGTCTTACAAGTAGGTATACCCTTTAACCCAAGGAATTCCATATAGAAATCTACCCTCAGGAAATTATCAGAAATGTAACCAAAGATGAAGGCTGTTTATCTCTTATTAATAATAGCAAAATAAAACATCCAAAAATTTAAGAATAGAGAACTGAATAAACTATGTTCCATTCATGCAATGGAACACTATGCAGCTAATAAAATCATTGTTTTCAAGACTATAAAATGGCCTCAAATAATAGACTATTGAAGCAGGATACGAAGTTGAAGAGGCAGAATATTCTCCATTTCACAATTTGTATGCATGCAATAACAGACACTTCACATTATCAAGTGAAGCTTTTCAAGCTTCTTAAAACCCCAAATCTGCAAGCTTCAATACAACCAATAATTTCTCTCCTAAGATGCAATCAGATATAATGAAATAATGTTAAGGACCATGAAACTCCAAACCTAAAGAAACTCTAAAAAGCATGGGGCATAGAGATGTTTTCTTCACGTTCCATATAATCATAGGTTAAACTCTGATGTCCCGCCCCAATCCTCTCTCCCGACTAGAAGAAGCTCCCTTTCAGCTGGGCACTCCCTTATCCCATTTCTTCAGTCAAACTTTACCTCTCTGTGTGTTTTGCGCATGCCCCGGATCTTACAATTGAACTCATAACCTAATTGTTTTCATCTTTGTTAAATAGTATTTTACAAACTTTGGCCATACTAAGTTCACAATATTTACCAAATTTATATAGTATCAAGTACTATTTCTTCTTTATATCAGCTCATGTTTTTGTGTAAATATTTGAGTCTCGTATCACCCATGAAATCAAAGGTTTGATGTTATAGTTACTTTTTTTTCTAACATTTTAAGTTAAATATCTTCATCAAAGAAAAAAAAGCATCTAATAAATTTACCTCATACATTCACTAAGATCATTGCTTTCAATTCCAACAGGAAACACATGGGAAATCCCAACTTAGTGGATGCTGAGAGGTGACCTGAGTATAGCATTAACAGGGTTTATCAGGAGAAACAATGTATTACTCCAAATCAATGCCTCTCATCACCAATTCAAGAGTCATAGGAGACTGGCAGGGGACATCTTATAGAACAGGCCAAAAGATTAACATCCTCTGTCTTGGCTGGCCCACTCAAGTCATTCTTGCCCTAGATCAGTAAATCCTATGCTGCTTCTCTCCAAAATCAAAGAGGCAATACCATTTATTTAGTAAATAAAAGATGTATTAAAATACTGATATACTTTCCTCTAAGTTTCTTTAGATCATGAGTTGGCAAACTTTTTTTGGATAGAGCTAGATAATAAATATTTTTGAGTTTTCAGACCATACAGTCTGTCACCACTACTCACCACTGTCATTCCCATGCAAAAGTAGAAAGAGATGATACATAAATGAATGAGCTGACCATGGCTGTGTTTCTCTAAAACTTTATTCATAGATACTAAAATTAGAATATGATATAATTTCACATCTAATGTAGTATTATTCCTCTTTTGATTTATTTTCAACCATTAAGCAGTATTAAAAAAAAACTCTTCATAGCTTAAAAACCATTCAAAAATAGGCAGCAGTTTAGATTTGGCCCAAGGGCCATAGTTCACCAATCCCTGCTTTAGACTAACGGCATTCTTACTACTCACATAAACTGGTGGAAGCAAAAATCCAAGTGTTCATAACAATTTTTCCTGAAGATGTATTTGCACATACAAAATATTATATATCAAAGAAATAAGAACATGTATATTATTTTAGAATATATTCTTTAAATTTTCTTTTAGTTCATGTTTTTGAGAGAGAGAGCAGGGAAGGGGCAGAGAGAGAGAGGAGAGAGAGAATCCCAAGCAGGCTCCGCACTGTCCTCATGAACTATGGAGACCATGACCTGAGCCAAAACCAAGAGCTGGATGCTTAACCGATGGAGCCCCCCACGCACCCTAAAATACATTTTTTAAAGAGTTTTAAGATTTTCAATTGGTATCATTTCATGATACATCTACAATTACCATTAAGTCCATTCTGAGACATTAATCTAAATGAGTGCCCATTAGTAATAGAGCTTTAAATTTTCCACTGCCCATTTAAGGCCTGTTTTCATTTTATATGGGAATTTAGGCACCCTTATCCAGGAACAAAGCAATATATGCAGTTCATGTAACTCTTACTCAATAATTCCTCTAGGGAAATTCTGACCCAATTCAAAGATTAAAAACAAATCAAAAAAAAAAAAAAAAAATAGAAGTCACAGTTCCTGACTGGAAGCTCTGGAAAGCATGTGTAACAGAACCTGGGAGATACTGAGAATTATGGGAGCCCACAATAGCCCAATCCAGAAAACCCAAGGTCCCCAGTCCTTCTGTTGCCACATACCAAGCTCAGAGAGCAAGTCACTGTGTCACTTTGCTGAGTCAAAGATCTTCGCATATACAATGAGGATCACTTAATTCACAAAACTTTTCTGCGAATCCAAGGGGAAAAAAATCCTCTACGAACTGAGGAGAATGCAAAAATTAATGAAAACTAAAAGGGAAATTTGATAGAGTCATGAGCATAGAAATAAGCTGATCATGCCCAGGAAGTAACATAACAACCTCACTTGGAAGACTATGGCCATCATTTCACCCTATGTGACTGGAAACAACAACAACAAAAAAAAAACCACTCTGCGAGCTCACTAAAAAAATAATAATAATAAATCAATCACAGAATAGCCCTTGAACTGAACTGTGGCATTTTCATAAATAGCATTCTTACTTTTGTAGTTGACATTCAAAGTTGTGTGAATTGAAACTTGAAATCAGGAATTAGAAACCTTCAATCTGTCTCCAAACTAAAATCTATGTTAATTCAGTCAAGCCATTTGTCAATTCTCTATTTAAGTCATCTCAAAGGGAGTACTTCCATTTTCCTTTCTCTTGGGAAATGCAAAGTGTCCATCATTAACTTTCTAACCAACATGAGCTTCATAGGCATACTGTGGGGCTAATGCAAAGGGTCTGCATGCACGAAGAACTCCAATAAGTCCTGTCTGAGGGCAGGTTAAATGGCTTTAATTAAAATAATAATAAAAAAGAAAGATCATTTGACACACAGGTCAATATCTTTGCTTCAAACCCGATGTAGGCATACTGGGAGAAAAAATCATTGCATGTTCATCAAAATGAAGCAAGTACGAGACCTCCGAAAGGATATTAAATAAAGAGAGGAAAAGTAATTAAACAGAAGAAAACTGTGGTACGTAAGACACACTTTTACCCGATCATATTATTATTTTATCTTGTAAATCAACTGATGTAATAACAGCCAAGGAATTTAACTTACTGCTGGCCAAACACCAACTGATTCTACTCATTGGCATCATCAGGTATTTGCAAACAGATTCATATTCACCCAACAACAATAGCTTGTGTGAGCCTTCAAAGATAGTTTACTTTTAGAACAAAGCTTACTGTAGTCCAAAAATCAATGGTATCCTCAATTAGAAGATTGGAGTACTGCCATTTATTGGTAGAATAACCTAGAAAGTTCACGGTGGTAACATATGAGGGAAAGGGGCTCAAGGCTAAACTCCACTCCACTGCCTTTTTGTGTGTGACCTACAGTACACAGTTTCCAAATTTCCGTCTCTTCCTCTCAGAAATGAAGGTACTCCTGCCTACTTCTTTGAGTTGGATGGATGAGCATACAGGATAATGTTTGTACACAATGTAATACTGTGACTGGCACACAGAAACTTCCTAAGAGTAGCTGTTGCTGCTATTATTTTTATCACCACCATCATCATCAGGATCATTTTGCTCAGCTTCTGTTTTAGCTTACAGCTACTTCACCAACACCTTATCTAAATCACGTAAGCTACAGCATGAAAACATGCTATTTATATTACAAAGAACCAAATACAATATATCAGTGCCAACCACCAAGCTTTGGGTCAACTTAGCACTATAAATTTTTATATTCTTTTCAGATAATTCACTGCAAACCCCATTAAAATTTTTCATGATAATCTTTATACAAATAACATAGGAAGGTGTTGGCCAATTAAACAAGAAAAAGAAATCACCATTTCTAGGCTGAAATAACCATGCACAGAGAGCGCTCTGGCAATTTCAAAAGGATTCCAGAATGAGTTTTCAAATTATTGACATTTAAACAACCAAGCTATACTTGCTTTAGCATTAATTAATCACTTACATGTGATTCAGAAGATCATGTGAAAAACAGTGCTCTAATCAAGTAAATTGCTTTATATTTCACTTAATAATTCATTTTACGTTAGTTTAGGTAGGAGTTGCAACTAAATTCTCCATTGCAAAGCACGGTCTTCGTTCTGCAAAGAGGTGGATCTCTCCTCTGCCATGTTTCCTGCTACCGGACAACCCACATATGGTCTGGACTTGGATTTTTCCCCATTGGACTAGACATCTATCTTCTTCTGGGTGAGAGTTTGGATTTTATTTTACAAACTCACAAAGTAGAAGTAGTGAGTAGTTCTTTTGCTATGTTAGACCCTCAGGCCTTATGATAAATGTCCATTACATGGCAGGCAAAAGAAAACAAACAAAAAAAAAGTTCCAAGAGA
This sequence comes from Leopardus geoffroyi, assembly GCF_018350155.1. Classification (NCBI taxonomy): domain Eukaryota; kingdom Metazoa; phylum Chordata; class Mammalia; order Carnivora; family Felidae; genus Leopardus; species Leopardus geoffroyi. Next base: position 128,471,824 of record NC_059328.1, on the reverse strand, counting down.
AATAGTAGAAGGATAAGGGTGAGGATTCGCACCTGTCTTACTTTGAGTTTTGCCCTCTGCCTTCTTGGGATGGTTTACTATCTACATCACAGAATGCTCAGCCATTGTCACTGGGTTACTTCCTTAGATTGTATACATTAATTTCATAGTTCATAAGAACTATTTTTTTGTGAAAATTTCTTTTCCTCAGCTCTTTTTTTTTTTTTTTGGCTCATTAGCTTACCACTGTCAACACATTTTATTTTGAAGAAGGTAGGACATTCAAACACTAAGGTGGAGCTTAATTAAGAATAAGCATTTCAGTGGCTGAATCTAGCCTTTAGACATGGTTTGCTTGGCCTGAGCTAGGTTTAGAACTTTTTTGAATTTGTTTCCACCATTAAAAAATCAGATTTTACACAAGACTTGTGATTCCTGCGCTTCTGTTGAAATGTCTCCAGAGTGCAGCTACATTTACAAAAATGTGTACTCAGCAGTGGCTGTCCTCTTTTGAACGCTGTGCTCCCATAGTCCTCTGTACTCAATGATGTCACATGCCTCATCTCAGTAGGTATCGGATTGAGGGTCCACTGCTCTAGAGAATAAATTCCTCCAAGACTGTGTTTTACACTTAAGAGTTTAGTTCCAACCCTTACCTAAATGAACATAAAATGAATTATGGACGGATGTTGCTGACAGGCTAGTGTAACACACTCACCAGCCCTCAAGATGCTGCTTTAGAAAGAAGTTCATGGATAGAAACCATCTTGATGGGGGGGGGGGGGGTTGGGGGGCAGGGAATTGAGGAGTAAAGGAGTCTCACCAGGACATCAGGGGCCTGCTGCACCACCTAAGGCACATCGAGGTGCCTCCTAATGCCTCACGTTCAGAGCAGGAGGAGTTAAGAATGATGTGCCCATAAAGAAACTCAAACAACTCCTGCCAGGAGCAGTGCCAACCCAAGGGTTACAACAGTGTCATCACTTTTTATTTCTTCACCTTTCAAAAAAGGTTGGCACAGCTCCAATACATCATCCATCAGGAACATGCCTCCTGGATCATACTCCGTTTATCTAAGCAAAAATGGCACACAAGCCAACTAAAGTATACAGTGTTAAAGGACACATCCATGTTCTGTGCCCCCAACACTGCTAGAAAATGCCTATGGGCGAAGCTACCCTTCATAAAGGAACCCAATGTAAGCAATAGTCAACAACCAGCTTGATTAAGACATTCCCAGAGAAACCACACCATTTCAGCAGCTACAGAGCACATGATGTATCTTTTATGGTTTCATTTTTGGGCAAGACATATCTTCCGACCACTTTTGCAGCAGGGAGTGGGAGATTAACTACCAGACTCAGCCTGGAAACTGGCATAGGTATCTATGGCTCTCTCCTTTTATACTTAGTGACCGCTTTTATAGTCGCATAGAGACATTTTTAAAGAGATATCACTTCTATCTGCTCAAGGAGAGAAGCCTGAAACAAATGACTTGGGTCTGTTTTGCTTCTCCTCTGGCAGGAGCAATTTCTTTGAAAGACTACTCTCTGGAAAATTCAAAGTTCAGCTTAGCTCCTCGGTGGCTACTCTGCTTTCCAGGAAAAGCTTTCATGGGCCATGAACTCAGGCAGCAGCACATGACAGCAGAAGTGAAAAGTAAAAGACAAAGGCACTTGTTACACTCCTCTCCTCTCATGTTAACTACCCCAAATCTCCCAAACTAAATCCAACCACTTCTGATACCGAGCACAGGTAACACACATCTTGTCTTTGCATGAATTATAAAAAGGCACCCACTTCTGTCTAGTGAGGAGGGATTGTCAAAGAGATGTCTTCCTCTCAGCTAAAGCGCCACAAAATAAAAAGCTTAGCAAATGGAATGTAGCTGTATTGCCAGCTCGGTATGTATTTTGGGTAGTGCACAAACTACACAACTATGCTGGCTGGCATTTTTCTCATTACTGTCATAACCACCACCCCAAGACCAAGCACCAGAATCGTTCAGTTAAGCATCCAACTCTTGATTTTGGCTCAGATCATGATCTCACTGTTGTGGGATCACGTCCTGCGTTGGGCTCCATGCTGAGCATGGAGCCTGCTTGGGATTCTCTCACTCTTCCTCTCCCTCTGCCCCTTTCCAACTCAGGTGCATGCTCGCACTCTCTCGCTCTCTCTCAAAATTAATAAATTAAGTTAAATTTAAAAAAAAACTTGAATGGACTCTTTCATTCAAGAGTCTTGAATGGACTCTTATGAATGAACAAAGAAAGTGGATTCTTGAGATGGAATCTACTCTTGAATATGCTGTGAACATTGTTGAAATGACAACAAATGATTTAGAATATTACATAATCTCCATTGATGAAGCAGTGGCAGGATTTGAGAGGACTGACACCAATTTTGAAGGAGGTTCTATTGTGGGTAAAATACTATCAAACAGCATCACACGCTACAGAGAAAGTATTTATGAAAGCAAAAGTCAATTGATGCAGCAAACTGCATTGTGATCTTCCTTTCAAAAAAGGACACAACCACCCCAACGTTTAACCACCACCACCCTGGCCAGTCAGCAACCACCAGCATTAAGGATTTGCTGAAAGCTCAGATGATGGTTAGCATTTTTTAGCAACAAAGTATTTTTAAATTAAGGTATGTACATTGGGTTTTTTTTCCAATGTTTATTTTTGAGAGACAGAGCATGAGTAGGGAAGGGGCAGAGAGAGGGAGACACGAAATCCAAATCAGGCTCCATCCAGGCTCTGAGCTGTCAGCACAGAGCCCCATGCAGGGCTCATGACCTGAGCCAAAATCGGATACTTAACCGACTCAGTCACCCAGGCACTCATGTTTATTTTAGACATAATGCTATTGCACACTTACTGGTCTATAGTAAAGTGTACACATCACCTTTACATGCACTGGGAAACAAAAATTCTCTTTACTCACTTTTTGCAATATTCACTTTATTGCGATGTCCCTGAGCTATGCCTGGACATATATTTCCTTGCTCTGTCGGCTGAGAGGGTCTAGAAGCAATGACTCCACAATAGCAAAGAGCACACTCAGGGCCCAGATCTTAATTTCTAATACTGTTCTCCAATAAAAAGATCAAAGCATTCTTGGAAAAATGACTACTTCTAGGATGGGATGAAAAATACATAAGATGAGCCAAAACATCTCATAGTACCAGAAAATAAATAGGTGTTCAAAAAAACAAAATGAGGGACTATATCAAAGGGACATAGGAGCCAACTGAAAGAATACTCCATAGCCAAAATCAGACTAATGTGAGCAATAAAATAAATAGTGTAGTATTATATTATAACCCAAAGTATAAGACAGTCATGAGTGCATGCTGATATAAACGACAGGATAAGAAAATAAAGGGAAAGGGGGTAATAAATCTTGTGTACAAAAAAAAAGATTCAAAGTAACTTATGTAAATATCCCTCCCTTCCAAGAGGTAGCACACAACTTCCCATCCTTTAAGTTTGGGTTATACTTAGTGACTCACTTACAAAGAGCAAAGCATAGAAAAGTGGGAAATAAAAAGTAACTTGATAAACATGAACTCAGCCAGCTGATCAATGCTAAAAGGTTAACTCAATAATGATGAGTCACATTGATAGTATGTACCCTTGACATGCTGAGAATACTATACCTACATGTCCTTCCTCCCAAAAATCCAGAGCCCCAATATAATCATGAGAAAAATATTAGACAATCCAAAATAAAAGAACATTCTACAAAATCCCTGACCAAGTTTATTAAAACAAACAAACAACAACAACAAAAAAGTGACAAACTATCATAGTCCAAAGGACCCTAAGGAGAACTATGACTAAATGCGATATGGTATCCTGAATGGGATCACAGAACAGAAAAAAGAAACCAGGGAACAAGTTATAAATCAGAATGAAGTATAGAATTTAGTTAATAAGAATAGATCAGGGGCGCCTGGTGGCTCAGTCAGTTAAGCCGCCAACTTTGCTCAGGTCATGATCTCACAGTTCGTGAGTTCAAGCCCCACGTTGGCTCTGTGCTGACAGCTCAGAGCCTGGAATCTGCTTTGGATTCTGTGTCTCCCTCTCTCTTTGCCCCTTCCCTGCTCACGCTCTGTGTCTCTCTAAAAATAAACATTAAAAAAATAATAATAGATCAGTAGATGTTCATCAACTGTAATCAAAGTACTATGGTGACATAAAATGTTACAATAAGGAAAACTGGGTACTGGGTATGGGAACACACTCTGTACTATCTTTAGATCTTTTATATAAATTTAAAACTATCCCAAAATGTAAAGGCATTCATGAAAATGAACTCAAGATTGAATATCACATATTCCTGTGTCCTCTTGCTAAGCTATGCCGTATCTCATCACCAGGTTTCCAATATATACACACACTATACTTGGTAGTTTACAAACATCATCTTACTTAGTCTCCTAACAACCACAGGACCCAAGTATTATTCTCACACTTTATAGATAAAGAAATAAAGAGTATATAAAGCACCTAGGGGCCATATAGCTGGGAAGTGGGAGAGATGGAACTCAAACCCATGTTTTCCTGATTCCAAAACCTATATACCATTCTGACTCCATAATACAACTCCAAAAACTTCTAACATATCATGGGCAAGAAAAGAGGGAAAAAAATTCACTCTACAATACAAAAGAAGTAGCATAATTCCTGGGAGAACTGGACACCAACATGCAGAAGAATGAAACTATTTTTTTAAACCATATACAATAATAAACTCAAAATGGATGAAAGACCTGAATGTTAGACAGGAAACCATCAAAATCCTAGAGGAGAAAGCAGGAAACAACCTCTTTGACCTATGCCACAGCAACTTTTTACTCAACACATCTCCAAAGGCAAGAGAATTAAAAGCAAAAATGAACTACTGGGACCTGGTCAAGATAAAAAGCTTCTGCACTGCAAAGGAAACAATCAACAAAACCAAAAGACAAGTGACAGATATTTGCAAAAGACATATCACATAATGGGCTAATATCCAAAATCTATAAAGAACTCACCAAACTCCACACCCGAAAAACAAATAATCCAGTGAAGAAATGGGCATAAGACATGAACAGACACTTTTCCAAAGAAGACATCCAGATGGCCAACAGACACATGAAAAGATGCTCAACGTCACTCATCATCAGGGAAATACAAATCAAAACCACACTGAGATACCACCTCATCACCAGTCAGAGTGGCTAAAATGAACAACTCAGGAAACTACAGATAGTGGCAAGGATGTGGACAAACAGGAACCTTCTTGCACTGCTAGTTGGAATGCAAACTGGTACAGCCCCTGTGGAAAACAGTGTGGAGGTTCCTCAAAAAATTAAAAATAGAACTACCCTATGACCCAGCAATAGCACTGCTAGGAATTTATCCAAGGGATACAGGAGTGCTGATGCATAGGGGCACATGTACCCCAATGTTTATAGCAGTACTTTCAACAATAGCCAAATTATGCAAAGAGCCTAAATGTCCATCAACTGATGAATGGATAAAGAAGATGTGGTTTATATATACAGTGGAATACTACTTGGTAATGAGAAAGAATGAAATCCTGCCATTTGCAGCAACGTGGATGGAACTGAAGAGTATTATGCTAAGCGAAGTAAGTCAGGGAAAGACAGATACCATATGCTTTCACTCATATGTGTATCTTGAAAAACTTAACAGAAGACCATGGGGGAAGGGAAGGGGGAAAAAGTTACAGAGAGGGAGGGAGGCAAACCATAAGAGACTCTTAAATACAGAGAACAAACTGAGGGTTGATGGGGGGTGGGGGAGAGGGGAAAGTGGGTGATGGGCATTGAGGAGGGCACTTGCTGGGATAAGCACTGGGTATTGTATGGTAGCCAATTTGACAATAAATTAAAATAAATACAATGGCCTGCAAGAAAAAAAGAGTCAACTTTGGCAATGCCTTAGCCAACTTATATTTGGCTATATTTACCAGAAGCCAGAATCACTCCTAGCCTACATCTCTCTGGGGCTCCCACCTTCCAGGTGGACAACAGCACTAAAGGACAACAGCAATCCAAGGCCCTGGAAGACACCAATGGCACTCTCGAACTGGGTATATAAAGAAAGTCTAGTAAAGAAATTATTGACACAGGTGTTGGCTGGATGTGGAAAAGCCATGAGGAATAGTGTGATACACCAGAGCTAATGACAGCAGAGCTGCTACCAGCCCCCAGCCTGTAGTGACCAGAGGACAGAGCAGTTACCAGAGCCTGAGACAAAAATCCAGGTGAAGAAGGCCACCTGACAGGAGCTAGAGACCTTGCAGGGAGGACGCCAGGGGAATAAAGACTCTACCCTTAATTTTCTCTGACCCTAAGTTCCTCCCACTGGCCAAACCCAATCAGAAGCCAATGGGCAAAGGAGACAAAAGATGAAGCCAATACGGTTCTGCCTGCTGGAGCTCACTGTAGAACAAATAAAGGGGAAGAATGGATCTGGAGGGGCAAACATTAGCCGCTCTTCAACACACATGGGGAACTGGTTAGCTGAACTACCTCCACACAACTCCAAAGACTCTGACTGTGCTCGATTTAGCAAGGCCCACTCTCACTTCTGCCATTTTAGAGTTAGAGGCTATCTCTCTTCAGACAAAACAGATCACCTCTCTCATCCCCCTGGTGGAGACATAAAAATGCTATTTAAATGTACTATATTTTTTCTCCCCTCTGTTTCTGATTCAAGCGAACTTAAAAAGACTGAAGTTTGATCACTGAATCGTTTAACTGCCAAATGTATGGGAGTCTATCCCAACAGAAGGTGTAGCAGTTGAAGGGAGCCAATAAGAGACAGTGCTGCTTACCTGATCAAGTCCCAAGAGCAGTAACAGTAATGATTGTATGGAAGCACTTGTACTTCCAGTATTTTTGTAGGGAAAAGAACAGTCATGCCCCCAAGTCCTTGAAAGTTTAGTTCAGTTTACCAGACTGCTATGTGGACTTCATGCAATTCTAACTTAAGTTTGTTTAGCCACCAGCCCCAAAATTCTCCTGCTTGCATCACTCCTGGACTATGATCCCCATAGTGACTGTAGGGGGCACCATTTCCCTAGGACAAAAAGTGAACCTGCCAAGGTGGCCCTGATGCCAAAGAAGTCATACTGACTACTATCTGGAAGCAGCATGACCCCTCCATCTTAATAATTAAGCAAGTTTTCTTTGAAAGGTACTTAAAAGAAGTGCCCAAACAGAAGTTACTCTAAAGGCTTTTTAAAAAACCCAAACAGAAAAAGGGACTTCAAGAAAAGGATGCAAATAATTAGGTAGCTCCAGGTCGTCTGTAGAAAGGCTGATCCAGAGCCTCCTGTTCAATACAATCTAAAGCTTCAAAGACTAATGCCCAAGATCTTAACACTCTGGCTGACAAAACACCATAACATTATTGAAACACCCCCAAGCTAAACTTTGATATTATACTGATCATCATGGCTTTAAATTTAATAAAGAATCAGATCTATTTTCCCCAGTATTAATATATTTAAGGATGAATCTCAAATGAAAAAGATGTTTGTGTGTGTTGTAGTACAGTCATTTATAGCACAGGGCTAAGAGACAAAGGAATGACCTGACATTGACCTTCAATCTCTACATAAGCATATTAATTCATTGTATCTTTCAATAACTCTAAAAGGAAGATCTTTGTAGATGAGGAAACTGAGTATCATTAAATTGTTGAAGATCACACAGATATAAGTGCACAAACTAGTGTTCATACAACAAGCTCTTTCCACCGCCACATGTCTTTCAGAGGCCATATCACACACCAATCTTTGTATAGGAGTATAGGATCTCATTTTTTATTCTATATTAAACAACCAACGTAAAAAACTGCATTGGTATTTACTATCAAACAGCCACTGTTGACTCTTAACTTTCATAATGCCCACAGCCTTCTACACATGGTCCTGTGTAAAATATTTCTTTCAGAATTTCATGTTGACAGAAGCTTATCTATAAAAATTGATAGGCTCCCTCCTTACTGACAACAAGAATTTTGCAACCCATCACAACACACCTCCCAGCCTCGACTGCAATGAAAGCCAGCATCAAAATTAAGACTCAATCACAATAGCTCGATTAGGTTTTTGGTAGAGAATTTGCTTTTTCCTTCTTTTTTATGGTCTTGAGTGCTCATTATACGAATTTATTGCATGCTTAATGAAAATTCAGCCAAAACAAATCAACACGTCTTTTTTATATATGCATTGTTATTCCAGGAAATATGATTTCATCCATATCTAAATCCATGAAAGACAAATCTATAATATCGAGGATGTTTCTGGATAGTTGATCAAATGTTTTTTTTTAAAAAATAAACATCTTTTTCTTTAGCTGAGCTATGACTCATAATTTTTATGAGCTTATATTTACTCTCCAAAAAACAGTAGCACTGAATCTGTTGTTAGATATTAGCTCTATTTGTTGCAGGAGAAATGTTTCCTAGCATGCCCATCATTAGGTGATAATAAAGATCTAAATAACAATAATGGCATTAATAATTTATTTGGTTATACAGCAAGTGTCCCTCTAAGTGAAGAGAAAGGTCTCACATTTCTAAACCACTCTGTTGCAGTTCAGCAGGTGAATTAAATATTTAGCAGGCTGCTTAATATTTTATTGTAGACAAATCATAGTGGGTTTTACCCACTCCTGGGTACAAAAGCAGTGATCAAATACCACACGTATATATAAATTTAATTTATAAATCATTTCTAAAGGGATTACAGTCAGTAGTACACATGTAAGAATGCTTGATGGACCATAACATTGGGTCCTCAGAGAGCAATCACAGCAGTGTGTGTGTGTGTGTGTGTGTGTGTGTGTGTGAGCGCGCGCTATTTTGTAATCCTCTCAGGAGAAGTGACCTGAGGACAGGGGGACTTCACTCCTGCTCTGTATGTTTCTGAAATCAAGAGAAGCTACGTTCACTGTTTCTGTTACAAAGAAAGTCAATACTTCAGCCAAAATATTCTGGCTCCCTTACTAGTGATAGCTTTCCCATTTGCTTTCACTGAACATATATCGCTAAAATCTATTTGGAAATGAAAGGAAGACAATTCTCCAAGGATCCATGGGATTGTATCGCCTCTGGCTATTCTCACTTCCTCTCCCACATGGTACATTTCTGTCAGCTCCAAAAATCTCTCGTCGTGGTAACTGGCAGTTTACCCCATTAATGTTCCCCTTACATTGAAAGTGTTTCCCTCGTTACCAGCTATTTCTTATTCTGTCCCTAATAATGGGGGAAAATAATCCATCTCAACCCAAGTTATAGTGACTCAGGGAGGTTTACAAGGAACTGCTTATTAAACAATTATTAACTGTTCGGAAACCACACATGCATTTGTGTTATTGTAACAGCCACTCATTTCGATACAAGCAGCTCACTAAATATGCATAAGCCATTTCGCTACAATAACAGTTTAACCACTAAGTCCACATTATGCAACCAGAATGAAATAATGCTCTGGTTTAAGATACTATCATTTCCTTCTCTGAAGTCTCCTCTTAGAGCTAGCCCTCCAGATCACAGCATGTGCTAAAAATTACTGCCTTCGTTTCAGCCTTTCAAAGCTACACAATCACATTCCAGCCCTCAGACACAACTCCACTCACTGCCTTGCCAATTGCATTACAATACTATTCAAACCACCCTCCCTGCTTTCAAAATGCTCTCTTACACTTGTTAGAGCCCTTTAATGGGCCCTTCCTTTGCCATGCTGCCATTTTTCTTCTCCTAATGTAGATGCTAACCAGAGAGTAATGAATCAGGGAACAGAAGGAGAAAGAACAAACTATGTGAACCTTTTGAACAGGTGGTCTTAACTACCTCAAGCTGAGATCAAAATAAACCTTTCTATAAAGCTCAGGGTCAAACCGAACTAGCCCTACCATCTCTCTGTTTTAAAATGGGTTATATTCCAAATGTATCCATCCAATGCTATCTCAAATGATTCTGAATACAACCAAGTCTACAGGATGGCAACTGCTCTGTGAGGGTCCTCAGTTTTTCTCATCTCTAAAATGAGAAATCTGAACAGAAAAAAAAGTTTTCAAGATTTCTTTTAATTCTTAAGTTATTTAGGTCTGTTTCTCCAGTGTTCATGGCAGATAGAGCTACAAGTTATACTACTTGTAAAAATAAGTATCTCTGCCTTCCAAGTCATAAATGATATTGCAGGCAGAGATACATAAACCATCCAGACTTAGGACTATTCCTAGAATGTACATTATAGAGAGGATAAGGGAGAACTGTAAGAAAAAATTGCAGGTCAACCTAGGAATGTCAGGAAAGGCTTCATGAATGAAGTGGCCCTGGAAGTATTTGGAAGGATGAAGAGGAGATCCTGTGGCAGACAAAAAGGCTGAGCTCACAACAAGCCCAGGGAACTGCACAGGCCATAAAATGAAGGCCTTCAAGATCCTAGGGTATTCTGGGCACTACAAAAGTTTTGTGCTACCTGAGAAGCAAGCAAATTCAGAAGAAAATCTGAAAAGTTGATATCTCTCTCTCCCTCTCTTGACATCCCTCTCTTAGTATCTTTCTCTCCCTCTCTCCCTCCCTCTCTCTGTCTTCTTCCTCTCTTATAGCTCCTATAGAGTCTTAGCCCACCATCCCAACTTCTAAGACAGAAAACATGAGAAAACTATGGAAACCTATACAAATCTGCCTCTACTTGAAAACAGCTCATCTTGAAAATGTTTTACTTCCAAAATACAACAATTTCAGCAGTTTTGGTACAAATTGAATATACAGAGATTCACTTAGCTTTGTGATTAACAGGTGAAAACATCCATTTCCCCCTTGATTACAGTTTTACAGTGTTCTATTCTGATCTTGCAGTGACAAGTCACACAGTATTACATCCCGCTTTGTGGAAAAGATCCCACAAAATAATCACCTATTTGAAGATAATGAATATAAGCCACAGAGAGGTGAAATAAGTCAGGAAATGGTGGAGATAGATTTCAAAACCAGGTGGTCTGACCCAAACTCTTATGCTTCTTAATATGTTTACCTCTCAAAAGAAGAAGGTAGTCACACATACACACACACACACACACACACACACACACACACACACACACAATTTTGTTTTGTAAAAATAGTTGAAACTGATGCAAATATAATGCCTGGATAAAATGTTGGTGGCCTGGGAGTTGAAAAACATTTTTAAGCATATACTACATAAAATACTATATAGCACATAATTCATTATGAGAAACAATGTGGGAGTTCAGATACTAACAGGTCAGGGATTCCTTAAGTCACAGAATATAAAATCGTTTTTTCAAATAAAATCAAATTTCCATAGACCACCATCCATCAGAATATTGTTTTATTCCACCTAACATGGACACATATCTAAAAGGAAACTCCAGGGGTGCCTGGGTGGCTCAGTCAGTTAAACATCTGACTTCAGCTTGGGTCTTGATCTCATGGTTCATGAGTTTGAGCCCTGCATCGGGTTCTGTGCTAACAACTCATAGCCTGGAGCCTGCTTTGGCTGTGCCTCCCTCTCTCTGTTCCCCCCCACTCGCACTCTGTCTCTTTCTCTCTCTCTAAAAAATAAAGATTAAAAAAGTTTTTAATATTAAAAAAAAAGGAAACTTCAGAGGCACCTGGGTGGCTCATTCAGTTAAGTGTCTGACTCTTGATTTCAGCCCACACAGGTCATGATCTCATGGTTTGTCAGTTTGTGCCCTGTGTCGGGCTCTAGGCTGACAGGACAGAGCCTACTTGGGATTCTTAGTCTCCCTTTCTCTCTGCCCCATCTCCTGCCTGTGCATTCTCTCTCTCTCTCAAAAATAAATAAACTTCAAAAAAAAAAAAGGAAAGTCTGTATGTTTTAGAAGGCTTTCTTCTTTCAAACACTATTTCAAGGTAATAGTTACACAATTATCCTATTTGTACAATGATTCCATCATGCCCATGTTATTGAGAGCAGAAGTAAAACCGAAGTTATCCATCCGGGGATCTAGAACAGTGGAGACACTCTTACATGCATAGAGATACACTAAATTACAGTGAGCCTTTAATAACAGCTTACTTGGGGAATGTAGTAAAAATTTATGTTGATCCCATTAAAAAGGCAGTATGCCAATCTCTGTAAGTTCTATATTTCCTTCAAAGTAACACTAATCCAGGAGAAGTATTCCACAGTGACAAAAAGAGTATGTGCAATGTATAAAGATGTGCCTGGATGTGTGTGTGTGTGTGTGTGTGTTCACACGTGTGCATACAAAGTCACAGTCTTAGCAATTAAAAAGTGACATTGAACTATGAAAAATCAAATGCTGATTGGCTGCAGAGGAGGTAATGACTTAAATATATCTGAACTGACCTGAATTAAATTATAGACTTGGTTGCAACACAGGTCAGTGAATTTGAAGGTGAAATCGGGTTGCAAAAAAAGCAATCTATGGTAACTATTGATTAGCAAGTAAGGGATTCTCTTTTTTTTCTTTTTGCCACTGAAATAAAATAAACAGACTCTAGTTAATGTTTCCAACTGTTCAAAAGAAATATTTCTAACATTTGTGAAACTTAAATGTTAAAAATGTTTTTTCAACCTTCTTAAACACTTCCAAAAGATATTCCGTACTGCAAAATTGGACTATTACAGTGTAGGTCAGTAATGACATTATAGTAAAATCCCAGAGCTAGCTAATATGTTTCTTGATATATGAAAATAAATCATTTTTTCTTATTCAGCTAACATTAAGTATTGAGCACTATCCTACAAAGCAAGTTTAGATGGAAGGTATTGTTTTTGTTTAGTAAAGAAGAGTAGGAAAAGGAGTTCCTGTAACAAAAAAGACAGCAGTAAGCTTTCAAAGAAGGATTCTTTATAGGAACCCAAAAATCTACAGGTTCATATTGAAAGCAGCTATATGAAAGTCTAATAGGGGAGATGTCCCAAAATGGCAAGTGAATTCCTAGATAAGGCTTAAAGGAAGTTAGGAAATGAATACAAACTATAAAACCAAGAAGAAAACATTACTGCCATTATCCATTTGACCGATGTCAATGGGAATTTCAGTTTTCAAAGGAAATTAGATAGGTAAAATGCAAACAAATGATTACTGCTTTTACATAAATCCACAGAGAGTGGGCATAGTCAGTGTAGCCTTGGACATTGTTAATTTCACATGAGAGTAAAAATGTTTACTGACCAATTTGGCTATTGTCGGTTTGATTTTGGTTTGGGTACAGTGTTGATATCATGTCAGTGGTTCTCAACCTGGAATAGTGCCACCCCCCCCAGGGGGTCTTTTGGAAATGTGTGTAGACATTTTTGGTTAACTGAAGGTAGCTTTTAGAAGACAGGGAAGACCCCATCCCAAATGACTCATTAAAGAATACTGGGTTATTTCACTACCCACTAAACCCCTTCCCTCTGGAGGCCAATCTCTGGCAGTCTAAAGCATCCATATTAACTCTGAAATCTTGAAAAGAAACCCAAGAACTAAACACAAAGCTTTCAAGGAACTGTTCCCAATAGGTTAGCAGCCAGTCAGGGCTAGTCCACAATCAAGAGCAACTCAGGTATATCTTAATGAGTAAATAGGGGTTACTAATATGCAAGATATGAAGGATCCAGACTCTGAATCCTGTTCTTCTAAAAAGGGAGGAAAGAGAGTAAAACTGAAGGAGGTGATATGGAGTCAATATAATTGTATTTTTTTTAATTTTTTTATGTCTATTAATTTTTGAAAGACAGAGACAGAGCACAAGCAGGGGTGGGGTGGAGAGAGAGGGGGACACAGAACCTGAAACAGGCTACAGGCTCTGAGTTGTCAGCACAGAGTCTGACGTGGGGCTCGAACTCATGACCCGCGAGATCATGACCTGAGCCAAAGTCAGATGCTCAACCAACTGAGCCACCCATGAGTCAACATAATTTTAGAGCTCACTGCACTCTTACACAATAGGCATCCTTTAGTCTCAGGTAGGAGCCCAAGAAATGGCATTCCAAATAGGAAATGGTCATGGAGGAGATGGTGGGAAAGAGAGAAAACAAACTTAACAGAACACCAATAAACATAACACTGACCAATAATAATTCTAGATTCTCCACCTATAATTCTAGTAATGACAGCCTTTAAATTCTCTGAAAATCATTTCATATACCAGTTTTTGCAAGGATGTGGCTCATTCTGTGCATAATCACTTCCATGCAAAAGTCAGATATATTAAATGGCAAAACAGAAAATTCAGCAGACCATTTGGTATAGGTATAGGTATATGAAATCTAGTTTTAAATAACTGTAAGTGTTTGCATATGGTAGAGAATACTTGGAAATGTTACTTTCTTTGTGAGAAGGCGCTAAGCCTTTTAAACCAGCATTACTTGATATCAGACTAAATGTCTTGTTTGAATAAAAAGACTGAAAGGAAGGATGAATAAAAAGCAAATATAGAATGTCCCCCTAAAGGTTCAGAAAAATGGAAGTGCCAACGCTCAATAAAAATGATTAAAATGTGTGCAGAACACTATTGCTTTCCATCTGACCACTCTCAAAAAGATCGTGAACAGTCATTATGTGTAATCAATGGCCTATTCATCTGCAACACATGAACAAGCCCATTTTAAATAAGCCCTGCTCCATGGTCTTTACCCTTATGTTTCATCTGCACTAGTGAGACATCACCGGGCAGGTGTCTGCTCTGAGTTTGTTGATTCTGATGAAGTTGCCTATAAAAAGACTTATGTCCTCTCCAATCGTTTTTAAGTCCATTAATTCAAAATCCAGAGAGGTTATATCATTAGTTTGTGGGTTTCAGTGACTCATGGCCTTGAGAGAGCTAGAGAAGTGGTCTTTTAAATCTTTCCCTTGACTTGGGGGCGAAAGGGAGTGATGAGTATCTAAACCAAGCAGTGGAGACTGGAATAGCTTCCCAGAAAAAATTTTCACCCTCTCTCAATAACCTGTTCCAGAATCCGAAGGTTAGTGATACATAGGAATAGTATTCTCTTGTTCTTCAAAGGCTCTTGAATGAACAAAATATGGTTTCTACAAAAGATGTCCCAGACACTTCACTTGTTACTAGTTATTCTTCCTTTCCTTTTTGACAAAAACAAATAAATCTTCACTTCTCCTTTTTTGCAGGTCAACAAATATGGTATTTCAATATTTTAGCTAGTAAAACTGACAATGTTATAGTCTGCCAAATGGTTCCAAAATTTAACTAGAGGTTCTTCATAAATGTCCCAGATGTAGAAATAGAGCAAAAAATTTAAAAAATAAAATAAAACAAAATAATAAAAATTCTGTTTATAATTTTAAATTACTATTTTAAAAAACCTAATATTAAAAATGGAAGCTCTTCAAGAAGAAAGACAAGTTCATGACCTCAGTCATGATAAAATTTATGTTGTGACCTGTCTATAACTTCATAAAGAGTCACTTTCCAAACCTAAACAAATAATCACTTTAGAAGAACTCAAAAGTACTAGAATTGATTAGAAGCACAAAGGTGAAGATACTGGGAAATATTTCAATTATATCATTTAATAATTAATCACTGAAAATCTTGAATTCGATTTTATGACTAAATGTCTCTTCTCCTGCCACCTACAGGCAACACTCAACTCTTACAATCCATTCCTAAAAAATTTCAGTGGGAGCTAATTTCCAAACAGAAACCTCTCAGAGTTGTGAGGATTAGACAGCCATCTAGTCTACTGCTGAATTTTCATAGTTCCCAACAGGAATTCGTGTCATGTCAAAATTTACAAACCTTCCCAGGAAAAAACTACTAAAGTCATAGGAAAACAAAAGTAAGAGTGTCCTCAAACATCAGCTCATGCCACTTCTCGGGTCAAGCCAGTGTCTCTGTTCTATACCAGGTTCCCTAACAATCTGCCTACCATGTTCCATATACAGTAGTTCCTTTAACTTTTGTCCCTCATAAATGATAATTCCTTATAAATGATACTTCCTGATAAATGGGCTTTTAAGATGGTTAGAGAGGGCCTTGCTACTGGTAAAGGTCTTGCTGTAACTACCAAAAGAAAAAAAAATAGAGGATTTATTTCAAAAATCACATTTTATTTTTTTTTCAAAAATCATATTTTAAAAGACATCAAAAAGATGTGGGAACATGGGCACTCAGTCAGTTAAGCATCCGACTTTGGCCCAGGTCATGATCTCACAGTTCGTGAGTTCGAGCCCCACATCAGGCTCTGTGCTGACAGCTCAAAGCCTGGAGCCTGCTTGGGATTTTGTATCTCCCTCTCTCTCTGGTTCTCCCCTGCTCATGCTCTCTCCTTCTGTCTCTCAAAAATAAATAAACATTTAAAAATGTTTAAAAAATTTTTTTTAATTCTAAAAAGATGTGGGAATAATGAAGGCTAGATGAACTAAAATCACACAGAGGGAAGAATACTTTCAAGGTGTAAAGAGGGTAAATGAGTGTAAGATATATGTGTGGGCATGCTGAATATGCAAATGAGACTGATAATCAACAGGAAAATAAAAATAAAAGGAGATTCCCATATACTCCGGGCAATAGAGCTAGCATACAAGAGCTTTAAAAATGTAAGTTATAAAAAATATTTCAAGGTGGACTATAATGTCTTGGATACATACTGAAATCTCTAAGATAACCACTAAAAGTCATAAAATTATACATAACTAAAAAGACTGAATGAGCAAAAACAGATCAATAAAATACTTGTTTAATCCACAAGAAGGCAGGAGAAAGAGGGTGACAAACAGAAAACAAGGAGCAAGATCGTACACATAAATTCATTTAAGCCATTAATTTTATTATTTGTAAATGGATGAATAATCAAAAGACAAATTTTCAGAATAGATAAAAGTAACCATAACTATATGCCAGTTGTTAGGCTAGGTAACAGTTCCCATAAAAATGTCCATGTCCTCTTGGGGCGCCTGGGTGGCGCAGTCGTTAAGCGTCCGACTTCAGCCAGGTCGCGATCTCGCGGTCCGTGAGTTCGAGCCCCGCGTCGGGCTCTGGGCTGATGGCTCAGAGCCTGGAGCCTGTTTCCGATTCTGTGTCTCCCTCTCTCTCTGCCCCTCCCCCGTTCATGCTCTGTCTCTCTCTGTCCCAAAAATAAATAAACGTTGAAAAAAAAAAAAAATGTCCATGTCCTACTCCCAGAACCTGTGAATATGTTCCCTTATATGACACAAGGGACTTTGCAGATATAATTAAATTAAGGATCTTAAAACAGGAAGATTATCTTGAATTGTCCAGGTCGCCCAATGTGATCACAAGTATTTTCATAAATCCTGAAAAGGATTCAGGAGAGTCAGCAACATGAGAAAGAATAGAGTGGCAGTTTCTGGTTATGAATAATGAAGGGAATCGTGAACTAAGAAATGTTGTGGACAGCCTTTAGGAGCTGGAAAAGGCAGGGAAATGGGTTTTTGCCTGAAACATTCCAGTAGGAATACAGGCCTGCCAGCCTGTTGACTTTAGACCAGTGGGACTCATTTTGGTCATCTAACCTCCAGAACTATAAGAAAATGGATTTTTGCTATTTTAAATCAAGAAGCTATGGTAACTTTTTACAGCAGCAATAGGAAACTAATATAATTAGTTATAAGAGAAACATCTTAAATATAAGGATATGGTAAGTCAAAGGTAAAGAATGGTAAAAGATATATCAAGAAAATACAAACCAAAGAAAGCGAGTGTGGCTGTATTAATACTAGACAATGTAGAGTTTTTGACAAAAATATGAGTATATTTCCTAAATATAAAAGTGTCAGTTAAACTAGAAAACACAGCAGTCCTAAATTTTATAACACAAGGAAGAAACAAATATATATATTTGCATAATATATATACATATATATATACATATGTATATATACATATATAATCTTAAAGTATATACGTATATATACATATGTGTGTATATATATATATAGGTGTGTATATATATATATATATATATATGTATATATATATATATATTTAATACAGAAAGGAAGGAAGGGAGGGAAAGAAGAAAGAGAAAAGAATACAAATCCGCTATCATCGTTAGAGATTTTAACAACTTTCCCTTAAGAATTAAAAGAATGAGGGGCACCTGGGTGGCTCAGTTGGTTGGGCATACAACTCTTGGTTTCGGTTCAGGTCATGGTCTCACGGTTCATGGGTTTGAGCCCCAAGTTGGGCTCTGTGGTGGCAGTGTGGGACCTGCTTGGGATTCTCTCTCTCCCTCTCTCTTTGTCCCTCCCCTACTCTCTCACTCTCTCTCTCTCTCCCTCTCTCTCTTTCTCTCTCAAAAAAATAAATAAATATATAAAAACTTAAAAAGAGTTGAAAGAATGGCAGACAAAAAATTGGTAAGGGTATTATTATAGGAGCTATGAACAACAAAATGAACTAAACTGATCCAATGAAAAGTATATAGGACAATTTCCAATAACTGGCAGAATATACATCCTTTTGAAGTACACATATAACATTTCCAAAGTAGATCATACATTGGGTCATAAAGCAAAACTCAACAAATCCAAAGGGACTGAATTATATAGACTCTGATCCCATGGGAATTAATTTAGATACAAAAGAAGAAAGATAGCTAGAAAAATCCATCAACCGTTTGAAAACTGAGTAGTACACTTCTAAACAGAAAAAAGTAGAAATTATAAAGTATTTTCAAGTGAATGAAAATGAAATATAACTTACCAAAACTTATGCAATGCAGCTAAAACAGTTCTTACAGGGAAATTTTAGCTACCTGCATATAGTATTAGAAATGTAGAAAAGTGGAAAATCAATTAATTAGCTTATGTATCAAAAAAAACACAAAAAACTAAAGTGAACAAAGTATAATAAAGGAAATAAGAAAGTAAGACAAAAATTAACTAAAGAGAAAGCAAATGTACAGAATTCAATACAGGCACAAAGCAGCTTCTTTTTTTTTTTTTTTCCATTTTTTTTTTTCAACGTTTATTTATTTTTGGGACAGAGAGAGACAGAGCATGAACGGGGGAGGGGCAGAGAGAGAGGGAGACACAGAATCGGAAACAGGCTCCAGGTTCTGAGCCGTCAGCCCAGAGCCTGACGCGGGGCTCGAACTCACGGGCCACGAGATCGTGACCTGGCTGAAGTCAGACGCTTAACCGACTGCGCCACCCAGGCGCCCCTCAAAGCAGCTTCTTTTAAAAGATCTGTAAAACTGATACACACTTAATCAAACTGATCAAGGTAAAAAAGAAAAAGAAAAAGAAAAAGAAAGAGAAAGAGAAAGAGAAAGAGAAAAAGAAAAAGAAAAAGAAAAAAAAAAAAAAAAGAAAAAAAAACGCAAAGCAAAGCAAAGAAAAGAAAAGAAAAGAAAAAGGAAATGACAGACACATATATCAGGAAGTAATGAGGGGGATTCAGTACAGACAAAAAGATACATAGAATTTGTCAACCTAGATGAATGGGACAAATTCACCTAAAAATTACCAATTACCAAAATGCATAGAAACATAAATGAAAACTTGAATCCATTATTAAAAATCTTTCCACAAAAGCCCACAAGGCTTTACTGATGAACGCATTCAAACAAATAAGAAAGAAACAATACCAAACTCAAACATACTTCTGTATGGAATAAATAAAGTGGAAATTCTTTCCAATTTATTTTATGAGGCTAGAATAATCCTGATACTGAAACTCAGGAAGGGTATTCCAAGAAAAGAAATTGTAGAACTTTTATCCCTCATGAACATAGATACAAAAATCTCAAACAAAAATTTATCAAATTAAATGCAGCAGTACATAAAACAAATGATATAACATGATCAAGTGGTTTTATTCCAGAAATGCAAGATTGGTTTAATACTCAAATGTCAGTCAGTGGAGCATGAATAATTTAAAAATTTTTTGTGCTGACTCAAAATTAAATAATTTTCTCTTCAAAAGACGCTACTAGGCAAAAGAAAAGATAAACTATACACAACGAAAAATTGTGAAACATATACACAAAATAAAGGGCTCCTATCCCTTTATTACATATGATTACATAGAATCACTGTAGGTCAATAATTAGAAAGGAACAACTCAATTTTTTCAGTAGGCCAAAGATTTGGTCAAATGATTCACAAAAAAGAATAAGCATGTGGGGAAAAAAAAACACATGGGAAAATGTTCAACATCATTAGTCATCAGAAAAATATAAATAAAAACCAAATGAGGTATCATCACACACTCAAAAGAATGGCTATAAAGTCCAAATGATGGACATTGTCAAGTGTTGACAAGAATCTGGAGAACCTGAAAACTCATACATTAGTGATAATTACAAAGTATTGCTACTTTGGTAAAGTGTTAAGCAGTTTCTTAAAAGTTAAACATACACTACCATATAGCACAAGAATTCCACTTTTATTTATTAATTTAAAGAAATGAGAACATATGCACACACAAAAATACTTGTACCCAACGTTCCTAGTCACAGTATTCATAATAGCCAAAAGCTGAAATAATTCAAAAGGCTTTAACATGGTAAAAATAATAATAATAATAATAATTAAAATGTGATATATCACTGAGGTAGAATACTACTCAGCAATAAAAAGGCATTAACTACTGATGCATGCCACAACATGAAAGATTTAAAAACATCCTGGTTAAGAGAAAGAAACCTAACACAAAAGAGTATGTTTGCATGATTCCATTTATATAAAATTTCTACGAAAGGCAGTATAACTATAAAAATAGAAAAAGATCAATGGTTTCTTGGGTTTGGAAAGGGGATTCACTGAAAACACAAAGGAACATTTTTTTAATAAATTTTCTTTTTTCGAGTAATTTTAGGTTTGAGGCCAATTTGAGAGGAAAGTACAGAGATTTTTCCCAGGTACTCCCTCCCTCTACATGTACACAGGCTCCCTATTATCAACATCCCACAGCACAGGGATACATTTGTTACAGTGGATGAACCTATAGTGACATGTCATTATCACTCAAAGTCCAGAATTTAATAGAGTTCACCCTTGGTGTTGTACACCTTATTGGCTTTGACAAATGTATGATGGGATGTGTTCACCATTATAGTACTATACACAGTAATTTAACTTCCCCCAAAATCCTCTGTGTTCTGCTTATTCATCTCTCTACCCTCCCAACCAATGATTTTTTTACCATCTCCATAATTTTTCCTTTCCCAGAATGTCAGAGTTGGAATTATACTATCTGTAGCCTTTATGGCCTGGCTCCTTTCACTTAGTGATATACACTTAGGGTTCCTCATGGGAGAATTTTTGAGAGATAATGGAAGTATTCTTAACCCTTGATTGTGACATTCATCACCATTAGCCATCAGAAAAATGAAAGTCCAAAGTATGAGATACCACCTCGTACCCACCAAGATCAAAAGGCACGAACAAGCATCAGCAAGAATCCAGAAAATTAAAAACCTCATGCACTGCCAATGGGAATGCAAAATAGTGCTTTGAAAAACAGTCTAGCAATTCAAAAGATTAAACATACAGTTACCCTACAGTCCCACAACACCACTCCTAGGTATAACCAAGAGAAATTCAAACAGGTCCACACAAAGACTTGTAGGGGAATGTTCATAGCATTCATCCAAGGAAATATTACTAGACAATAAAAGGAAAAGAGTACTGATGGATGTTGACAAACATGGATGAGCCTCGAAAACATTACGCTAAGTGAAAGACATCAGTCACAAAAGATCACATACTTTTTGATTCTCTTTATATGAAATTTCCAGTATAGGAAAACCTATAGAGAAAAAACACAAACTAGGGCTGTCCAGGGTTGGTACAGAGGAGGGAGGACTTGAAAAGAAACTGGGGAGTTGACTGTTAATGGGAATGGGACTCTCTTTAGGGTAATGAAAATATCCGAAAATTTACTGTGATAATGGTCACACAACTCTGAATATACGAAAAACCAATGAATAGTCCATTTGAAATGGATGAATTGTATGGTATATGAATTGCACTTCAAGAAAGTTGTTATATTTTTAAAAAGAAAAAAGAATAAATCTGTCTTTTTTTTTTTAACTTTTTAATGTTTATTTATTTTTGAGACAGAGAGAGAGAGCGCTCAAATGGCATTGGGGCAGAGAGAGAGGGAGACACAGAATCCAAAGCAGGCTCCAGTCTCTGAGCTGTCAGCACAGAGCCCAACGCAGGGCTCGAACCCACAAACAGCAAGATTATGACCTGAGCTGAAGTCTGATGCCCAACCAACTGAGCCACCCAGGTGCCCCAGGAATAAACCTGTTTTGGTGCAATTAAAATAAAACAACCTGCTTGTGGAGCTGGTTGTATAACTATGACCTTACCAGGTTTCTTTATCTAAAATCACAGTCTATCGACATGAAGAGGTAAAGTTTTTTGGGGGGTGATAGATGCCTAGGAGTTACCAGATCTTCTGATTTTGTGATTTTGTTTCTCAGGACCTTTAATTTCTCCCTGTCTTCTGTATTTTTGAAGTTTATTTTTTTGGGGGGGTGGGGAGAGAGCGGGGGAGGGGTTGAGAGAGAGGAAGAGAGAGAACCCCAAGCAGGCTCCATGCTGTGAGGCTCCATCCTAAGAACCATGAGATCATGACCTGAGCCAAAACCAAGAGGTAGACGCTTAACCGACTGAGCCAGCCAAGTGCCCTTTTCCTTTCTCCTTTCACATCACTCCCAGGCCTCCAGTGAATGCTCCCCATGTCAAGTCACCCACTTATCCACTAGAGGCACTATCTCCCTGGAACAGCCATCTCTGTTCCCATAAATTTTCAAATATTTCCTTTTAATTCCCCACCAGCCAACACTCTGACCTGCCAAATCTTAGACCACCTCCTAAAGTCTCCATTCTAAGTGGTATTTGCCCTTCGGCTAGTGAATATTTTCCATGTTTCCATCAACCTTCCTGTGTCCTTCTCCTCTCTTCTGATTTTCCTCTGCCAGACTTGGGTGTTTCTTCTTAACTTGAGGTAATGTGCAGTTTGTAGTGTCCAAGGTCTCTTAGTTACACTGTGGTTTTATTTTCTCTGTTTATTGATCTGTATTCTTTATTTGAAAGATGTATAGATAAATCTGGATTTAGACAGATGCCATTATGCAAGGGGAACCTAGAAGTTCTACGTAGCATTTTTACAACCACCACAGAGGAGATAGTGTAAATTATAGTCCTTGGAATGTCTAAGGACTTTCATCTTTTTAGGGAGAAAATGTTTTAACACAGACAATAGGAGATGAGATACAAGGCAATTCAGAATTGACAGCTCTATTACATACAGAAATTGTAAGTGTTTAGAAATTTGGAATAGAAGTGGAGATAACTGTGACAAATTATTGACAAAAGCTTCATAAAGAAGGAAGAATTTTATTTTAACTTTCATGAACAAATATGATTTGTTACTGAATTGAAATCTGGATATTGTAACAATATCTAGTTCAATAAAAGTAACCAGATATTATTTTACTATCTTGAGATATCAAATAGGCTTTACTGTCCTTCACATTTTCTTATATTATCTATGCTTTCCTCCCTCTAATCAATGGAGTGTATTACCTGTGGGTAAACATAATTCATCAAAAGTGAGGTGAGCAGGGCGCCTGGGTGGCTCATTCGGTTAAGCATCTGACTTTGGCTCAGGTCGTGATCTCATGCTTCATGAGTTCAAGCCCCACATCGGGCTCTGGGCTGACAGCTCAGAGCCTGGAGCCTGCTTTAGATTCTGTGTCTCCCTCTCTCTCTCTGCCCCTCCCCTGTTCCTGCTCTGTCTCTGTCTCTCAAAAATATATTTTTTTTAATTTTTAAATAAATAAATTAATAAAAGTGAGGTGAGGAAGGAGTTGAGTTTCAATACACCAATACACACACACACACACACACACACACACACACACACACACAAAGATTCTTGGGCACTGGGGGGCGGCAGAGAGTTAGATTGGAAACAACCTTGAACTAAGAATTTGGTAGGCCCTGAGGGAAGGGAAGCCTTGTCCCTTCCCAAGGCAATGAAAGATCTCTAGATAGGTTTGGAAATAAAAGAGCATAGGATAGCTCTGCACAGGGCTCCATTCTTTCTGTCACTTGAAACTAAGTGATCCTTTGCTCATACGAAGCCACATACTGTAAGAACTAGGAATAAAATAGTTATATATTCTTTATTCTCTAAACTATTCCCTGGACAAAGTTTTTATAATGTCCATATTAACTTTGCTGCTCCTTAGATTCAGAATTCAGCTTAGGGGCACCTGGGTGTCTCAGCCACTTAAGCAACTGATTCTTGGTTTAAGCTCAGGTCATGATCTCAGGGTTTGTGAGATCAAGCCCAGCATAAGGCTCTGCACAGACAGTGTAGAGCCTGCTTGGGATTCTCTCTCTTTCTCTCGCTCTCTCTCTCTGCCCCTCCCCCATGCTCTCTCTCTCTCACTCTCTCTCTCTCAAAATAATTTTTTTTTAAAAGTTAGCTTTGAAAATAACACATTTTCACAATGCTTTGTCCATCTTTCCCTATTTCCTCATAATAAAATTACTCTCTCTTCTATAATATTCCTATTATACCATATATCAAGTTATGCATTGTTTCTGTTTTGGTGTCTATTTTCTTTCTTAGATTGTGAACCTCTTGAGGGTAGGGAGCAAATCTCTTCACCTCTGTATTACCAGTTCAGCACAGTGACCAACCCTCAGGAGGTGCTTCGTGAACTGAACTGAACTGAGTAATCCAAATTAACATTAAGAAGCGATTATCAATTCTTTAGGATTGGGAAATGTGTATGCACACTTTTATATGTTAAAAGGATCACTTCTTGCTAAGGACTGAAGTATAGAAGGAAATGGCCTGGAAGCAATTTTAAAAACTATAAAAACTTTAAAAACCAAATTGTTATAATTTTAATTATTAAATCTTGGCAATAATATACCTTTAAATACTGGTTTTAAATATTCTTACACCTCCAAGAACCTAATTTTGTCCTGAATATGCAAATCTAGAGGTCATTTCATTTAATAAATACATACCTCCTATGAGCTGCATACTAAGAAGTTAATCTGAAGGCTAAATTTCAATTGTGATTTATACACCCTCATCTCTGTTTTTTGATTCCCTGAATTACCTACATCTGGAAATTTCCAATACATAGCAAAATGATCTGCTGAGAAGAAATCCTTTTGAACACCAATTTCATTCAGTCAAGTGAAGTTAAAACTGATATGTCTCGAATTCTTAATTTTTATGCAACTCTCCTTATGCAAAATAATGATTTATAACCACCCAGTAGGTAACGTGGCTAACTTAAGGCATGCTGCACAGGTTTGGATGTTTAAACTGAGCCATAAAACTTAAGATCCTTGAGGTTTGTAATTAAGGCACACACTTCAGCAGGAGTATTTATCCTGCTTTAGTTCTGAGAAATTAATTTCCATTGAAGAGAGAATGGTTTTTCCTCTCGATTCATAGCTCTCACACTTTATTCTGAGCATGTTTTCTCCTAAAAAAAATCAAATATAAAGGAATCCTTTTCCTAAGCTGAGTAGGACATACATCAGTTGACATTTATACTTCAGTTGAAAATTAATTTGTGTGACTATAAAAGCAACAGATTGTGTTATTTCACAATGTGACACTGCAATTCAAATAAGTATCTCAAATAGCATATCTGAAAGAAAAATAATTAAAAAGTTCCAGCTCACTTTCAGTTAATTGTTCCAACAAATCACTAGTGCTAACCTCAAAGAAGAATAATGCTCCAATCAGAGAAAGTTCTTTCTTATTCTTGCAAACAGTTGTGATTTGTGGTGTGAGGCGTGACTTTAGTAGCTTTAGGTATCTCCCCATGGGCACTTTAACCCCATTCTAGTTTGGCGGCTTACTTTATTGAATTACAGAGCTGAAAGGAAAATCCAGATGCCATCAAGACAGCTATGCAAAGGATCACTTACTAAAATTCCCATCCATACCCTCTAGTTAGTATCAGTACAGTCCTCTATTATATTCACCCATCTCACGTCTCTCTGTAGCGGTCAGTTTAGGCTAAGCTATGTTTCAATAACAAACAAACCAAAATGTTACTGGTTCCCAACCACAAACAAGGTTCCTTTCTCAATATGCTATCTATTTGTCACAGCTCTAAGAGCCCCGATGTAAGAGCAGCTGCTACCTGGGGCGTGCCAGTCTCGGGGCAGAGGAAGAAAAGAGTATTGGTGGACCCACACAATGATACCTAAAACTTCTGCTTGGAAAACAGCACATATAATTTACTCTCACATTTCATTGGCCAAGGCATGTCACATGGCCAAGCTAAGTCCAGGAAGGCATCTGAGCAAGGGAGAGCAATATGTTTCTAATAATACAATCAATAAGAAGGTAATAATACAACAATATAAACTACCCATACCTCTTAAAACTACCAATATTTATATTTCCTAAGGAAAACTTCAAATTCTGCTCTAAGCCTTCAAGGGACTTTGAATCATGTCATCCAAGGGGACAAACAGACCAATAAAGTAGGTTCCTCTTCCAAACTTATACACTCCGGGCACATTTTCCAAAGCAGCCTGCCCCTAAAAGCCATCTCTTGAAGCTCTTTAAGAATCCAATACTATCTAATCCTCCCAGCAGCATTAGAAGTAGCCAGTGTGCCAGAACACAGGGTAATTTACTCCTGGCAAACAGAAAAGAATAATTTACATCTGGAAAGCAGAAAAGAGAGAGCTTGTGAAGAAATTGTCAGAGCTCATAAAATCCTAGTATTCATCAAAAAATACCATACTGATTTAAAGGAAAAAGTATTCCAACTCAAGACTTTCCTTGAAGAAAAATGTCATCCAATTTCAATTTTTGAAGTATCTTAGATTTCATTTTTAACGTGCCTTAAAATTTTTGGATAACATTGGATTATGAATTCCATCATTTCTAAACTTTCACCCTCCCCTTACACTCATCCCAAGCACAAACTCAAAATCATCCTTGGCTAAAATCACCCTATGCTTTCTTCTGAATTTTAGGCTCTATTTTTTATATTTCTGGCAATCCTGTGTGTCTTGGCCAAAAAGATACACCTTAGCCAAAGACTACTATGATCTGGCCTCCCTCCTAAGTTAAACAGCAAAAAGCTGATACAGCCACCTTTTGAAGATTTTCCACGCCAATATCTATCTCTATAACGTACTGGGTCGTTTCTTTTGATTCAAAAACCTTTATTCATTATAACTGGCATTAAAACTGTAAGGTGAGTTCTAGATGAGGAATTAGACATTCACATGATGCCAAAATAACCCCATACATATTGCTTACTAGACAGAAGGAGAAACACTTAACTGCACAATGAAAGTGAGGTCAGAGTGCTACCATCCTAATGCAGCCATTCATTTAGCACCGCTGAGGTTCTGTGTTCTGATATCATGTGATGTGTAGCATTCATGACGAAGCAAAGCTAAACAAAACTAAAAACATTTTAGACAAGATGTCCAGTTAACCAAAAGCAGAGGAACAAACTACACACCTTGAAGAAGAAATGAGATATACCCAGAAGGTAAGACATTTCACAGGACAACTGGACAGGTCTCCTCAACAAGCCAATAATAGTAAAAAATACACTGCTCTTAAGGAAACAAGACATAAGGGACATAACACACAATGGCAATGTGCAGTCCTCTTTTGCATGCTGATTGGGATAACGAGCAGTGAAAGCCGTTTGGGGGACAACAGGGAAAAGGAGAACATTCTTTGGCTCTAAATGAGATGAAAATTATGTTATAAATTTACATACGCATACATATAGTATATACATTTACACACACACACACAGAAAACTAGAGAGATGAAAGTAAGTATGCACTAATGTGTGAAAGTGTGAACAGTAGTAATCTCTGCATGTTGGAATATGGTGACTTCTTTCTTGGGTTTTTTTTCTTGTTTTTGCCTGTTGGTGTTGCCTAATTTTCTACCACACACAGGTACTGCTTCCATAGTAACAAGACATTTTTGAGGCTTTGCCTCACCAGAGTTATAGGAGTAAGACTTTGAATTATAGCCTTGAGTCCGCTTTCTGATTTTATTTGCTATTATGTATCTACCTCAGTTAAACTTTCCTCTGTCTCTAAACTTTGGGGGAAGAGGCAAAGAGGAAGACTAGTCACTGGGTGTGGCAGCGGACCTAATCTATCACGTTGAATCTTCATAGTAGCCACATAAAGTGGGTCCTATAATCCCTCTTTTACAGGGGAGGAATTATGATCCCAGGATTTACACAAGATGCCTTAAGAAAGCGAAGTGGGTATTATCTGAGGCTCCCTCACCCCTGCTTTACTGAATTTCTTGACTGGGACTGTAGGCCTTTCCCCATAAGGGCCTCTACTGAATTGTTCATTGCCTAAAGGGCATGTCTGTTAGAAAATCAGGAAACAAACGCCTCAAATTCTTAACTTTTAGGCTTAAAAATGGCCTCGTAAAAATGTTTTGTTTTGTTTTTATTTAAATTCAAGTCAGCCTTGGCTTCAGGAGTAGAATCCAGTGATTTATCTCTTACATAGGACACCCAGTGCTCATCCCAGAAAGTGCCCTCCTTAATGCCCATCACCCATTTAACCTATCCCCCACCCACCTTCCCCACAGCAACCCTCAGTTTTGAAAAGAGCAAATACATTTAAAGGGAAACAGAAGAGTTAAATATAATTTGGGTTTCTATGAAGGGGGGGGAGGAGAACAATCACACCCCCTCACCCAGAGTCATGTCCTGTTTCCTTCTGGAGCCTTGGGAAATGGTAAGTGGCCCACTACCCCTCCCCTCCCCCTTCCCCCCCTGACATCTGACTGTTTCCATGCTGCCATAGCCCAGAACACTAGGTGGTGATGGCAGCAAGGGGCTAGCACAGAAGCTAGACCGCCTCACCAAGCTCATTGAATGACACGAGGAGCAGGCAAAGATTACCCTCATCACCAGGAGGGGCAAGGTTGTGACACACAGGGCAAGACAGCAGACCAGAAGCTCCGCCCAGTGATAGAGGATGCTGTGCAGAGGGCAGGATGGATCAACTGAAGGGAGCATAGATGAGAACTGAAATATTCTGTAGAGGCCAGTATGAGGAAGGCCTGATAATGCCCAATGACCAGCACAGGGTTTACATCTCAGAGAATGGCAGCTTGGCCCATGGCAAACCCCCAGGAGCTACATACCCCTCTCACAACAGGTGCCATTGAGGGAAGAAAGGCTAGAGAAATATCTTGAATTGGATGAGGGAAAAAATAGATACGATGAAGTTAACTTGCAACGAAGAAATTTACTTATTTGCACTCTTAAGGATGTTTCTTAAAATACTGTAACCAGTACAATAATTTATCCCTGTTTACAGAACCAGTGGATGTCAGTGTGACTTGCCTTGTAAATTGCACTTTGCAGTGCTACTAACAGAGGAAAGGGTAACAAATATTTCACCATGACCACAATTTTATAGACTAAGAATAAAAAACGTATCTTGCATATAATGCCTTTGAAATTCAGAGCTAAATGTTAGCTCTGAAATACAACTATAGAATACATAGAGGGAAATACATTTTTTTGAAATTTAAGATGTATTTGTTAAAATTCAATTGCATTTTTTATTTCACTACTACTGCCTTCTTGTAAGGAGGAATTAGTCGATTTTAAAAGCATTTTATTCATGCACTTAAAGTTTCTTTCACATATTTCACAAAAACAAAAACAAAGAGTGGTGTCTACAAAGTAAGTACTGTATAGTCTTTTCACTAATCTGAGCCCTTTAATATCTTTCAAAAATAATAATAATAATAATAATAATAATCTGTGCCTAGCCATCTCTGCAGTATATAACATTGTTGTGATAAATGATACAAGGAAGGACCCAAATAAAAATGCAACCCAAACAGAAAGAATGTTCTGAGTTTCCAGGATAGTCAGCTTAAAATCATTATTTGTAAAAGCTCCGTTTTGATAACTTTTGTTTTGCCCTGGAGGATAGTTTAATATTCAGGTGGAAATACAATTTCTGGAGGACAATATTGCCTATAAACTGCAAGGAAAATAAGGGCAAAGGTGAAAAGCACTGCATTGTTCCTATGACTGAAGCTAGAGAGAGACTTCACCTTTTTTATTTTTCAATATTTTGCATCAGGACTTATTAGGACATAAGTTTCATCATGATATAGATTACACCCCTCTGGTAAACTAGATCTATGCAACAAACACTTCACTTGTAATTATAAATATTCCATTAACCAGTAAGTGGCTCATACAGAAACTCTCAAGTCCTTTGTGTCCTTTCCTTACAAACTGATGAAGAAGAATGTCACAAAATGATCCATAAGGCAACACTGATACCATTGGTCACTTGATTTGTTGTAAAGGATGCAATGAGGGGCGCCTGGGTGGCTCAGTCAGTTGAGCGGCTGACTTCAGCTCAGGTCATGATCTCACAGTCCGTGAGTTCGAGCCCCGCACTGGGCTCTGTGCTGAAGGCTCAGAGCCTGAAGCCTGCTTCAGATTCTTTGTCTCCCTAACTCTCTGTCCCTCCCCTGCTCATGCTCTGTCTCTCTCTGCCCCCCAAAAATAAAAACATTAAAAAAATTTGAAAAGGATGGAATGGAACAGTAGAGCCACACCAGTCTTCTGCCACATTGCACTCTCCTTACCCCTGCTCTGTTCTGTGGGGCAGGTAGCTCCTTTTGGGCAACCCATGCTCCCACACTTCCTCACAAATTGGCTTCTGGTAAAGTTCTTAAAATGGGAGGCACTGGCCTGAGATTTGGGATGCAAGGACAGGAGGAACTAGGTTTTGTTTGTTTGTTTGTTTGTTTGTTTGTTAGCCTCTTCTCTTTCTCTCTCTGCTTGGGCAGTATTTTCATCTCTGGCTGTGACTCCTTTGCGGTGCCAGGTCCCTCTGGGTAGCTCTGACCTTCACCTCTGGTAAGACTGCCTCCTTCATTGGTCTCTCCAGTCCTACGGTGGGCAGCAGCTTCCTGCTGTAATCGACCTCTGGATTACCTCACCATCTCCTTTGGTTTTTCTTTTTAAATAAAAATTATATGTATATAAGGCATACCAATGTTGATTTGAGATACTTATACAGTGAAATGATTACTATAATCCAGTCAGTTAATATATCTTCTTCTCAGTTACTGTGTGTGATATGAGCACCTGAAATCTATGCCCTTAGCAAATTTCCAATATTCAGTACAGTATTATTAACTATAGTCATCATTCTGTACATTAGATCTCTAGAGTTATTCACCCTACATAACAGCAACTTTGTATCTTTGACCAACATCTTCCCCTTCCTTCAAACCCTCCACCACTGGTAACCACCATTCTACTCTATGCTTCTATATATTTGACTTTTTTAGATTCCACATATAAGGTGAGATCAGCCAATTTTTTTCTCTCTGTATCTGGCTTATTCCACTTACCATAATACCTTCCAGTTAATCTATGATGTTGCAAATGGCAGAATCTCCTTTGTAGTAAGACTGAATAATATTCCATTGTGTATGTATGTATATATGCAATTTCTTTACCCAATCATCCATCAACAGACACCTAGGTTATTTTTTAGCTCTGAAAAATACCTTCTGAATAAATACCCATCTTAAGTTCCTTCCATTGAACAACTTGACCTTAAGTTCTGTTTTTCCACCTCAGTTTTGCCTGGTACTGGGATCATGTGGGTAATAAACAAAGAACATTATTCTAAGACCTTGCTCTCTAGCTAAATAATAAAAAACAAACAAACAAACACCAAGCCTGTAATCAGCTATAAATCTTTCACTCATAGGGTATCTAGAAGACATAAGAGTCCTGAGAAAACAGAAGATGAAGGGAAATTGCACAGAAAGATTCATTCGTCATGTGCTTACCACCAAGCAGACAATGTGCCAGATGGCAGAGCTACAAAGATGACCAGAGGCAAACACAGCCCTGCCTTTATGGTGTCTGGTCTAATGGGAGAATATGAGCATTCATGGAAAATCACACGAATACATATAAGTTTACAAGAGCATACACTCAGTTCTCCTGACATGTGTTTTGAAACTGTGAAGTTGATATATCAGGGAACAGTCTGATCAGAATGTGATTTTGTATGTGTATGTGTCGCTAAGGAAGTTTTTAAATTTTGTGCCCCTACTGCATTTTCCCTTAAGCCCTTTGGTTTTTTATTGTGCCATTTAGCATAGCTTGGTGATCATTTTAAATGTATATGTTGCATTTCAACAGAACAGAGTATATTTTGAATAAAAGGGCAATGGTGGTAAGAATGCATATACTAGAAGAAAAGGGAGAGAGGGAACGGGCAGAGGTACAAGGAAGCAGGAAGGCATGGCAGGGTTACTGGAAAAGAAGGAGACAGAACTGTGGTCTGGTAGGAGGCCAAGGAGCTGGAGTTGGAGGCAGGGGCTGCCTGTGGAGCCCACCAGGCATGGGACGTGGTGAAGGGCCACAGTGGACCAGCCAGAGGGAGCTGGGCACCTAAACACTCCCTTTAATCAACGATAAAATGCAAAATAATCGGGGACCAAATTGAATGGATACACACAAATACATACACACCTTTGGGTATATATATTAACTTGACAATATCTACTTATAAAAAAAGAATATCTACTTTTAAAAATTTCAAGTTATTAATTTGTTACACATGCACATTTAAGATCCCATAACATGAAATCATGCAGTGATTTTAAAAGATTGCTTTTTTTTTTTTTTTTTTTTTTTTTTAAATTTTTTTTTTTTCAACGTTTATTTATTTTTGGGACAGAGAGAGACAGAGCATGAATGGGGGAGGGGCAGAGAGAGAGGGAGACACAGAATTGGAAACAGGCTCCAGGCTCTGAGCCATCAGCCCAGAGCCCGACGCGGGGCTCGAACTCACGGACCGCGAGATCGTGACCTGGCTGAAGTCGGACGCTTAACCGACTGCGCCACCCAGGCGCCCCAAAAAGATTGCTTTTTATACTCACACGTTTCATGAAGCATTTTACTCATACTCTATATGCACCTTCACATCCTTTATATGCATGGCTGGCATCAGTGTTTATCTTCACTATGTCTACCCTCCTACTAATTATGTCTCCTTTAATTATAGGTGGAAAAAATGGACCTCTTTGGCCCTGGTCCAAATAGATCACATTTGGATAAGGAATCTAAAATGTTTGTTTAAATACTTCTGCAAAAATTAAGTATTTGAAAGAGAACATTTTAGGGAAGTCTTGGTAGTTGATTCTCACTATTTGAAGGAATAGATCGGAGAAAAGGAGTCCTTTACATATAATGAAAATGAAAAGCAAGTCAAAGTCACACAGGAGAGACTGGTGAGCCTTGGGGCAAACTAGAATCTTCCTGCTCTGCACAGAGGAAGTCAAGTTTAGTTGGGGTAGGGTGGAGGCAGAATGAAAAAGAGAAAGTGTGTGTGCACGCTCACATACACACACACACACACACACACACACACACACCAAAAAAACATACACACACACACACACACACACACACACACACACACACACACACACACACCAAAAAAACATATCTGTGCTGAGCAGAGTCTGCAGCCCTTGCCAATCTACTCCATCAACTCTGGCCTTTCCATTTCACCCAGATTCAGAGCAGACTCCTTTGTTCTCCCACAATTTCTATCCATGTATTCTGAATACACACCTTTTGCAGAAGGTCTGGCATCTGTCCCTCCATAGGATTAGCACTATTTGCATCAATAGCCAGTCTGTTTGCATTCTTCCATAGGATTGCTGAGACTGAGTGGGTCTGTGTGCATGCATATCTATTCCTATTTATAGCAAAATCCCATTTATTATATGTCTAAAACCCAAGAAAACTTAAATAAACAGAATTTATAGTGCCATTCAGTGGTAATTGATTTTCTTACTGTTTCTGGGAATACTCCAAGTTCCTAAAGGAACTCTAAATCATCAAAGCAAGATTAACCTATGTTCAATGGAGTTTCCAAGTATTTTTTCCTGACGCTAACATGATTCACTTAAGAAATGCTTAAATTAGCTCCTACTATATACACAGCAATGTGCTCAGCATAAAAGGCAGAATCCAAATACAATACAAGGTTTGGGACCTTAAAGTAATTACAATACTCATATGAAAAGAAAAGCCAGAACATAAATTAAGCTACAATATAATAATACTTATATTAATGCCACATGCCAATGAAGACACTTTTCTTTATGCTCTAATGTGTCCTGAGAAACTAGGTCATAAAATTGGATTATATTTCCCAAAGGAAAAGTGTTATAAACTCGGACTAGAGGTTGTTTTCTTGATCAAGGACTTGGCATTTAAAAGAAAATACACACATACACACACAAACACACACACACCACTCAGTAACATGTCACATAACAAATAAAAATTGCAGCAAATCCTAGTAGCTATTTAACATAAGTGTCCCCAAAATGGGATAATAATTATGTAGAAATTATACAATGAGATCCAGCACACTCAAGCGTACACATGGCGTAAAAGTAAAACTCTAATGTAAACTCTAATGTATCGTAAATTTTACTTAGTGCCATAATGCCAGCTCTGATAAACACAAGCATATCATTAACAATAGTTTTGCTTGACTTGTTGGATTTAAAAGGGTACTTTGGGGATGGCTTGATGGCATGAGTCTTTTTTTAAAAAATGAGCTGATGCATTCTTTTTCTCTAGATAAATTTCCCTGCAGAGCATCTGAGCACTCAGAATTTCTCACTGACCTTACAGCTGACTTAGAGGACCAGGGCAGGTGTTTTATAAATGTCTGCTCCTGATGATTATGGTGGCATTATTGTGTCTCTCCTCTTTTAGAAGGACTGACCTAACATTTATTCCCTCCAATCTCTCCACTCTCTCAAGCATTCTTAAAGTGATAGTTTCTGAACAAATAAAAAAAAAAGACGAGGAAAAGGTAAATATCAAATAAACGTAGAGTATGTAAATAGATATCTAAGAATTTAATTGGGAAACCCTACCCCCACCAGCAATTATTAGATAGGGGACTAAGGTATTCTTTGAAAGACAATTCCAATGGTAATGCTGTCAATCACAATATTCTACAAGCATATCTTTCATTCTCTCTTCACTCCTCAGTCAGTAAGTTTGGTGCTCATAGGGCAAATGTGTCCAAGTACATGCTCATCTTTATGCATTCCTTAAAATGTTGCCCCTTTTAACTTCCTCTTTTGACTTCAAAGTCTTCTAGAAATAGGGACATTTCTGTATGCTAACCAACATTTCCCCTCACCCCTTGTTAAGTTAACAGGGTTATCTTCCATAAGGACTGTTATATTTTCTACTAATAAATCCTAATTAAATTGCCATTTACTTACCCATGTCTTGCTCAATTTCCAAAGGCTGATATTCCAATTTCAACTTTATTTTGGAGCCATTCTTTTTTTGGCAAAGGGTTATACACTTCAATCTTTTCCAGTTTATATGTAGTCCAAAATTATCCATTTTGCTTGTCTAAATCTTCAGTACTTATTTTGGCAGCTTTAAAATGGAGAATCAAAATGGTAGGATCATGGGAACTTTGCCAGTCCATTCTTGGCTTCTCTAATATACTAAGATTCTTCTTTTAATCATCACAATAAAAGGAGACTGGAAAATGTCCATTGGATTTGACAACTGGGAAGCGATTCATAACTTTGGCAAGAACCTATTCAATCGGAGCAGTGGAGGCAGAATCCAGGCTGAGTGATTGGAAGAGTGAAGGCAGGGTGAAGACAGTGAGTAAATTCTACCAATTTCAGAAGGTAGAATGGGGAAGGAAGGCAAGAGATAAGGAGATAACTGGGAAGGGAATCAAGAGTATATTACCAACATCGTGAAGACTGAATTGGAAAGACTTGGGCTTGCACATATTACATAATGAACTTCCGATGGTACATGATACACAGCATTCAATTTCACTACATCTCACTGCTTCATTCCTCTCCCATTTGTTTTTGCTCTTGTTCATAAAGTTTCTCTAGATCCAACAGGACGCATAATCTGACTGGGTTTTACAGGTTTCTCTTACCTTCTTCACTGTTCAACCTCTGGAGCAGTATGCTTTCCTTCTGAAGGCTTTTCCTCTAATCCCTTCTGAGCAACTCATTTGCTGGCTTCAACTGAATGATATTTCTGAACATATGTATAGTCCCAGCAAGTGAAAATGCTTTCCTTTTCCAGGGGAATTGTTTGTCTCTTCCTTCCCCTGTCACTTCTCATCTTGTATTTGCTATCACTTTCTTATGTGTATATTTTCTTTGGTGTGCATATATAATGTGTGTGTGTGTGTGTGTGTGTGTGTGTGTGTACACATACTCACATGCATGCTCTACCAAATTTCCATCATCCTATGCTCACTTCTTGAGCCCTCACAGCATAAATTATTTCATACTATTTTGAGCAACCCTTAGCTTTCAGTTCTTAGGGTTGATTGACTACTTTGCTATTTTGAATGCTTTTATCTCGTAGGCATTTACCAAACATCTATGCTTGCCAAACTTGTTGCCAAATCAATGGATAATTCTATCCCTGTGTACATTTCCTGCCACACACTAGGACAAAACTGTTTACCTTAGATTATAAGGATTTGGGTCTTACTTTATTTAGACTGTGGGCATCACAAGTTTTCAAAACAGAGTTGGAGCACGCGATCAAGTTCTACGCAGATCAGTAAACCAGGGATAAGCCATTCTGCCCACACTGCCAGGCTGTAGGGGAGCGTATTGTTGTTTTTGTTGTTCTTAAAGAAACTTGAAGAGGTTTCATAAGCCACTGACTTGAAAATACTATATAAAATAAGATTTTATATCAAAGGAAATATAAATAACCAGTTTTAGAGACTAGCACATATGACCCAAAATGAGAAATACTATTGAGAACCTCATATGAAAAACAAATAGGTTGACAGAGATCCCAAATTTTTCCTTCTCATGCCGAATCTACCAATCTATAAAACTGCACAGATGAATTTTTTGTAACCTTTGAAGCTTCCTTCCTTTTTTTCTCCTACCTTCACATAAACTCCATGAATATGCCTTAAGGATGGCCAATTCTTGAGTACAGCCATACAGTTGCCTGGGCCAAGCATAGTGTATGGCACACCAGGGAAGCACAGTGTTTCTGTCAGCTAATATTCTCCTCGAGGAATCCTGTAGTGTGGGAAGAATTATTTTAATCTATCAAAGTATATTAGAGTCCTGGTTTGTAAAATGCCACAGAAATGTTTTCCTGATGATCTGATGCCCCGTTTATACCAACTTTTCTTTAAGTGGCTGAAACGGCCAAACTAACAGTGCAGCATGTTCTATGCACTTGGTGGGCTATTCAAAGGGGCCTCCCCTTCTGTAGGTTATATAGCCTTGCTAATCTTTAGCGGATTCCTTTTTGTTCACAAATACTAAGTGGTCACCTGATATTATTTAGGACTGTACTTTTTTATTTAATATATTTTACTTCCCCAATATATCCAAACTATTATCATTTAAACATGTAATCAACATAAAAAGTTGAGGTATTTAACTTTTTTTATACTGTTTGAAATCCAGTATGCATTTTACACTTACAGCACATTTAAACTTGAACTAGACATACTTTTAGTGATTACTAGCCACACGTGTCTAGTAACTATCATATCTATTGATCAGTGCAGGTCTAAACCATAAGCCCCATGAGGGCAGGGACCTTGTCTATTTTGTTCACTGCTTTGCAAGAGCCTGGCATATGTTATATACTCAGGAAAAAATTGTTGAATAAATTAATAATGTGTTGATACTAGATTAAAAGTAGATTATAACACATATTCATTCCATATGTGGTATTTCAAAAACATTCCAGTGATTTTCTATATTAAAAAAATAGACTTAGTTATTATATACAATGCTGAAGCTCTTCACAAAGAAACCTCTTTGGGAGTGCCTGGGTGGCTCAGTTAAGTGTCTGACTCTTGATTTTGGCTCAGGTCGTGATCTCACAGTCATGAGACCGAGACCCATGTCAAGCACCACGTAGGGCTCCATGTTGGGCATGGAGCCTGCTTAAGATTCTCTCTCTCCCTCTCCCTCAGGCCCTCCCTCCTCACTTGCACTCTCTTGTGCTCTTTCTCTAAAACAAAACAAGACAAAACAAAAAACACCTCTTTGGAGCTTTGGTACTTGTTGGTCTGGTATTCAATATGAAGAAATTTAAATCATTTTATCCTCTGTGTATGTGTTATGATCACTACAACCTACATACACTTCTAAATTTCAAAACATAGCCTAGACCGATCCCTGTCCCCAACTCCTCCATACTGCCCCCTTTACCTAACCCAAAGCCTACCCTACAGCTCCTGATCACTCCGGTTTCCATCAAATTCTGGACTTGAGGGCTCCGTAGCAGAAGAGAACACTGAAGCTCCTAATACGCCAGATGGCCAGAAGACAAATTCTCTGTTCAACTCTTTGAGCATCTATCTCTTTCAAGAACAGTTCCAACATGAAAGAAGCTCCTGAATTGTTATTTGGGGTTTTTCATTCTTCAGAATGAGTTTCTTAGAATTAGAGAAAGTCTGAAAACATTGATGACGCTACACAAAAAGATGGTAGAACTCAATTTGAACAACCACAGATTTAAAAGTAATATCCAGAAGTTAAAGAACTAGTGGTT
Organism: Leopardus geoffroyi; assembly: GCF_018350155.1. Lineage (NCBI taxonomy): Eukaryota > Metazoa > Chordata > Mammalia > Carnivora > Felidae > Leopardus > Leopardus geoffroyi. Next base: position 128,433,181 of record NC_059328.1, on the reverse strand, counting down.
CTAACTCATAAATATAAAGGCCTGGGTTTTTCCCAGTCTTATTTGGAAATAATTGATGCACCTCACTGTAGAAGTTTAAGACATACAGCATGATGGTTTAATTTACATATGTTGTACAATTATCACACAACAGGTTCAGCTAGCATACATCTTCTCATATAGATACAATAAAAAGAAAAGAAAGGAAAAAAAAAGGAAAAGTGTTTTCCTCATGGTGTGAACTCTTAGGATTTCCTCTCTTAACAACTTTCCTATATACCCTACAGCAGCCTCAGCTATCATTGTATGGCACGTTACACCTTGAGGACTTGTTTATAACTTGAAATTTATATCTTCTGACCACCTCCCTCCAATTCCCCTTCCCCCAACCCTCTGCCCCTGGTAACTACAGCTTGATCTCTTTTTCTATGGGCTTTGTTTTCTTTGGTTTTTAGATCCCACATATAAGTAACATCATATGGTAGGTGTCTTTCTCTGTCTGACTTATCTCATTTGGCATAATACCCTCTAGGTCCATTCATGTTGTCACAAATGGTAGGGTTTCCTCATTTTTCTATGGCAGAATAATATTCCCTTGTATATGCACACATGCGCGTGCGCGCGCGCGCGCACACACACACACACACACACACACACACACACATTGCAATTCCTTTATCCATTCATCCATCAATGGACAGGTAGGTTGTTTCTATTTCTTAGCTATCATAAATAATGGAGGCGCAGTTATCTTTTTGAGTTAGCATTTTCATTTTCTTTGGATATATTTCCAGAAGTGGAATTGCTAGATCATACGGTAGTTCTATTCTTTTATTTTTTGAGAATCCTCCATACCATTTTTCATAGTAGCTGTACCAACTTTCAATCCCACCAACAGCGCATAAGGGCTCCCTTTCCCCTTACCCACACTAGCATTTATCTCTTGTCTTTTTGATAATGGCCATTCTAACAGGTGTGAGGTGATATCACATTGTGGTTTTAATTTGCATTTTCCTAATGACTAGTAATGTTGAGCATCTTTTCATGTACCTGTTGGCCTTTTGTATATCTTCTTAGAAGAAATGACTTTTTAAGTATTTTGCCCATTTTTTTTTTAATTTGGGGTATTTGTTTTCTCACCATTGGGTTATATAAGTTCTTTATATATTCTAGATATCAACCCTTATCAGATACATGATTTGCAAATATTTTCTCTCATTCCACAGGTTGTCTTTTCACTTTATTGATGGTTTCTTTGCTGTGCAGAAGCTTTTTAATTTGATGCAGTCCCACTTGTTCAATTTTTGTGTTCTTGTCTTTGCTTTAGATGTCATATCCAAAAAATCATTACCAAGACCCATGTCAAGGAGCTTTATTCCTATGTTTTCTTCTGCAAGTTTCATCATTTCAGGTCTTACATTTTAAGTCTTTAATCCATTTTGATTTTTTTTTGAGTAGTGTAAGATATGGATCCAGCTTCATCTTTTACACATGGGTATCCAATTATATCAGCACCACTTAGTGAAAAGACTATATTTTCTCCACTGAGTATTCTTGGTTTCCTTGTCAAATATTTGTTGACTGTATATGCTTGGGTTTATTTCTGGGCTTGTGATTCTGCTCCACTGGTCTATTTGTCTGCTTTTATGCCAGTACCATACTGTTTTGATCACTATAGCTTTATAGTAAAATTTAAAATTAGGAAGTGTCACACCTCTGCTGCTTTCTCTTCTTTCTCACGATTTCCTTGTTGGTTTGGGATCTTTTAAATCACTATCTTCTTCAGTAGTCATTGGAAACTCTACACAGACATATGTAAACATATTTTTTGTGTCATCCCATTCCCCAGCTCTCATATCCATATTTCTAAGGATTAATGTGAGTAAATGTCAAGTTTCTTCATCCTCATAACAAAATAGAATTATTATTATATTCTCTACCCTGAAAGAGTCTTTGGCTAAGGTTAAATCCTACTATGACACTGGCATTCTAAGAGGCCCACACTTCCTTCAGGTTAACACCATCTTTTTCAACTGCAGCTGAACTGCTAGAAGTCACCAACTGGAGTCAGCAGAAGGGTAAGCACAGTAGCAAAGGGATTGGCACTGGATTTTACTTATCTTCATTATTTAAAAAAAATTTACTGTTTATTTATTTTTTGAGAGACAGAGAGAAAGAGCTGTCAGCACAGAGCCTGACACAGGGCTCAAATCCATGAACCGTGAGATCATGACCTGAGCTGAAGTCAGATGCTTAACGCACTGAGCCACTCAGGCTCCCCAGTCTTCATTATTTAAAATGAGATTTTTATATAAGTGGCTCTATTATAAATATGGTATTATAGCTATTTTTAATCCATGTGTATAAATAAAATTAATGTACCACTTCCATTTACTCCAACTCATGCCCACTGCATAGTTATTCTCTGCAAGGTGCAGAAGACCCAAATGTGAGTGGGATGCACCCCTGCTTAATGGAACTTATACTTCATAAGGGAGCTAGACATATATAAATAAGGTAATTTGCTTTGCTAAGGGCAGAGGATACACATGTCATATCTCCCCAGTTAGACTGCAGATTCCTGGAAATCAGGGCTGGTGTCCTAAACTTACTTCTGTATTCTGTGCCAGGGACACAGATGATACTCAATAAATCATCTTTGAATTTATTCATTTGGCTCACAAACAAATGCATCTTGCACTTTCCATTGGTTTGTCTTTCCGTGTGAAAACTGTTTAGTTATTAAAAAAAAAAAACAACTAAAAGATGTGCCACATTGGGGATATATTATGTCCACAAGCATTATGTTTTAATTCCACCAACTCTATAATCCAAATGAAATATCTAATATTCATGCACATAATATTAGATGACATATCCTTAGAGTCTGTCTTCACAAGGAAATTCTTCCCTATGAAGTTTAGAATTCTTCTTTCATCCCCATTGAAGCCTTGTTCTTAATATTTTTCTTTTAATAAGCAACTGAAGTCAAACTTAAGCTACCCATGTAATATGCCCCCACAAAGAGACTTAGAATTACTAAAATGTTTCACGTTAGCATGTATAGCTGAATAGAGGTTGCACTTACAAAGGAGACACAGGACTTTTTTGTGTGTTCTGCACAATGAAAGGCATGTCACATTCTGCTTTTTTTCAATTGAAGCATGCCGCAGCCCAGAGGGTCAGTTACTGTCAGAAATTCTACTTGAGAAAGGCCCTTTGGATCACAGGGAAGAATACTACCTGCCAGGGAATGAATCAAACCCACCAAAAAATTACTACAATTTGGTCAGAAATATCACTGTGGTGGGCCGCATGTCATTTCTGACTGCAGTAATCATTACAAGGGTATATAGTAAAAGAGAACTGAGAAATACGCGTGAAGTGTAAATGAGAAAAAAAGTGGTTAAGTTCACTCTTTGGTAAAGGTTACTCTTCCCTTCTCATTGTTACTAGAGATGCACAGATCCTGAGCTGTGCCCGTTTCATAAGCATCAGGCTACACGTCTGCCCTAGCAAACCAATAAAAAAACAAACAAAATAACAAATGACAAAAGAAACTATGTTCTTCAGCTTGGAAATGAGAAGGGCGAGGCGATTTCATAATGTGTATGAATAGTTGTAAAGTGGAAGCAATCCAGATACACTCCATCTTCACAAATGAAAGACATATGGGATTCATTTTTTAACAGATGAGATACAGAAAAATCCTCCTATTTTACAGGTTTTTAAAGTAACTATGTTCCTGACAGAAGTCATGGAAGTGTCTGAAGTTTTTTTAAAGAAATATTCACGCTGGCATTTAAGGGCAAAATTAATAAACAGATGAATGGCATCACACACACAATGACTGATGGGTGCATGCTTTGGAGAGAAACTTGGCCACCAACAGACAGAGGTAGAGTAGAAATGTTCCTGGTACGGGTTCTAGTCATGTCCCATATGGTGGCCATCCCCACCACAGGTAGCCACTGAGCACTTGAAACACAGGTAGTCTGAACAGAGATGTGCTTGTAAGTAAAAATTAATAGTTTTTTCATAATCGATACATGTTGAGATGATAATATCCTAGATATATTAGGTTAGCAAATATACAATTAAACTTAACTTCAATGGGTTTTTTTCCTTTTACAATGCAGCTACTAGAAAATTTAAGATTGCATATGTGAATTGTATTTGCGGCTTGCACTCAATTTCTGTTGAGAAGTTCTGTTCTAAGCTCAGACTGACTGAGTACAGATCCTGATCTGAAGCAAATCAGTTACCATTTTTGCACCCGCAAAATGGAAAGAATAATAAAACAATCAACTCCAAGCCTTTTTAGGCGATTTCATGAATTAATATATGTAGAATACTATCTAGCATATAGTATGTGCTCAATAAATCTGCTATTAATATCCAATGCACACATCCTCTCTGCAGAGTACCCTGGCATGTCATTGCTTATCCTCAGTTTGAATACCCTCAAAGATGGGGAACTCACATTTCCTTGAGACAGTGTATGGCATTTCTAGACATCTCTGAATGTGAAAAAGTTCAATCCTGGAATAAATAAAAATCTCTCTTTACAACTTTGAATCTTTTGAGCTTCTTTATATATGATTAAGCCAGAAGCAAAGAGAGAAACTGGTCATATTCCAACACTACATTTCTATAAAAATTGTTAAGGGACTTTGCTATTGGAAATGAGGATATTATATATTCCCATGGAAGTTCATGTCAAGAGACCTCATGCTGACCCAGCAACGTGCTTTTAAGGAACAGATCTTTAGAAATGTGCTTTGTCCCTACATGCCCAACCAAAGGACCATCAATTTCTGTTCTTAGCAAGGTTGCCCCATGCAACTAACGATATTTTCCTATTAGGATGACATGAAGCAAAGAGAACTGACAAGGGCACTCACCTGACCAGACTGCTCAGCCCGATCCCAGGAGTGACCACTGCCAGTCTACCCATACTCCTATGTGAAGACTGGTTTTCCCCTTTGCTACTCTCAGTGCTAATCTTTTGCATATTTGGCAGAACAATTCTGTCTTCATGATAAGCCATTAATGAAAAGGAACGTGATGTGGATTTCCTAAGTATGCCTGGATTTTCTGAATCTTCCAGTGGTTCTTCAGGAAGCCTGCACTTTTGGATTTGAATGTCTCAAGCTCTCTACAGTTCTAAGACATTACTGTCTTCATGCATAAGGTCTGTGTCAAATCAAAGCACAGCCTTTTCCAATATTTCCAAGTGACACTTCTGCCTCCAGGTAGAAGTGATTCACCAATCCTCAACCTGTCAGTCACCTCTGTTGTGTGTGGCGACTCTGGCAGTGAGTTTGTGTGTGCTCTCTTACCTGGAAGAAATACCAGCCAAGGTTTAGACTAAATTTGTTGACCCGAACTTCAGGCTCTAGGGCAATCTGGTGTATGAGGAGCAGAATAGGCCATTCAGTCCAACAGACTAGGATGCAAGTCTTGGGTTAGGACTCCACCAGCTGCACTGACCTTACACCAGGTGCCAAAGATCCCTCAGCCTCCATTACCCAGTATGAAAAAATGACACCAAATAATAGAACCGACTTTGCAACATTATCGCGAAGATTAGACGTACTGATCCTCATGCACCTAGCCTGGTATACAGTATATTGTAAATCATAATTAGCAATCACTTTTCTTGCCTACAAGTATGTTGGTAAGCCTTGCCTTAGGGATGCTCAAAGGGCTGTTACCACCCAGGCCCCTACTTTCAATCACATTCTCCCCTCCCAACAGTTTCCAGAACTCTCAACAGAGAGCAATAGAGAGTGGTGTTCTTTCTCATTCAAATCCTTTACTATCAGACCTCCACAAGTAGATGCTAATAAGAAAGCTGATTCAATCAAACATTAAAATTAGAATTTACCACCTGAGTTGCTCGGACAGAGGGAGGGCTTTGTGAATTGGCATAATCAGAGAAAGCTCCGCGGAAGTATAATTAAAACCAGGTCTTGACTAATAGGTAGAATTTGGATAACTGGAGGTTGGGGGTGGAGATAGCAGCATTTGGGGCCTTTTTAAGCAAGTGTGGGTCTTGTGCATGACTTAAAGGGGGCAGGCCTTTTAGAGAGAGGTGGGTGGTAAGGAGTTAATAGCTGGCCTGAGTATATTTGATGTGCTACCTGGAACACTATTTTTTCTGTTTAAGAAGGAAGCATAACTTGAGTTGTGTTTTTCAGGGCCCACCTAGCAGTGCTTGTTTTTATTTTTATCTAGAAGAGATCCAGAAGGAAGTACCAAAAATTTTTTCTTTAGTAGTCTGCAAAGTCAAGAACATCCCACTCCTCTCCGTAACTGGCCAGAAGATGTTCCAGTTCACAGAATGGGTCAGTTCAGGTGAGATGAAGCCTTATTAACAATTCTTCATCACAAAAATGAATGGAAGTCAATACGAAATAAATTGAGTTAATTCTGAGGACTAGAAATGGAGATGGAAAAAAATAATTACTTTTTCTCCAAAAGAAAAAAAAAAAGCCTTGTTCAACTACTCCCACATACATACATTTTAATTAAGTAGTCTGAGACAGTTGTGTGGTAGAAGGTTGTAGTGGACAACCTGGGTTATACATCTGGCTCTTCCCCCTTACCTACGATATGACTTTGTATGCCTGGTTTATGTTTTGGGGGAAAACAAATTAAAGTGAAGTTACAATGGCTTTCTATGACCTGATAACGCCATGGGATCTAGGTACCTTTGAGCTCTTTGCCAGTGTAAATATATGCATATAATAATATTTAAGTGTTTTTAAATAAATGTTAGATATAAAAAATTTTTTAATGTAAATTTAAACAGATTCCAACTTCAGCTACTTGATAGTGCCAATGGTTACGTTTATTCATGTTATAAGTAAAAATAGCAAAGGAAGATAAAAATATATGCCAAGTGCTAGGGCTCAAGCACCAACTGATCAGAATAAGCTCTGGCAATAGCCTGAAGCTGGACCCACTGCCTCCCTGTCACACAAACCAAATGGTGACTCTCTTTGTGGTTGTAACAAGAGATGATCTGAGAGGTGTCAGGGGAGTGGCCTGTAGGATTGAGGTAGTGGCAGGATCTTCAGGGAGCTTAGAACAGTACCCATGTATCAAGTGGTACAGATGCATTACAACATTTTTACAACCAGTAAGGCTATATCAGAGCACACTGGCCAAATCACCCTGAATATGTCTAACGTAAGCATAAAGGGCAGAAATCAATAGAGGAGAGCCCAGAAGGAAGCTCTTCAAGGAGAGATTAATGCAAGCCTTAGTCTTATTATACTTAAAATCTTTCATTTATATACGCTACTTGGTATGTTGTTTTCTTTAAATACCCGCCTGAAAAAAATTTAAAATATGCATTACTACAAAACTAGAATCTAAGAACAAGGCAATGGTGTCTAACTGCTATGAGGCTGAAAGCTTTTCTCAACATTATGATTCTTCCAGAAGTAATGAGCTGTTTGCTAACATGACACTAGGGTACAAATCCACAGCCAACCCTCATGCAGGCAAGTGGAAAACAGCAAAGAGTTTCTCTCCAGTCAAGGCATTGAAGAATTGTTTGTGCACTAAGTTACTTAGGATTCTGTTTTTAGCCGCAGCATATTTAATTTTAAGAGGTTCATAATTAAAATATGTCTAGAGAGGAAAAATCAAAAGCAAGCATCATGTCCCTGGCTGCAAAATACCTACGTTCAACAATTATAGCCTTTTGGGGCGCCTGGGTGGCGCAGTCGGTTAAGCGTCCGACTTCAGCCAGGTCACGATCTCGCGGTCCGTGAGTTCGAGCCCCACGTCAGGCTCTGGGCTGATGGCTCAGAACCTGGAGCCTGTTTCCGATTCTGTGTCTCCCTCTCTCTCTGACCCTCCCCTGTTCATGCTCTATCTCTCTCTGTCCCAAAAATAAATAAACGTTGAAAAAAAAATTAAAAAAAAAACAAAAACAATTATAGCCTTTTGTTCTTCCTAGGAAACAGTTCCACATTTTTACAGATCCTTACATGTAGGCCAATAACCAAACTTGCCTGATATGGGAAATTTTCTTTTTTTTTTTTAACTACAAAAAATTCTACAGGTCCCCACATCACAGCAAAGACTTGTACTTTCAGAATCCACTAACTGCAAACCTACCTAATGACCAAAAGATAGTATGAATAGTGATGCCTTGAAATGTTACTGGCTTTTATTTGTCACCACAGCATATACATACTCCTAAAGTATAGTAGTTCTTATATATGCTGTGTGACTTAACTGTTCAGATTACAAACCAAGACTTGAACTGAACTTTCTACCTTGCAATAACTGTACATTCTTACCAGTGCTGAGACTCTATTCCACGGCATCTCCAAGGCTGTTTTCAGAAGCCCAGACTGGATTTCACTAATATTCTATCTCCTCAGTCAAGAGCTTCATACAAGCCAACAGGGAACTGTACCTAATCCTCTTTCACTTGCTTTCATCAATAGCTACTGCTAGTTATTGTAAATAACCACCCATGAAAACATGAGTAAAACATCAACAAAAGAACCCCAATTAGTGCAGAAATTTTAAAGGTTGAATAAAATGTTTATCAATGGAGCAAGACTGCCACAGACTTAACATCTGCTAAAACACTGGTCACACTCAAACTCACAATCTCCAAAATTTCTAGAATTAAAAGCAGAGTTTAAAAATCATTCTACTTTCACAGGTTTAACATGCTAATTATCACTTAGATATTAATCTTGTTAACAGCTCCAAATTAAGGACCTATATTATATTTAGGAAGCTGCCTGGTGCTCAAAGTGAATGCAATTTATTCTTTTATAGTTATATCCTGGAAAAGTGTCTTCTTTTAAAAATATGAGGTATTCATGTGTAGTTCACATTCAACAATCCAAAAGCATATCTAAATAGCTCATGCTAGTAGTTTCAATAACAGAATACCTTCTATTTAGCCAAAGACCTGGCCTTTACGCTTCCTCTGTAGAGAATCTCTGAGCCTGTGTTGTTAATGGTGCTGTTCTGTTCTCCACCAAGTGGTATAGCCGTCACCTCTCAGAATCCTTTAATCTGTTTGTCTTGATCATGTACTTAATATATGGTACCATTTGTCATTCTGACTCTTAATTCAATAGGACCAGTCAACTATTCTTCATGGTTCTATTCAAACTTCTGAAGCAATGTTATTACGTTCATGCCTAATCTTTACAAAGGTGTGCAGAATAGTGAAACTGCAGTTGGGGCAAGATTTTTTTACTTTGAACAAATCATATGACTTTGCCTTCGGTCTGTGAAGTGTAATTAAAATGAGCTGATATGCTTTGGAATTCTTCTTGTTTGGACACTCCTCTTCCACTAACTTAGCTCCTTTTCATTATGCTTTGTCAGACTTTTATTTAAGGACAAACTTTTCTTTCACAGATATTAATAAAAGAGTCATTGCTTCTGAAACGAGCTGCAGCAAAGTAGAAAATGTTCTTCATAGGCTTTTGAATGAAGTACATTACAGCAGTACCATCTTTCTTTAATTCTTTACTTTCATTCTCTCGAAAGGTACACTCAGCAGAGACCAGAAAGGTGCCTTTACCTTTCGGTAAAGGGGCAAGGTGCCCCTTGCCGATTAATGTCAATACTGGAAAGAGTGGAGTCTGTGTTCATACTGTTCTTATGATCAGTAATTCTGTCTACCCGCCTCACACTCTTCCTTTCATAGCACTTCAAATTCTTTAACAAGCAACAGCTTTGATTAAAACAATGGGGAGGGTCACCCACAGAGGAATAAGAGACATTGTAAAGATCATTTCTCAAGTGTTGATTTAAATATTAAGGTAGATATAAAGTAAGCCAACTTGTTATGAACCCTCAAACTGGACTATCAGACTCCACTGGCAGTAGGCAATCCTTTCCCCCACCGTACATCTCCAAGCACTCATCATGAATTCGTCTCAAATCTTCAGAACTCTGAATGGACTGAATGTTCACCGATGCTAGAACTGATCGGTGCTAACGTGCAAGACCATCCCACACTCTCTAGGTGAGCAATTGTATCTGTGTGTGTTGTCACACCTCAGGGGAATTCTCTGCATAATTCTTGTTTACTTTAATTTGCACAAGGAAGAGTTTCCAGTCCTCAGCTCCCAGCAGTTAGGTGGAAACACACACACACACACACACACACAGAGCCCAAACCTAAGAAGCCAATTCCAGGGAAGCTGCCCGGTTGGTTCACCTACCCACAGAAAGCAGAAAACTGGCCACATTAAGTTTTAAAAGAAGACTCCTGGTATTAATGGCATTGAGGTTTAAAAACAGCAGTGCTTCAAAGTGAAGCCTCAAGACAGTGACTTTATATAGCATTCAACCCACAAATACATGAGCCCTTCAGTCACTAGTAGATAGGATTGCTTGATTTGGTTAGTAACGTCCCAAGTGGATTTCAGGAAGCCTTCAGCAATGGCTGTAGTATGGTCCAGAGCACAAAAAAAGGCTTCCCTGGAGATCACTGCCTCCAAGTTACCCAACAAACCCAGACTGTCCTGACACTGCCTGGAAGATAAATGTATCATCTTGACATCCCACGACTGCCTGTCAAAAGGAAACTCCAGATGCACGTGCACATGACTACACACACACACACACACACACACACACACACACACTACAGCCTAGCTGACATGCACCCTACCATTTCCATGATAATAGACACCCACAGGTGCACTCCTGGAAAACACCAAGAAGGCTTCTCCAGCTAGGTTGTCATTTACCAGAGTACAAATGCACTTACAGCAGCCCACCCTGGCAATGAATAGAGCACCAAATAATGCTGGCCTCTTCCACAGAACATGCCCAAGTATTAGAATCTTAAGTCAAACTCCCCTTTGACCACACTGAATCAAATAGAATTGTAACAGCTCTTAAGAGATGTTCCCAATATTTTGAAGAAAAAGTACCAGTAGGTCACACACCCTTCTCCTGAAATAAAGTGTTTCTTCCTCTTATATTTAAATAAAGGAGATTGAGAGAACTTAAAGCTCCCTCCCTTCCCCAAACACACACACTCCAAGCTTTCCAACTTCTAGACTCAAACTATGCAGACTTGAAAAAGGGGAGGTTCATTTGCATATTCAAATAACTTTAATAATACAGGGGGTGCTAGAAAGGAAAGGTGACAGGAACATATGGAGTGATGCTGTAGAAATTACGTGCGTCCTCCTCCTTGCCCCTCACTCTCACCCTCGGTTCCCAGTTGTCTCTTGATAAACTGCTAGATGTCTCGGTAGACCCAGTAGTCCTATCCTCCCTAGCTCGCCCCTCGCCCCAAACAGGGACAATGAAAATGTAAACTGTTGCTGTAGCCTACTGACACTCCACTGATAAATCAGAGGAAACTGCAAAACTTCTCGACTTGCTCAGCTATCCTCCAGGGGCACTGAACGCCCACGCGCAGATTTCACAGTCTGCACTACCGAAAGGGAACCCTCAGTCAACCTGTTTGCAAAGCCCGCAGAACTCCCCGCCCTCCAATCCTGGGCTCTGAGGCTCCCGGGCAGGATGGGGGAACCTTTGGGTCCCTTCATCAGCAACCCCCCAAAGCATGCTGGAAGTCGGGGAACACGGCTCCTGCCACCCCAATTCCATGGCTCCGTCCCGTTGTCTCAGGTCTGTGCCCAAGTCCCTGCGTGGGGTATCTCCACCCGCCCAGCCCCGGGCTCTCCGCACCCTGCACCCTTCCCGCAGCCCCAAGCCAGAGGCTTCGGGGAAGCTCCGCTTGCAAGTTCCCGCGTCTGGCAGGGAGAGAGGGTGAGAGAAGCTGCCCGGAGAGCAAAGAGCAAAGTCTGCCCACGGAGCACCACCACCCGAGCACCACCACCACCCCGCCACCCTGGCTGCTGCCCCCTCTCTACCGCGCCGCCGGCCAGGGGCTGGGCATTCCCCGCTCGGGGCGCAGCGCGGCCGCACTCACCCGCCTTGCCCGAGCCACCGCCGCAGCCTCTGGGAGCCGCCAAGCCCCGAGCTTCCCGAGCGCAAGAAAGATGGTGGTGTGTGTCGGGAGACCACCCATTCCAGCGTCTGGCAACCTCAGCACTGAAGGAAGAGGAGGAGGACGACGAGGAGGAGGAGGAGGAGGAAGGAACGGCGCAGTCGGACGCCATCTGCTGTACACCTCTGCGCAGCCATTGGCTGTCTGGTGCGTCCCTGGGAGCCGCGGGGCGCGAGGCCGCGGGGAGCCACCTTGTGCCTCGCCTCGCCTCGCCTCGCCTCCCCCAGCGGCCGCTCCCCCCTCCCCTCCATTCGCCCCCTCCCGCCTCCTCCTCCCACCACCACCCCCAACCCCTCAACCCCCCTCCTTCACCTAGCTGGCACCCGCACGACCCTCGGCTCAGCCAGCTGCCCCGGGCGAGAGCCGCAGGCGCCAACCTCGGCTCCCGCACTCCCCACGACTGTTTCCCGCAACTTTGAAGCTTCGGGGTGCAGGAGCAAGCCGGGTGAAGGGGACTCCCCCAATGGCCTGAGCCTGGGATACCCAAGCTGCTGACCGCCACGGACTGGGGCAAGGGCTTTGCGCCTAGAGAATCCACAAAGTAATGGGGGGGGGGGGGGAGAAAGAGAGAGTGGGGGTGATTTACTCATCATTTATAACCGCCCCCACCCAACACCCAGCTGCGTGGGAACACTCACACACACACACACACACCACAAACCACACACACGTAGAGCCGTGCCGCCAGGGCCACGATGGACGGGCGTTCCTCCGCAGTCCCTGGGCAAGAAAGGGCTTCAGTGTCACAGGCAAAAAGACAAAGAAAGATCCCAGTGGGAAGAAAAGAGAGAGGAAAGAATTGGGGGTGACTCAGGAGGAACGCCAAAACCTGGGTCCGCACCTGCCTAGCTGTCCCCTTGTTGACGGGCTCTCAGAGGCTGTCAGTTCATGCAGACCAGTCTGGGAAAACCGCTAGCTCCAGCCTCTTTTTAAGAGGGGTTTTTAACTCCTGGAGTTTGGAAGGTGGGAAGGCGGGTGCCAAGGAGGGAGGGAAAGAGCCTTTGGCTCCTGGGTGGCGGGTGCCCAAGGCAGCGGAGGAGGTGAGAGAGTGGAGTCCGCCCAGGTGAGGCAGGAGTGCAGAGAGCACGTGGGCAGGTTAGGCGCAGAGACTCTGAGAGCCATTTGTTTGCTCTCTGACACTTGTTCCACACCCCCCTGGTTTTTTGACACCTTTGATCTACGGAACTTCTTAGGCTTGTTCAAAGAGATGAAGAAGTTTCTTCAAAGGGAGAAAGGGGGATAAGTATGAGGACTACCTATTGCCAATTACAGGATATTTTGCCTGTCATGCCTCTTTAAATGAGCGAGCCCAGCGACAGCAGGGATTGTATCTTTTCGATTTTATCCAATGCTTGGCACACCACGGTGCTTAAAAAGAAGCAAAATAATCATGAGAAAATTAAAGCTTGGTGTCATAGCGCAAATTAGATTAAAGAGATAAATAGAGCAGCTAGGGCTGTCACAGGAAAAAAAAATTAAAGAATGTAAGTGCCACAGAAAAGAGAAAGTTGAATGTTATAAATATAACGGGGAGGGTTCTGATACATCTTGCCTGAATGGATCAGATCCACTCTGAAAGTGGAAAAGGGAACCCACCTTACTGAATATTTTAAACAGCAATCCTTATTCTCTCAGTGAGCACTGCCGTCACACTCTGGGTTATGCTTTTCTTTCTGACATCACTGTCTTAAAAATAAATCAGCTGCCGTTCATATCCTACAATACTTTCCCAAATCCAAGACTGTGATTTGTTACTCCCAAGAAATATAATGCCCAATTCTGTGAGCCTGGAGAAAGAGAAACTGGTCCATTATGTTTTATTGTAATCTCAATATATACAGATCAATAGCCAATGAGTCTCATTTAAGTAACTTCAGAAACAACAGCCAAAGAAAAACACTTCTGTTTTCCTGAACTGTTACATCCAGTCTTCCCGGATTTCAGTCTTCCCAGAATCGACAAAGTGTTTTCAGACCACATCCCATGCAGGCACAGCCATATGGTGGAAAGATCTATGTTTGCAATCCTTCTGGAAAGAGGCCGTCAAGGATGACTTCTGAGTATGTCATTTATGGATATCTTTATACTTATGTATCTCCCTCCCTCTTCAGAAGTAGTGATATGTATATTTTTCTTTAGGCTGGCAATTTGATGACAACCTGCATTCTAATTTAACTTTAGCCCATTCTCACTTACCCCCAGCTCTGTCAGTGATCACTTAGGGTACTCATAAGAATATTTTGATTCTTAAGATGTCACTTTCCTCCTCTGCCATTGTTGTTTGTATTTGGTCCCCTGTTTTTGGAATTGAGGATACAAGAGATAATAGCTACAAGGCAATTATGTTGGTAGACACTGGACTCCTTAAAATCAAAAATATGTAATTCATAAGGATGAAATCTAAGGTATTTCTAAACATACAAAGAACTATGAGCTTTAAGTATTGCTAGATTTTGCTAAGCTTACTGACTCCTTAAACTACAAAATAGCCACTTTTCATTAAGGCGCTATGCTGACAACAGGTTTTTCAGTGTAGTCAAATAGTATAAGGTGCCTGAACATTCTCTGACACTGTTCAGTTGCATAAAAATCCATTAAAAGGATAAGGCAGACATTTCTACCTCAGACTCCCAGTTTATGTTCTAAACACATATTTTACTAATAATATGAGTTTCTTGCCAAGATAATCAGCTTTGGTCCTTGATAAAAGCACTGCCCTCAAAATCTAGATCAGGTGATAGACATTAAAAAGATAACACAGGCAGGGAAAGAGACATTGTCAGCAAAGGCTGATGGGGGTAAGGGGGAGTTTTACAAAATAAGAAAGGATTTGAAAGAGGTGGCCATGAAAGATATGTGACATTATTATATGTAAGGAATAGATCAGTGTTTCAATGTGGAAAATAAGCTGGAGATTACAAAATCTCATAACCCCACACACAGAGATGCCAAAAGCCCCAATCACCTCCAGGCTTCCAGTGAGTAGGGAACAAAACAAGAGAACAATGGAAGGGGAGAGGAGGTGGGAGGAGAAAGTCTCTTGGGATCTAGTCACTAGTGAGACCCAAGAGAGACCCACAGAGGAACGTAACCCTGTACTATCCAAATACTGATGGAGTTTAAATTTTCATTTTTGTTGTTATGTGTATTTGTCATTGTTCTTTCTGAACATGATATTCTCCATACAGTCTAACAAGCTAGATGGGAAAGTGCTGTGTAAATAAATAGACAGGTATTGGCATTACACAAATAAGAGATAAAGAAAGCATGTAGATAAAAAAGCCCAACGTAAAATAGGAGTAAGAAATGCAAGCCTGGGCCAACATTTTGGGCTTGCCGTCCAGAAGTCATTTCCCAGGTCTACACTAGCCCCACCACTGAAGCAATGAATTGAGTCAAATGTTCAGTCACTTTGGTAGGCAAAACAGGAGTCGGGGGAGGGGGAGCACCATGGTTGTCATAATTTACACAATTCATTCAGGCCAATTCCAGGTTGGATGAGATTCCATGGCAAATATGAACATTTTTTCAGCCAAAAAAGAACATTTCATCCTGGCATACAAGTGTAAGTTTTGAGCTTGGTCCAGTAATTTGATTTTGATGTGTCAACATCTTAAAATACAATGTAAAGATAATGTATTGAAAAGTAGTGTAGTGGAACTCCTTTGGCTTCTGGCCCAGTGCAGTCCCTGTGAGGCACCAATGCTTTCCCAGCAGACACTCAGCATTCACAAACTTACTCCTGAACCATCAGCTTCAGTCATTCATTTAGCAAGATATTTGTTGGCTGTCTGTTGTGTTCCTAGAACTTGTATAACATTTGTTTTTTGGTGATATAGGGGGCTGAGTCTTTGCCCTCATGGAGTTTATAATATAATGGGGCATAACACAATATACAGACACACAAGCATATATTATTTTATATTAGAAGCATATAAAATGAGGGAAAAGAGTTTCGTGAAAAAAGAAATGCAGTAGAGGGGAATAGAAGAGAAGGAAAAGGCTCAGGTGAGTTCTCTCAAAGGAAATGATGTTTAGGCTGAGACCCAAAAGATAATCAGAGGTAATATTTAGTGAATTTTCTCTACCTATTGGACACTGGGCTAAGTCCTTTACATGCATCATTTAAACCTCATAACTAGCCCATGAGGCAGGCACTATTATCAACCCCATTTTACAAGAGAAGCATAGACAGCATAAGCAACTTCTTCAAAGTCACACAGCTGAGAAGTGAAAAAGCTAGGATCTGACCAGGCAGTCTCTTGTGGTCAGATACACTGCATCTCATATAAGTAGACATTAGCAAAGAAGGGGAATGGGAGAGAACACGACCAAAGACCCTGTGGCTTGAAGAGCTTGGCACCCAAAGAACCCATAAGGGTCCACAGAAGTTGGACATTAGTGAGCCTGGGGCAGAATGACATGAGGCAGGGCAGGAGGGCAGGCAAGGACCAGAATGTGTGGTTCTTGTGAGCCAATGAGTGGTTTTAACTCTGTGAGCAAAATGATCAATCTACACTTTTGAAAGGTCCCCAGCATGCCATTCAGAGACAACAAATAGAGCAGCAAGACTGGAACAGTCATGCAGGCAAGAGATGATGGGGACTTAATAGAAAGGGAGAGAACCGTACAGGTGGATGGATATTGGGAAGGCTTTGTTCGTCTCTTCATTTCTACTTCTGCCTTCCCAGATCTCCTCAAGTCTGACATGCGGTTTTACCCCAGGATCCAAAATCCTAAATTCTTCATCTCAGTCACTGGATCATGGGTCTGTTTTCCTGTCACATACTTGTATTGTAGATAGGATGAGCAGCAGGGAACCCCCCACCCCTTGCCCTCTGCCGTCAATTTGCCCAGTTCTGAGGCTCTGCTTCTGAGCTCTGTCATAGAATGCCCCCTCTCCACTCAGTATTATCTGAGTTCTTCGTTTTGTTGCTTATCCTCCAACAATATTTACTGACCAATAAATCAAGGGTATGATGGTCCTTTCTTCCCCACTGTTCTCTAACATCACCAAGCCATAGCAGAATCAGGAGAGGCAGTCACTCGATCCACATTAAACAAGAGAACAGGGGCAGGCAACTTCAATATATATAAGAAACAACTCCGACTAATTTGGAAATAATAAAACCCCTGGAGTGACAACTTGGATCACATTCATAATGACTTGGTTTGTAAAGACCAGGTGTTATGTAGATTGGAGCTTGTTATTATCCAAAGATTTGGCAACCCTAACCCTCTTCTACTGGGCACAAAGCCATGCAATACTCACAGGCCTAACTTTGACAAGATGGGCATGAGAGCCTATATCTTCTATTCTGCTGTTTTTCAGGGACACCAGTCTATCTAATGGGCACCAGGTCCCTCTGTAATTAGGAAGGATAGAAAACACTGGAAAATGACCATATTGTCAACAGATCGCAAGCTACCGTGTTTGTGAGTGTGGAACGTCAGGAAGAACAAACGAAAGAGGTTTTTCTCATTTCTTGGTCATTTAGCCATAATTCCCAATTGTCTGGGTTACAGAAAAACCCCCAATACTACAATGTCGAAACCAAATTTTATATAAGAGAAAATTTCATAACTCTAGCATGTTCTTCATAGATTCAGAATTATGCCATTTTTCTTGCTGCTTCCTCATTGACTTTCCACCTTTATATGATATGTTATCTTCCTGAAATACTCTCTGCCATATCACTGTGATTCCCAGGAATCTACTATTCCCTTCATCCTCTCACTTGGTCGGTCTCTTCATAAATATCAGCTCCTCAGAAAAGCCTTCCCTGACCCTTCCTTGTAGAAAATGGCATGTTCCATCCCTCTCTATCTCCTTAATCTGCCTTTCTGTGCTTCATAATATTTATCACAATCTTAAATATTTCCACATACTTGTTTCAATGCTTTTATTATCCTCCTGTCAACAATGTAAACCTCATGAGGTCAGAGACTATGCCTTCCTCCACACACACACCATACTTATAATAGTGGCTAGTATATGGTAGGGACTCGATAATTGTTTCACAAGCGAATGAATACATTAATAAACAAATGGCATAGATTACCAGTTTACTGACTTTTGAAATCCTACCGAATCTGGCCCCACCCTATCTTTCCAACCATATTTCTTGCCATGGCCCAATAAACACCCTTTCTCTAGTTTCAGGGGTCTCCTCACTTGCTCCTTCACAGTTGGAAGCTTTGATTCAGCACTTCTATGTGTCCCTCCCAGTCTTGCAGATCTGACTTCACCTCAAAGTCCCACCTCCTCTAAGAGATTTTCCTAGATCTAATTTTATTTCACATCCATCTATTTCTTCCCCTTATCAAACTCCTAGAATGTTCACTGTCTGTGCCATTCAGTTTTTCAATTAACTGTACACTGTCTCTTACTATTCTCTGATGGTTACATAGCCATTAGCCTCATCCTCTCAAATGCACTGTTAACTGCCTTGAGGGTAAGATAGCCACTTCCTATCTTTCCTTCAGTGCATAATTTTTGGTACCCAGCAGGCATTTGGTAAGTACTTATTGATGGTCTAGGTAGGTGAAGAATCTGAACAAGGAGGTTAGGCTTCCTTTGGTCATTGATGTTAACACTTGGTTAAGAAACACTCACCACCTTATCACCAGCACCCTTATCACCTCATGTTTGTGGGAGTTGATACTGCCTGGTGCCAGGAAGGACTGTCCATAAATTGAACAAACACTTAAAATCTGCTTTATGACAGACACCTTTGTAAGTGCTAGGGAGAGTCCTGGAAGAGATGATTACCTGAGAAAACAATACCCTTAAACTGCAACCTAAAAAGCCTTAGAGACCTCCTATGGACCTGGTGGAAACCTCAAGAAGGATCATCTAGTATTACCTAGTGTGGGGCGAGTCAGGAAAAGCTTTCCAGGTTGGATCTCTCTGCATCTGCCCAAATTTAGAGCCAACAACAACGACGACAAAAATTCCTCAGGTCTTGTGACCTACTGGCTTGAAGTAGTGTACCAATGTAGCCTCTTGCAGTGTGCTGTGCTCTACTCATGACTTCATTCCAAGAAATCATAGCACCGGCTCTCTCCTGTAACCAACAATGTAGGGAAAACACAACTGCCATTGCAATGTCTATGCATGCTGTGAAATCAGTCCTCATGCTCAAATGGGTTTGGACTCCTATTTTTATACTTCATCTTTTTTTCTTAACTTCCTAGGCACCATACAACTCTGGATCTCCTCTTTTGTTCAAGCCCAGTGTGTTAGAGCACATTAGAGTTTTAGACTGGGCTCTCTTTTCCTCTCCATTTGTACTTTCTCCTTACATGAAAATGTCCATTCCCATGATGTCAAGTAGTATCTTTTTACTGAAAGTGCATAAATACATTTATGTGCCGGTACTGGTCAGTACAGGCTAAGTTGTGCTACAGTAACATATGAGCCCCCAAACCTCAATGCCTTAACACAAGAAGGTTCATTTCTCTCTCATCTTGTGTGACCAACACAGATTAGTAGAGGGAATAGGCATTCTGCTTCACATTCAAGGCTCTCCCATCTGGAACATTGCTGGTCACTGTGGCAGCAGAAAGAGAGATCACAGAGAACTTGAAATTTCTCTTCAGTGCTTCAGCCCAAAGTGACATCATCCATGGCCAGAGTAGTCACATGACCCGTACCAAAACATGTGTGCATATACAGTGAACAATAACTCTCTCTGCCACACCAACACTGGGCATCCTTGGTAGTCCAGCTTCATATCCAAGTGCTTGCTTGACATCTTTTTTGACATTACCAATGTACTTCAAACTGAAAATTGGTTTTTCCCCCAAACCTGCTTCTGTCCCAGTCTTCTTTGCCTCGATATATACCACCATCTGTTAAATTACTCAACCCGAAACCCTAAAAATTACTCTTCATTCCTTCCTTCTGTCACTTTATCCACATGGGAATAACTAATTATTTGTATCCATGTCTCCACATTTCCACTACCAAAATGGTGATCTAAGCCATCATGGTCTTTCAGAGTAGGTAACAGTAGCCGCTTACTAACTGACCTGCTTTCTTATGATCTTGTCCTCTTACAATCCATTATCTATAGAGCAGCCAGAGTGATCTTCTTAAACAGTACATTGATAAAAAATTTTCCCTGATTAAAACCTTCTGATAATTTCCCAATACTCTTAGAATAAATTCCAAATTCCTAATGTCTGGCTTCTATCTTTCCCTGAGAAGTCATCCCCTACCTCTCTACTCTGTTGCTAAACCATGCCAATTTCAGTGCTGCCTTTGGGTCTTTGAGCCAACTCTGTGTTGTGCCTTCATGATCACTCCCAGACCTGAATGGTATGCCTTTCTCTTCCCATTCAGGTCTCAGAATTAATGTCATTTCTTGAAGGAGGCTTTTCTGGACACCTAATTAAAGCAGCCCCCACTCACTCTCAATCATGCTTGCCTACTTTGTTTTTTGCATAGTATTCATCATTATTTGATATTTTTCTATTTCCATATTTGTTTCTCCACGGGAATAAAGGCTCTTTTAGAGCCAAACTCCCCACCTGCCTGTTTACTCTTGTACCCTTCAGTTCCTAGAGGAATAGTGCCAGGAATATGGAATAGGTGTTCAATAGACATACACTAAAGAAATGCATTCATCAGCGCACTTCAAAACTCTGATACCATTTCTATGTCTCACCTTCATCCTAAGAGTGAGCATTGGCTTCTTTTTCATTTATCCTTTTAACACAAAAGACTCAGGCTGAAATCCTTATTTGAACTGATGGAGACAAATCTAAAATAAAATACTGAAGTGATCATCTATGCATTGGTGGTTTGCAGTGTTCTCCTTGCCAATCAGAAGGAAGAAGTTAACTAAGGAGGCAGCTACTTGTCACATCTAGAGGTTCCCTTGACCCAAGTGATTAAGATGATGTGCCTGATGTGGTGAACTTTTATATTACATTGCCAGATAACTGTGAAAACAGCACTTTTGTCACAATGAGTTCTCAATTTTGGTGATGGCTGTCACTGTTCTGGAAGGAGATGACTCACCTAGAATAGGGGGCGGAGAGTGGGGACAGTGACAGGATGGGAGACAGGACAGATCTGAGGGTATGTTTCCAAGCCCAGTGAAATAAATAGAAAGTGAAGGTGCCACAATACACAGGCATATCTTGACGCCACAATATTATATAGCTTCAGTCCAATTTCTAAAGCCCTCAAGAAAGGAAAGACACCCCTCCCTTCTTAGTAGTGTCCTCTCCCTAAAATGAGGATTCCAAGAGACTAAAGGCAGTTTATCTTCTAGTGTCTAGCTCTACTTAGCTTCTCAAAACTGTCAGGACAGGTATCTGGGGACATAGAAAGGAATGTCCCCATTGTGTATCAACCTTTATACAGAACTGCTTTCCCAGAACATATCCTCACATCTTGATCCTCGACTTGCTCCTGCTCCTCCTCATCACCAATTCCTTGATCTGGCTTCTTGTTTATCCCTTTTAACCCCATTACCACAATGCCTCTTAGCATGCTTCTCCCACGAGGACAATTTGCCTTCCATGCCAACCGTGATTTGGTCTATCTATCACATGATATTTCTTCAGGTGTTTGAGAACAATATCCTACCCAGTCTAGTTTGACCTTCATGTCCTTATTTGTCAAAGCAGACCCACTAGGTAGGTTTACCCTACTTAAAGCTGCAACTTCCTCAGCAAGATAGTTATTATGGATGAAATGTTTCTGTCCCCCCAAATTTCATATGTTGAAGCCCTAACTATTGATGTGATAATATTTGGAGGTGGAGCCCTTAGGAGGTAATTAGGTTTAGATCATGTCATGAAGGTGGGGTCCCCATGATGGGACTAATACCTTTATAAGAAGAAACAAAAGAGCTTTCTCCCCCTATCTCTCTCTTTCTGTCTGACATGTAAGATACAGCAAGCAGGTAGGCCCTGCAAGCCAGAAAGAGGGTCCTGACCAGGACCTGACCATTCTGACACCCGGATCTCAAACTTCCAGCCCCCAGAACTCTGAGAAATAGATGTCTATCATTGAAGCCACTTATACTATGGTATTCTGTTATATCAGCCTGAGCTAAGACAATAGTTACTCACCTTTCCTAACTGTACATTTCCAAAAAGAACCATGTTCTATTTATTATCTCGTAACCTTTAGAGTCAGACAGGGAGGAAGGAGGTCTTCTTTATTTCCAGTCTAAATTCCTTAGGATTTAATTTAATTAGAGCTCATACCAAAATGAAGATTTTGACCCCATGGGGGAAAAAATGCTTCTTACTTCATTCCTATAAAAAGAACTCTTTCAATCTTTAAGAACTTTATTTCAATGATATTTGATCTATCCCTGATTATACAATTGTTAGCCTTTTGGTGATCTAACCAATGACATTTAAATGGCATTTATGTGCAGGGCTTGAATCATGGAATCACAAAACTTTTGAGCTTAAAGATACCTCGGAGAAAATATAGCCCAATTCCTGTATTTAAAAGATAAGAGAAGTTGAGCCCCCGATAGCTGAGTGTCTTGTACAAGGTCACACAGCTTGTCAAGAAATAGAAGAGAAGAAAACATGTGAGATGGCCTTCCTAGCATTCCACCTGTAGTTGAAGAAAAGTATTTAAAAAGATAAAAAGGAAAAGAAAGGGTTTTAGTCTCTTATACAAAAAAAAAAAATAAAACAAAAGGCCCCCATTGAACTGATGCCTTCCCAATAAACTTTATCACACTTCTAGTATCTCATTAACACAGACATTCTTCCAAACATAATTTTGAAAACAGTGGCTAATTCCCAGATCACTGGGCTTGAGGCATGGGAGAGAGTGGGAGCAGAGGTCTTAAGAATACCAAAATCATAGTCCCCGGAACCAGTTGTTCCTGTTTCAATCCTGTTGGGAGCCTTGTGTAAGAGAAAACTGAAATTTTTCAGCTGCACACAGATTGCTTTATTTAGCAGACAATCTCAAAAAAACAACATGTTCTCTTGTGATTTAAAGCTTGATTATCTAATTTTCTCTTTGCAGTGCCCCTCTACCAGCAAACACCTGCTAAATGGCCAGAATAGACATGACTACTCTGTGAATTGTCCTGGGCTCTCCAGGCTTCTTGTGCTTCACGGTCTCACTGGGAGTGTCCATTCACTCCCACAGCTCCCACCACACTGGCTCAACCTCAGCCTCCAGCTCTGAGCTTTTCTTGGAACTTTAGATTCATTTCTAACTGCCTAAGGTGTATCTCTGCCTTGATGTGACACAGGCACTCTAAACTCAGCAAGTCTAAAAACAGATTACTTTTCCACATGACCCCAAATCAGTCTCTTATAACCTACCTAACCCATCTAGGTTAATGGTGTCACCAAGCACTCCATTGCCTCAAGAAGCATCTCTGAGTCTTCCTTCTCCTCACACACCACATCCAGTCAATCACCAGTCTCTCCTGCCCACCTCTAAGGTATCTCTGGAATCTGCCTCCTATTCTGTAGCCCCTTATCATCTGTCCAAAGTCCAGACTCCATCATCTTTTGCCTAGACTATTGTAATAATCTTCTCACAAGATAATCTTATTTTCCCTGCCTTTTCCAATTCTAATACACTCCTGCCAGAAATCCTTCTGTGGCTGCCTATTGCCTAAAGAATAAATTCCAAAATCTTTAACACAGAAAAAACAGATGACTTTAAATTTACTTACTTGACATTTAGCTATACTGAGCCTAAATTTGCCATCCAGAAAATTTTATCATCAGTAATAGATCTATTCTCAAGAGCTGAACGTGGCATAAGAATATCTACGCCCATACTCACAAAGAGAAATATGTATTGCGGTTGAGAGAAAGGAACAGATGAAACTAGATGAAGTCCTGACTCTACCATGAACCATCATGGTGATCTATTTCCCTATCTGCAAAATAGGGATGACAATAGTACATAATGCTTTGGGTTGCTGTGGGAATTACATGAGATGGGTGCAATGTGACTAATACCTGGAGGTGTCAATATTATTATTATTACTAATATTATTAGTCGACATGATTACTAATATAATAATGACTATGAACAGAACAGTTCTTTAAATATTTCAGGATAATTATGATGGGCCCCTCATTAATCTCTTCTTCAAATCAAACATTACACTTCTTACAATTGTTTTCAAAATCATGTTGTTTTGAGAATGGCTCTCATTCTGGTCAACTCCTCCAGGCCATTAAGAAACTTACCATCATGACTTCACCCTAAGACTTTCAGGAATTCATCCTTCCAAACAGTTTAAAGGTGATTAATAGAAAGTTTCTTTCTGCAAAGGTGTTTTCTCTTTTAATCACTACAACTCTAGAAGCTTCAACTCCTCTTTACTTTAGTGTATAGTTTCGCTTCCTAATTGGGGCTTTCAAGGAAATTTTAGAGTGACTATCTCAGACCACAAATTAGTCTCTCCTTGCTAAAAATGCACCTTCCAGGTTTTGGTCAGAGATTATTGGCAGGAAGTGAGGGGAAGGTTTGCACTTCCTTTCTGTGGCTTCCTAGAGCAGTGCTATCAGTCTAACACTTTTCACCAGCTCTGAATTTACAGTCGTGTTAATAAGTAAAAGAGGATAGTTGGTAAAGCAGCAAATTGGTCTCCCCTTGCTATAAAAACGAAAACAGATAGCAAAAACAGTATTCTATCAAGTAAAGGAAGTACTCCCAAGAAGTCAAGATATTGTTAGAGATGTCTTCAAAATATCAACAGATAATGAGATTGGGCAATGAGCCAATGATATCCAAGCAGAATATATTTATTTTTTTCTTATGTGAATTACATGATACTTCAAAAGTACCAGAGAATTTCCATTTAACACATTCACGGTGTAGTTACTGTCATCCCAGGTGTGACTGAGGAAGTTTTAAAACAAAATCACTGCAATAAAGCTTGTTTCAAGTAGCATCATGGGAAAGAGCACTCAAGTCTAAATATTTCAGTCTTAATATTGGCCTATCTTTTACTAGCCCTGTGACCTTGGGTAAGATACCTAATCTCTCTAGATCTCCATTTACTTAACTATAATATGAGGAGGGGAAAAGAGAGGACCTCAACATATTGTTTTGGAATGAGGACCCAGTCAAGATAATGCACATCACAGACTTCACACAGAGCCTAGCACACAGTAAACGCTCAACAGTTGTTGGTCAAACATGACTTTGGTTGAATAATAAATAAAACTGCTATGAATCTCACTTCATTTTTGCTTAGAGATCCAGTGCAGTGACACAAAGTGAAAAATTGAGTCAACAGTTTTATTTTTTCTAATGAACTTTATTTTTTAAATGTTTATTTATTTAGAGAGGAGGAGGAGAGAGAGAGAGAGAGCAGGGGAGGGGCAGAGAGAGATGGGGACAGAAGAGCCAAAGTGGGCTCCACGCTGACAGCAGAGAGCACGATGCGGGGCTCAAACTCACGAACCATGAGATCATGACTTGAACTGAAGTTAGACACTTAACCAACTGAGCCACCCAGACACCCCAACAGTTTTAAATTTCATCTCTTCATCTATTTGTTTTCAATCTACATAAAATCAAATACTGTCAACTTTTATTCCCACTAAAATGACCAGCTGTTCTATCACCAGGTAGAAATGTCCTGTGTGAATATTTCATTTGACACAATGCACTTTCTTCTTTCATAAACTTAGCTGCTCCATAGAAACCTGTACACGCTAAAGAAATCTTACTTAAAGTTCCGTGCAAGGTCAGGGAGTGGCATGTGATTAAGAAAAAAAATCATTCAAATATGCCAACTGAGAATGTTCTGCAAAATAAACTACAGTATTTTTTACCCTAGCCAAGGTGTTAATAAAGACAGGAAAGATTCCTTAAGAAAATTCCACTAAGCACACTGGTGGCTTTAATTAGGTGTTAAATACAGGCACATGAATAACTAAATCAAGTTGTACTCCTGTCAGCCTGGAAAATATTATTGTATTTATTGCAACCAGGGTGTGGGCAGCAAGTTTTGAGAAATGTTTGAAGAACTGCAGGACAATTATACGTGTCTCAGATTTCCTTGGGTTTCGTGGTGTTTAGATTAGCTGCTGCTCTATTAGGAGTCAAATACAGAAGCATGCCATATGTCCCCCTTCCTGTTAGATACAGTTCCAGTGACATTATTGGATGATGAATACAGGATCACGATGAACTAAATTAAGTCAATATAAAATACCATGGTGTAGGTTTAATAAGGTGTTTTACCAGTATTAGTCTATAAATAAACCACACTGTATTAATTCAAGAATATGTATAACTTATTTTCTTTTGATTGATCAAAATATGTTTATCAATAGTAAAATAGCATCCCTTAATGAAAAGTCCAGGGCAGAGCAAAATGTTGATAATAATATTTGCTAACATTTATTAACTTCCAGATATACACATGCATAGAGTTCTAAGTATTTCATAGATATTTAATCATTTAATCCTCCTAGCAATTTTAAGACTGTCTAGTGTAGCCACTATTATCATTCCCATTTTATAGAGGAGAAAACTAGGCACAAAAATGTTAACTACATTGCCCATGGCAACTCACCTAGTAAGTTCGTAAGCCAGAATTTGAATGCAAACAATCTAATCTAGATGCCTTAGTAATAGTCTCTATACCAGTGGTTCTCTGAATCCAGGGTGATTTTACCCCCAAGGGATATTTGGCAATATCTGAAGATAGTTTTGACTGTCACAGTTGGGAAGGGAGAACTACGGGCATCTACTAGACAGAATCTAGGGATACGGTTAAATCCTATAATGTACAGAACAGTCCCACAACAAAGAAATGTCTAGCACAAACTGTCAACAGAGTGAGGTTGAAAACACTGCTTTATATTATACTTCCTCTGGGATCAGTTATACCCTTGCTACGGAAAAGTTGGTCCTCAGACCAGCAGCATTCCATCACTGAGGAGCTTGTTAGAGAAGCCCACCCCAGATCTACTGAATTAGAATCTGCATTTTCATTAGATCCCCAAGTGATTTATCTGTACATTGAAGTTTGAGAGACAGTGAGTTATTACTATTAGCTACCATACTTCAATAGGTCTGTAATAAGACAAATACATACACGTCCCATACAGTAGTCCAGTTTCTATGCACAGGCACAGATAGGGAATGTTAGGAAGATGGTGGGGCAAGAGGGGAGGAGGATGGATAGACCCAACTGGGAAGTAGTATTAAGGGCTGGAATTTTCTTCAGTTACCTGAAGTAGCAATCAAAGGCAAGTACAACCTAAGTCTACAAAAGAGAGACAAAACAACAGTCAAAATCTAACTTCGTTCTTCCTCAGGACTAAGAGTAGAAGATACAGGCAGATGGCCAGGAGCCAGGCAAAGGCAGGCATGAAGTAGAGGGGAAAGCGGCATATGGGGATGGGCAGCAGGATAATTGTCACAATTATACAAGTCAGCCAGGACAGCAAAGTTCTTTGCATCTGGGTACCAGCTGCATGAGCTGGGGATTGGCCTGGTTTAAAGGCACAAAGACAGAGAAGGCCCATTCACCTGATGAGGTACATATGTATTTTCACCATGAAAATTAATAAAAGGAAGCCTCACAAAGTGAAGCTAGAATGATAGAAGGGGAGGCTACAATGGAGAGCCATACTACTCAACATCTCCTACAGGAAGAATTGTCAATTACAGACCACAATAGAAGAATAGAAGAATAGAAGGATCATCACTTACAACCCCCACCAGGGAAAAATGAAGGTTGCACCTCCTGTAAGAAATCGACTAGCTATGCAATTCAGCCTATGGGAACCCGCATTACCCTGAACCTGTGCTTTCTTCCAATGGACTTCCTTTCAAAACAACCTGTCCTTACTTCCTCTTTATTTTCCAGAAAATACCATCCCTCTCCTATGTTGGTGGACTTGCCTGTGCTTTTACCATAGCTTCCATGTCTCCAACTGCAACTCTCTGTTATTCCCAAATAAACCCATTTTTTATGGTAAAATGACTGTTTTATTTTTAAGGTTAACACCACAGAATGAAACTTTTCTAGATACCTTTTTTTTAATTTAAAAAAACTTACTGTTTTTATTTTTTTAATATAATTTATTGTCAAATTGGCTAACATACAGTGTGTAAAGCGTGATCTTGGTTTTTGGGGTAGATTCCTGTGGTTCATCACTTACATACTACACCCAGCGCTCATTTATCTAGACATCTTTTTAACAGTCAATAAGGTAAAAGCACCGCCAAAATACAAAGCTCCCACAATAACGCATCATTCTTTTGGAAAAAGACTCCCGTCCTTTTAGGAAATACATGAACAGCAGCTAATGAAGAAGAGACACAGAAGGCAATTCTACTCCCAAGTGGCCCTCAGAGTTGACCACAAAGTGCCTTAGAAGGACACTGATGCATAAACCATTATACAATTTCACATTTGGAGATTTAAGACAATACTTTTGTCAAAACATGTTTCCTCCCCTACAGGCTTCTCAAAGCAATAAGCAAAATAACAATGTTTTGTGAACTTTACCAAATGTTAACTGGGAAACCCTACTGTTTTTAATTGTGCTTGAATAAATACAGACCAGGATCTGTGAGTGCAAATAAAGTGATTTCTTTCCCCCCTCTCTCCCTAGAATCAGCTTTGCGTTGATGGGTGGCTATTCCCAAAGGCAAAGGTGAGCTAAAGGCAAGATTGTGGCAAAATCCTCAGAGCCCAACCACTGTGAAAACCATTTCACGGTAAACTGATAATTTAAGAATATTATTGTTGTGGTATCCAAATAATTTCTCTGCCATCATTCTGTATTCTGAAATCACCACTCTCACTATTGCATTAAAATCAGAGGATGTGAGGATGAATGAATCTAAAAAGATTTTCTAGCACAACAGTTTCCAGTTGTGGGGTCTTCAGACTTGGGGTGAGAGGACTACATGCAAATAAGCCAAGGCACTTTTCAAAGTGCATAGTCCCTGGGCCCCACCCCTGAGAAGTCTCATTCAGAAGGTTTCAAGAGGGCCTGAGGAATCTGTGCATTTAACAAACTTCTCAGATCATCCTGATAGCTAGCAGGTTTGGGGAGCACTGTCAAGTTTAATTCTCCCATTTTATCAGTCAGGAAACTGAGAACCAGTAAATTCACTGTAATGCCAGAATTAGCATCTTAATATCCAAGGTTAATTTATTTTGATGACTTAATTTTATCATTTTTTTCATTTGATCAATACTGCATAATAGTAAAATAGAGTGATTCACAGTATGATCCACCAAATGCAGAAGAATCCAGAATTTAGAAATAGGATCCCATCTATTTTTTTCTACTTCTCATTCCTACTCATTTGAATCCCTTGAAAAATGGAAGAGCCTCCCAGATATTCCTG
The DNA here is from genome assembly GCF_018350155.1 of Leopardus geoffroyi. Classification (NCBI taxonomy): domain Eukaryota; kingdom Metazoa; phylum Chordata; class Mammalia; order Carnivora; family Felidae; genus Leopardus; species Leopardus geoffroyi. Next base: position 128,403,830 of record NC_059328.1, on the reverse strand, counting down.
AACACCAGCCTCATGGACTTTACAGGGTGAGGAGAGGAATGTTTTTCAAGAAAGTCTGCAAATTAGTTGTGTAATCAATGACATTCCATAATTGTATATTCTCTCCTTTGATCTCTTACAGATGTATTGTTCTTGAACTCTCAAGGAATCTCTAGTTACAACCTGAAAATAAAAGTTGCATCATTATAACTCAGGAACATCTATGTTTTGCTTCCATGGCCCTATTGACTGGTCAGCTTCAACTATTGTAATTACCTTTTTACCTACATGTACACATACTTTTTAAGAGGAAGTTGATTTGAAGAACATTTCCACTGTTTTCTTTAATTTCCCTCATTGCAGTCATGATTTTTTAAGTGACTCATCTAACTTATTCACAAAACAAATAGCATTAAGAAAGAAAAAGTGCAGCAATTAAGACAGTAGTCTTGTTTCTTTGAGGGGTAAGGGATAACAACAACAATAACAACAACAACAACAACAAAACCCAAAGAAGCTGTTTATTTTTAAGGAAAGGCTTGCTCCTATTTGTGAAAGTATGTCCATATTCTGGCTGAATTAATTTAGCTCACTGCTTTGCTCTAGGATACAGGTGTAATGTCATTATGTCTATTTCTTTTTCAGGCATTAAGATTTAAAGAAGGGCAGGTAATCCTAAGAGCCATGGCTTTCCTGCACAGTAAGCCTGCTCTTTAGTCCAGAAACTTTACACTCTTTTTTGGTATCTTAACAGCCACATTATTTTCTCTGGTATAATCAAGGTAACAAACATAAAAAATATGTGCTGATAAAAGATCTCAAAGCAAATTATATCTTGTATCAATCTATCAAAACCATACAAGCGGTAGGGCCTACACAGTATCCTGCCACCTCTGGGAAGCGCTCTAGCACTCTAGAATCATCCAGCTTTTACTCTTCCTACACATCTAGCTTGTTAGAAATGGAGAATCTTGGCCCCACCTTAGACCTGCTGTATCAGAATCTACATTTTACTAAGATCCCTAAGTGATTCATATGTCCATTCGAGTTTGAGAAGCACTGCCCTATGCCGTGTAGGTCTTTGTTAGAATGTGCTTCAAATCTTTTGTCTCCTCCAACTCAATTCTTATGCCTTATAGAGAGCAACTTTTGTGTTCTCTCAGCATTTGGTACCATGGAAATCTACAATGGAGTTTAAGATAATACTTGTGTAGGAGACAGAGTTGGGGGCTGTCCAACAGCTCTTTCTCCCTCCAAATCTTGCTAACAGTACCTAGACTTCAATCACATAGGCATATCCAGGTGCCCCAAAGGAAGTGGGAACAGGCCCTGGGACAAATCACGACTGATTTATGCTGACCATGGTGATCCTACTTCTCTCCCCAGTGACTGGGGATCAGGGAGTAAGGGCATGAAACAAAATTCTAGCCAAGTTACTGATGAAGGATGGCCCCTGGGAAAGGTTTCTGAACAATGACAAGACATGTAAGTACTAAAAAGCCCCACTTTCTGACTCTGGATATTTCTTGATGAAGATGTCCTTAAAACCAAAGAAATCATCTTTTGAGAAGAGTTAGCCCAAGAGAATATTTACAGTGGTTGAGTGGAAAGTTGGAAGGACCTGGATCTCCACAGCATCACCATATTACTGAATTCACCAACCTTGGATTTGTTTTACCTCCAGGCTTCTTGTCATATGACATGTAAATCATCTTATTAAGCCACTTAAGCTGGATTTTCATTACCTAGAACATTAAGCATTCTAACTGATAAAACTGTTGGCTAAACTACTTACCAATAACTGAGAATGTACACTCACCCTTTACATATATCATCTCATGTGATTATTATGTCAGTTCTATGCTGGAGACACCGTTGTCCCATTTTACTGACATGAAAACTAAAATTCAGAAAGATGAACAGTTCCAAGATTTCGGATTTGAACCCAGGTTTGCCAGATCCAATGGATCAGACATCTTTTCCATTCTTCCATGGTTTGACCAGTTAATAGCCATAATCATTTACCATGATCTTTGGGAGGATTATGTTCCAGCTTGGATGGGAAGGGGAGTCTTTTATAGGTTTTCTTGAGAGTGGTTTATTATTTGCTTTACTGATGACGCTGCATGAACAGATGCGAGGGTTATTTAAAATGGGAATAGTCTCATCCCACAAAACTCTATTCCCAAAGAATCCTGCAGCATGCCAAGCAGGTTCGAGATGAATAAAATGAAGCTCCTAGTTTGCAGAACTATTCATCGCAAAGAGATGTGTGTTATAAAATTAATGAATCCTTCTAAGAGAGTTGATAACAATGAACTGATAGCCAATTCCTGACATGTACACATGGTCTGAAGGGAGATGAAACCTCTAGAAGCAGGGCCAGAGGAAAACATAATACCGTACTTCTTTTAATCTACCCGTTCACTTTGAAAGTATGTGGCTCAGCTTTCAAATTTGTGCAATTTAGGAGAGCATCTGCATTCATTTGTTCAGATGTTTTGTCTGAAAGAGGAGATAAAAAAATATCCAAATATGTGGAGGTCTCCAAAAACACTTCCTAAATATTTCATTTGCCATTCCCACATGACAAAGTGGTAGAGACATAGCTCTTGAAATGAGGCCAACAGTTCACTCAGGCTGGACTCCAAAATTATAAAAGATGAAAGGCTTTTTGACCACTCTTTAGCTCCCAAGGTAGTGTCATTCTTACTCTTAGAAATGTCATTTCCCGGGTGTATACAGATACATTTATTTCCTTTTGAAATAAAAGGAGAACACATGCTTAGGCACAACTAGCGACACTAAAGGCAAGAAGCTACCTTTTCACCAAAACAAGGCTTTGTCCTCACAAAAAAATGAGTGTCTTGGGACATTGGCCTTCCACTCTCCATGTGCAGGCTGTACTTGGAAGGTCACTTTATGTAGACAAAACACTAAACCCAGCTCTTAATTAGGTCATTTAGTCAATACAGTGGATAATTCAGTCCCAATAGTTATGTAATGCATGTAAACAGTGTTTGTCTTTTTTCATTTTGATGTTAAAATCTTTCGAATCTGTTGTTGGAAGCGACCAATTATTTTAGTTAAAAGAAATGAAGTAATAATTCTGTGCAGACACAGGCATTGCTAATTAACTCTGAAAGTGGTAATTCACTCAGCATTTTATCCAAAAATATTCTACTTGAGCTTCTTAAAATAAGGACTCTGACTCATTATTGTAAGAATCAGAAAACTGTGTCTCGATTTCAAGTCAATAGAATAACAACGAAAAGAACTTATTTCAGTATTTCATCTTCTGATTGAATTTCTGAGTCTTGCACGGACATTCTCATAATTAGGAGGAAGAAAAAAGATGTCCAGGAATAGTGGAAAATGAACCCCCCTAACTGCTAAAGTTGAACTTGTACTACCAGTCTGTTCTTAATGCAACTAAGGAATTTTAATTTTTTCTTCCTAATTAAAAGTTAAACCCACCTTTTTTGATAGATCAATCTTTCCAGTTAGTCAAAGAAGACCTATGATATGATTGATGATTTTTATATATTTTTAGAAGAGAATCTCCAAAATATTAAGCAATCATATTATGGCCATAAACTATAGACATTCAAGGAAGTCAAAATCTTACACTATAAAAAATACCTATTAATATACTGAGATAGTACTGATAGACATTTTTATTAAAATTGAATATAGAAAACTTAGTTTTGAGTATAGATACATATTGTTGCAAGTAAAGCATGTTATCTTTAACACACACATACATATGAAATTATCATGAAAACAATTCTATGGGGATTAAGGAGTATACTTGTCATAATGAATACTGGGTGATGTAGGGAAGTGTTGAATAACCATATTGTACACTGAAAACTAATATAACACTGTATATTAACTGGAATTTAAAATATAAAATTAAAATAAAATAAAATTCTTAACATATATTAGACACAAAACAACCCAAGGATTAGAAATCCTGAAATCATATTTTTTCCTTTTGCACAGCTTATACCGTAACAATAACAAAAGAAGCTTTAAATGGTGCCACGGCATTAAAAAAAGAGGCAAAAGTTTTTACCTTCTATTTTCAGCCAATCTTTAGCTCTCATTCTCACAAAATAATAAATGCCTGTCACCTTAAAATTTTTCACTAAGTAATATAAGATCATGTTTTGTTTTCCATTGTTTCAGTTACATACACTGTCTACTCAGAGGTATATAATTAATTACATATTTGCAAAGATTGTTATTTTAATATTAGAGTGAATCTTTATTGTTTTTATACAATATTCAAAGCAAAGCTGAATGGTAGTTGGATAAAAGTCTCAAATTTTCCCACATAGTGAATGTTGCTTCCGATGCCCAAAGTTTCTGCCTGCACACTTACAGACTTTATAGAAATATACAGAAGTCCTTTCTAGCAGCTTACCGGGAAAGCTGAGAAGGCTAATATTACATTGACTATTCTTACAAGGTGAATAAAGGTTTTCTTCTGGAGAAGACAAAAAGTTGCTATAAATGTGAATTCTAATAGCTATGGAGGTAGGAGAATAGAAGGCATCTCTCTCCTTTTAAAATCATTTTCCATCAGTCAGTAAAGATTAAACAATCTTTTGGTTCAAAAGGAATTTGTAAAGAGGGCTCTTTTCTGAATAGTGCTATAATTCAAGACATCTATATTTCATTTTCCTCCTCTAGTTAAAGATTTGCTGACCAACCTAAACCCAAGAAGTTCTGTTCTTGGAGCTCTGCTTTAGGAGAATGGTTTACACAATATTAGAAAATGGAGGGGAGACAGCAAAAATGATCTACTCCAGCAGTTTTTATTACATTTCAAGGTTGGGAACCTTCTGTGTTCTTTTTATTTCCCCAAACTCCAACAGCTGATGTGATATGAGAGCAGGGTTCAAAGGATATGTAGCAGGAACAAATGAAACATGCCTGCTATGACCAACAGATCCTTGAACCCTCACTTGAAATTCAGTTATTAATTCTTTTAAATGCATTTTATATTTTACTGATATTTGTCTCTTCCCAACCCAGCATGCAGCGTGACTGCCTCCTTTAGTGCTCTCAGACATGTTCTAGCCCATCAGATACCTCTATGCACCAATGCACTCTCTCTTGAAGCTACCCCTTGCCTGAGTCACTGCAACAGCTAGTTTTCTGAGCCATCAGCTTCACTGGTTTGCAACCTGACAGTGCTACACACCCCAAGCCTGAGCCCAAGCCCCACACCCCTCCCTTCCTGCCCACTACTGCCTGGAAGCCACTGAATAAATCTTTTCCTGTGGTGGTGATATCATCCACATATATGTCAACTTGACTGGCCAAGAAGTGCCTGGGTTAAACCTTATTTCTGGATGAGTCTGGATGAGTCTGTGAGGGTATTTCTGGGTGAGATTAGCATTTGAATCTGCAGACTCAGTCAAGTAGATTGCTCTCTCCAAAGTGAGTGGGCATCATCCAATCCCTTGAGAACTGCATAGAACAAAAGGCAGAGAAAGGAGGGATTTACCCCTTTTTTTCCATGGCTCACTGTTGAGCTGGGTCATGTCATATTTTCTTGCCCTCAAATTTATTTACGTGATCAGTCCCCTGGTTGTCAGGCCTTCAGATACATACTGAATTATACCAGTAGCTTTCCTGGGTCTCCAGGTTGCAGATGGCAGATTGTGGGACTTCGGAGCCTCCATAATTATAAGAGCCAATCCCTCATGTTAAATATCCTTTTATAAACTTATTGGTTCTGTTTCTCTGGAGAACCCTGATAGCATACATCCCTTTTTAGATAATTTTGAGAGAGAGAGTAAGAGAGAGAGACTGGGAGAGCGCACACAAATGCATGCAAGTGAGAAAGGGACAGAAGGAGAGGGAGAGAGAATCTTAAGCAGGTTCCAGACCCAGCACAGAGCCCAGTGTGGGGCTTCATCTCACAACTGCAAGATCCTGACCTGAGCCAAAGTCAAGAGTCAGACGCTTAACTGACTGAGCCACCCAGGTGCCCCTAGACAAGTTTGAAACACATTTCATAAGGCTCTCCAGAAGGTCCTTACAAGAATGAGTATGTCATCTGTAGCAACTGCCAACTCAGCCACCGATATCAGTTTCCCCGTTTCCCTCATACATTTTCCAGGTCCCTAGTTCCTGTTCCCTAAACTCATTTGCCAAATCATCTACCCACACCCAAGGCTCTGACTCAGGCTCCATTTTGAGGTGGACCCCGCCTAAGATATGTAGTTTCATAGTTAACTGTGAACAACAGCTCACCATGAACTAGTTACTTTACTCAAAAAGCTGACAGTCCTAAATAAGAAAATTAACACTGAGTGATATAGTAAGGATGTAAGCAGGATTCAAATCCAGATCTGCTGGAGATCAGCATTGCCTTCTATGCAGTATTGTTCAGAACAACACTCTGCAGACAGTTAGAATGTGACACCAGCAAAACATTACATTTCAAAGTTCATTCAAGTTGTGCAGGTATTTCCTTATACAGACAACAATAACTACTATTTATTGAAGGCTTTCTATGTGTCAAGTTCTGTGCATATTTGTGATTTCATTTCATCTTTACAAAAAGCACATGAAATAAGCCAGACCCTATTTCTTCACTTCTGTGTTACAGTGCCAAATATATAGACAGTCAGTACTTGTTTATTGAATTAAATTGAACTGAAATAAAGTTTGGAAACTACAGATTGGTTCCATCTTTCACTTTCTTTCAGAAAAATGAAGTGGACCTCATGCTCAAAAATTTCCTGAAAATTTCCACTTTATTCTTTGACAACATATTCTGGTACCTCCAGAACAAAGAGAAACATTTTAAAAGCAAAGGCTAGCAGTATCTTCAAAGGAGGAATAAACATGTTGGATTCACTCAAGGAGATGAGTATCATGGAATTATGGGGTTATGGTGAACCTCAGGAGGTTATCTAGTTTACAACCTTGCCTCCCAGCAGAACTACAACAAAGTTACAATGAACACATTTCTGTCTGTGTCTACAGGTACAGGTCAAATCTTGTTATAACCCAGCATAATCCCAATCTCCAAGTAAAAAGATCTGTCTGATCCAACAACTGGCCGGTTTATTTCAAGCAGTGCTTAATAAGGCAAAATTCTAATGAGAAACATTTTAGGGGGCCAGAAAACCAAAACATAAATGGGAAGAGAATTTCAAAATGCCACGTAAAGGCCAAAGATTCCAGGAGTGTGGATTTGCATCAACAAGTTCATTTTATTTTTTTAAAACTGCAAACCCTGGACTCTAAGAGAAATTAAAGAGCAAAGAAATCCTGAAACTATAAAACTTCATTACACCAATAAAATAAATACCTATTTCTTATAGGTCAGGAGTAAACGATCATCATTACATGTACTCCTTTATTGGATTAATAAACATGGTCTTGTTCAAGAGCCCCTGGGCAAATGTACAATAAAAACGTGAACAAGAAGAGGAAGAGAAGGATAATATCTTGGAGCACCTTCTAACCCAGTGAGTGATGTTTCCATTTAAAAAAAAGCAAAGATCATTTATGAAAATAGGATGATAATGACGGGGCCTGAAGTGCATGCATCAGAATTCCATTATAATCTAGCTCATTATTAGATGCTTTTTGCATATAGCCCGGGTCAAGATATCTCCTCTGAGACATCTCAACTACATCCAGCAAAGCACAGCATCAGGTTTTCTCATGGTATCAGGCTTATGACAGAGTCGAATCTACTCATTCACTACAAGTGAACAAAGATAAATAATGAACTTAATTAACTAGCTAGTTTATTAATTAATTAAAGATATTCTAAACTACTGCTATGTCGTCCGCTGACGATGAAGACACTGGTTCTGTAGAGAGTCAGCTATACAGTTGATAGTAGAAATTGGCTTTTCCATGATGAAATGGCATAAAAACAGAGCATTAGTCTTCCATTCCCCTTCATGCCTGGGTCCCACGAGCACTTCCAGGGCTACCTCCCTGTTGTTCAGAACAAGGCCCTGTGTATCCAGTATCATATTTTTCATGCATCCTTAGACTCTGCCCTTTCTATTTGCAGCCATCCCTCTTTGAGCCACATACCAAATTAATGACCAGTACAGGCTGCAGACATATCCTGGCGATTGGAAACCTGAGGACATGTATCCTCTGGAAAACTAATCAAAGCTGTTGTGGCTGCTGTTATTGTTTTAATTTTAATCATTCTATTTGGACATCTTCCTTAAAAACGTATTTCTGCCATAGTATAGTTACGTAAAATATTATAGTGTAGCATTAGTATTATAGCATAGTACAGTATTAGTATTATGGCATAGTATTACTACCAGAGTATAGTATAATACAGCATAGTTATTAGCATAGCATAGCATATTAGTGTAGTCTGGAGGAATATACTGAATATATATTTCTGTATTCATGAGGTAAGTAATGTTAGCTGCTGGGACAAATCCCAGCAGACAAACCCTGGAAGCTCAATATAAAAAGTGTTTATTTTTCACTGTATCCCATCTTATTCATGACTATAGCAGGGAGACTCCCAGACTCCACATCCTGTGCTGTGCTGTTGTCAGCTGCAGTCAGTGCAAAGGGAAAGAGAAAGTAGATGGGGTCAAACAGCCTCTTAAAAGTCTTGAATAGGAGTGCCACTCATCACTGGGGATCAGGATGTGACTGGTAGAGCCAGAGGGCATACCAAAGATGCCAGGAGGGTTGGCAAATTCAGTCCCTGGCTGCACGTCCATTTCCAGCTAAAATTCTATCATGTGGATGATACAAATGGACCGCGCTAGGCAACTAGCCATCTCTCCTACACTGTTCTAGAGCACAGCCTTAAAAGGCCTTTCCTCTTACTTGTTTTTTGGCTGGGTTTCAGAGAGGTGAAATGTACTATATGGCTAAAGTACAAGCTATTTTATGAAAGGGTAATCTCCTTATTATGCTTGCTTTACTCACAGCTAAATTCATGTCTCAAGTTCTTGTCCACTTCGGTAAAATTTTTAGCAGATATTTAAGTGGCTACTCTTCTTTCTGCTTCTGTATTCCTACTGATATAATGCCAAATTATTAATACTGAAATTTGCAAGGGAAGTTAGTCACTCAAATGTGGGCTCATGTGCAGAACTACCCTATCTCTAATAAGCTCTGTGTCTTTTTTTTTTTCTGAATCTATCATAGATTTCAAAGTTGAGGCAATGTTCTTTGCCAACAGACTCCATCTATCATTGGAAAAAATCTGGCAAGCTTTTTAACTTATTTATTTAATAAATATTTATTGAGCACCTACTATCTATAAGGTACTGTGCTAGACTGTAGGACCCATAGGCTATTTAGAGTTCAGTCTCTACTCCCAAAGCATTTATCAGTAACATAAAGAATAAATAGAATCCTTCCTAAATTTTCTTTCTCCTTTCTCTTTTCCCATAAAGAAAAAAAAGGTGGGGGGGGGTGGGGGAGGGAGAAACTCCCAAATACTTATTTAGAAATCAAGTCCAGTAGAGGGCAGCACACACACACACACACACACACACACACACACACACACACTTCCACTAGCACCCTTGCACCCCCAATAAATCTAGCTAAGTGAACAGAACAAAGTGGAAGTTCTCTGCACAGTAACCAGCACATGGTAGGTATGCAACTGATTCTCAGAAAAAAAAAAGACATAGAATAGCAAGGGAGAAGGCATTTACATACAGGGAGATGTGCCTTAAATAAAATTAGTATTCTAAAGGATAACAAAGAACAACCTAGTTTATTCCTCATGTCTTAGTAATTGTTTCAAAAACACAGTATACATAGAATGCAGTAAAAATCCACTTATAGTAAAAATGCTCTATAATTCAGCTCTATTATCATATTACTGTTTGATTTGTTGTCTCTGAACTCTGATACAGCTATGAAAATGAGAAAATCAAGTGTAGCATTTTTTCGTCAGTGAAAATAGAGATAGATGAAACCTAATTATTAAAACTGTCATGTACCTTAGTCACCCACATGCTTAGATAAATTGTCCAGTTCTCCAGCACATTTTAACCATAAAAGAGAGCAAGAGATAAGCACTAACTCATTAACACTGTATGAAATTGTTCAGTTTATTAATAAGAAACTCACTATAAGAGAGCCTTGTGGGTACATAAGAGAGATTTACAACTGACATTTGCAGGGGAAAAAATGTGTATATTTGCTGTTAATAAATTGAGAGCAAAAATTTTTCTCCTTGTAATAAGCCTACATACATAGGTTGTGTATTGTGTTGCAATTATGGTCTTCAAACCAGAGAACTGCTAAATTAGCACATCTAATGAAATCAATACCTTCTGGGGCTCAAAGAACCTTTGTGAGGTCTTCAAGGAAAACTGTTTAGCATGGCATGGCTGCCCTTTGTATGCATACAGTGCTGATTCATCACCTCTAAGTAGATGCCTAATGATTGAACATCTATTACTGAAAGAGTAAGTAAGGTACAATATTAGTAAGTTTACTCGTTCCTACTTTAATTAAAAGGAAAAAAATCCCTTTCCCTTGAGAGTAGCAAAGTTTTTTGTTGGCAACATTACTAGTAGAAATGGCTTCTCCCTCCTGTTTCCTAGATGAGTGCAAGTGAGAAGAACAAATAAAAATTAGGAAAAAAATGGGGGGGGGGGGGCGCCTGGGTGGCTCAGTCAGTTAAGCATCTAACTCCTGCTTTCGGCTCAGGTCATGATCTCACCATTCACACAGGGCTCAGCATGGAGCCTGCTTGGGATTCTCTCTCTCTCCCTCCCTCTATCTCTCACACTCATGCTGTCTCAAAACAAATAAATGTAAAACAACAAAGAAAGACCATGGGGGAGGGGAAAAAGGGAAAAAAAGTTACAAAGAGGGTGGGAGGAAAACCATAAGAGACTCTTGAGGACTGAAAACAAACTAAGAGTAGATGGGGGGGTGGGGGAGAGGGGAAAGTGGGTGACGGGCAGGGAGGAGGGCACTTGTTGGGATGAGAACTGGGTGTTGTATGTAAACCAATTTGACAACAAATTATATTTTTTTAAAAAATAAATAAATGACAAAAATGGCAAAAAGAGAAAAATAAGACATTTCAGAAACTCTGGGTCACATAAGATATTTCATCCTTCTTTCCAGTAAGGTTGTAGCCCATCAGATTTTCACCCTGACATTTGGGTTTTTTAATACTGTATTGGGTGTCGGCGTAAACATTTGTCATGTTTTCAAATCAATTTAGGAAAAAAAATCAATACTTTAAAAGAGTACATGTCAAAATGCCCCTACCCCTTTCCCACTTTGAACTTTCTCAAGCTCTAAAAAGTTTCCTTCAATTTCTTCCTTCAGAAATCTAAGTGCTCCTCCCCCTGCCCACCAGCCTTACATTTCATGAATTCTTGAAAATAAAAAACAACAACAAGACACTATTCACTCTAACTTGGTTGGTAAAGAAGAGGGGTTCCAACAGCTTCTTTTCTCTGATAATGACAATTTACTGAGGTGTAATTCTTGCACATATATGCATTTCAGAAGAAGGTGGCAGAACAGGGAGACATAAGCTTGGCCAGGAGGACACATTAGCAACTAAAGTCACTTGTACACTAAGAAGGGAGAAAATAGGAATGTTCATCAGTAGTACTTTTCCTTAACGGTCTTGGTTTAAACAATGGAATCTTCTGAGTTTGATTTTATGCAAGTCCTATAAAGAATACATTGCCCCCCAAATGGTTCAAGAAAAGGGTAGATTCTCCCTGGCTCCTGAGTTTGCAATGCTTTGATTTGTGTTGGAAGTTTGGGGAAGTTAAGTTTATTGCACTTGCTGAGATTTACAAATTCTACATTTTTCTACCTTGCCTCCATGGTTTTAAGCTGGTTAACACCAAAGATCTTCACATGAATGATTCTCAAGCTTTATACTTTCTCATTAGAAGCACAGACCAATTCTGTAGAGTCACTTACCCTTCCCTTGCTTCCGGATAGCAATAAAAAAATGTTTGAGTAGCACTTTACAGTACACAAAGTACTTTCTTATATGATAGCTTGTATGAGGCACAGAAGTACTGAGACACAGACCATGTTATCTCTGTCAAACAGTGAACTGTAAAACATACCAAAAACAGATCAACATTCACTCTTTCAGTCATTAGGCATGTGCTTCTACTGGCTGCTTTGCGTGTATGTTTTTTCTCTCCAATCGATTTGTAAAATCTTCCAAAGATCATAACATATATTTTTCTATCACCCTCAGCTCTAGCATAATGTTGAATAAAAATAAATGTTCAATAAATGAGAGTATGAGAAAAAATGAAAGAATGCATGACAAAGAATGACTCATTAGGGAAGAAGCCATTACAATTTATCCTGAGAACTATAAAGCCAGAACTTTTGAGTAGAAAGAAATGTGGCTCCATTTCTAGGCTGAATCCCTGCCCATTCAATTGTGCACTTTAATAGCTTTCACCATATGAAGTGGGATAGAGCACAAGTGATCTCTTCTCTCTGCTGAGCTTCTCTCCTTAGCTACAAGATACCTATTTGGCACTTTCCCCACCCTCCATAAAGTCCTCCTTGCCTAAGCTTGAAGATCTGTCCTTCCTCTGAATTTCTATATTACTTTCAGTCAAACCAGCACTCAGTCACTCCCTAAATTTTTTAATTTCATGTTTTGACAACCTTTTTGCTCAATTTTAGACTGTCTTCTATTCCTTTCGGTCTACCGGGATATTTAACATAGTAGCAGAGTCACGTAGTATACACTTATAAATATTTTTATTTAGATAATGGCTTTATTCATGCATGCAGTCAACAAATAATGTCAAATGCCTACTCTGTACTGGGAACTGTTTTGAGCATAGTGATACAGCAGGATACAAAACAAAGTCACTGCCTTCATGAAGCTTAAATTCTAGTGATAGAAGACATACATAAACAAATAAGCACATAACTAGTGAGACAAATGGTGAGAAATACCATGGGAGAAATTAAACAGAGACGTTTATATTCTTATATAATACAAAAGAGTGATCTAGAGCAGTGGAGATGGGACTAATGACTGAAGAAGTATCTGAAGTATCTGAAGCAGATATGGAGAGGGGAGGTCTCACTGATAAAGTAATATTTGCGTAGAGATCTGAAGGAAGCAGGAATGTAAAACATGCAGATGCCTGAGAAAGGGTGTTCTAGTTTGAGGGAGCAAGCACAAATGCCCTGAGGTTGGGTCATGCTTAACACATTTAAAGAGCATCGAGGCTTGTAGAGTAGCTGGAGTAGAGTGAGGTTAGAGTGTAGGAGATGAAGTCAAAATGTTGTGCGGATCGACTGTAAGCATTGTAAGGACTTTGGCTTTTATTCTAAGTGAGCTGGGAAGCCATTAATGAGCCCCATGAACGAGACTGATATAATCTGATTTAGATTTCATATAATCATTCTGGCTATTGGATGAAGATCAGAATGTATGGAAGCAAAAAAAAAAAAAAAAACGTAGAGAATAATGGAAGTAGAAAGTTAGGCAGCACTATAGTTGTCCAGCTAGTAACATGGGAGGCAGTGAAAAATGTCTGGATTCAGGATATATTTAGAGCCAATAGGATTTACTTATAAATCAGATGTGCAATGGGAGGACAGGAAAGGACTCCAGAAAGATGCTGAAGTTTTGGTCTGGGTGACTACAAGAATTGGATTGCCTTTGCTTACCCTGAAGAAGACTGTGGAAGGAATAGGTTCAAGGAAAAAAACCACTAGTGAACTTTTGTTCATCTCTGATTTTAGATGCCAACTAAACACAAAGGTTGTTAAGCATCCAACTGAGTTTCTATAGAGAGCCTCAGACTATAAATGAGAGTCAACAGTATATAATGTTATTTTAAGTCATTAAGACTAGATGACATCATTTAGGGATTAAGTGTAGCTAAATAGCAGATGTGAGAAGACTGAGCCCTGCACACATATTTATTAGATGTCAGGGAGATAAGAAATAAGCAAGGAAGAGTAAGAAGGACAAGGAAGTAGGAGATCTAAAAAAAGACCGGTGAAAGTTTTATCAGAAAAAGTGTTTCAGAGCACCTGGGTGGCTCAGTTGATTAAGTGTCCAACTCTTGATTTTGGCTCGGGTCAAGATTTCATGGTTCTTGAGATGGAGCCCCATGTCAGGCTCTGCGCTGACAGTGTGGATCCTGCTTGGGATTCTCTCTCTCTCTTCTCTCTGCCCTTCCCTCATTCATGTGCACTTTCACTCTCCTTCTTAAAAACAAACAACAACAACAACAAAAAACCAGGCTTCAAGAAGGAAGAAGTTATCAGCTGGGTCAAATCCTGCTGATAGATAGAGCAAGATGAGGTCTTAAAACTGGATCAGGCAACATGGGGTCATTGGTGACCTTGACAAAAGTGTATTTGCTGGAGTGGTGCCAAAGGAAGCCTGGTCAGTATGGGTTCTGGAGATAAAGGGAGGAAGGGTATTAAAGCTAAGGAGGGGAACAGGTTGCTGCCTATAGATTATAACTTTGGATGAATCTTTCTGCAGAGAAAAACAGAATAGAATGATGCTATATGTTCATATGTGTACTATGTAGTCAAGGAAGACTTTTAAATATGAGAAATATTAGCACATGTTTACTTGATGATGGGAAAAATCCAGTAGAACAAGAAGAATTGATGACCCAGAATAAAATGCACATATTTTACAAATACCCACTGGATAGGGAATGTGCAGTATTTAGCCCATTGTGCAAATAGGGCAGGGGACCTAGCATTGTGTTTTAAAAATTGTTCTTCAGCTATTTATTCTCATTTTGGTACTTGGGTTTTGTTATTGGTTTCCATTCATTTGGTATACTTAATGGAATCAGGACATTCCTTTTCATTCCTTTTGCTCCTTTTTGTGCTTTGATTTTGTGTCATGCTGTTCTAAAAAGTTGCTTTACGTAAGAAGGAGAATCAACAGGGTAAAACACAGGCACTGGCTCTCTACGCCTGTTGTTCAAGCTGCTTCTTAGACTACTGAGGTTCTCACCAGACTAGGTCCCCAATAAAACTTTTCTTGGGTCCTGAGAGCTTGGCTTTGAAAGAGAGTGTGTTCTTCCTAGTTTTATGCCCGCCTAGGGGTGTGGATTATTAGGTGTGCATGTGGAGGAGGACAAATATTAGGGTGGGTGCCCAAGACATGACTGCACAAGCATTGCTCTCCTACCAACTGTTGCCACCCCTCTTGGGGTTGCCTATGTCTCGGTTTTCTCCTCCAGGAAAACTCTCATTGTAATCTGAATTCTTACCTCTATCTTTCTTTTTAATGATTTTTTTTTTTTTTTTTTTTTTTTGGTAGGGAGAGAGAGAGAGAGAAAGAGAAAATGCACACACACACAAGAGAGTGAGGGGCAGCTGGAGGGGAAGAGAGAAAATCTTAAGCAGGTTCCACTCTCTGAGCTAATCCACATTCAGTGCTCAGGGCTCAGCGTGGAGCCCAACATGGGGCCCCATCCCATGATTGTGAGACCTGAGCCGAAATCCACAGTTAGACGCTTAACCAACTGACCCACCCAGGTGCCCAATTACATCTATCTTTCTAAATGGCATAACTTCTCCAAGGATGACTTAGGCCTTCAGTGGCCATTCTAAGGGACACCTGAGAGGGGAAAAAACTGTTCATTTGAGAGGCAACTTAGGAAAGAAAGAGAACATTACTGAGTCTCAATTGGCAGATTTTTTTACTGCAGAGGCCTCCAAATGAATTCTGATCAAAAGTTGCTTCACTAAAAGATTCTTTGGCTAAGCTAATGAGCAATTTGACAAATTTAAGCAGCAATAAACTAGATTCATTTCCCTAGTAATCCCTCCCCCTCCTGTCTTCCAGTTGCCTCCCTACATCCATTTCTCTGGCTTCCCCCTTGCCCTCTATTTTCTCTCCCACACCTCTGTCCACTCCTCTCTCCTTCTACTTGTCCAGACTCCCTACTTTTTCCCAGTGATTCTCTGAAGACTCCAAAATACTGGTTGCCTCTGAAGATCTATCTTCCTATGAGGTAGGGATGTGGACAACTATAGAACTTAAACTTTGTCCCTAAGCTGAATTAAGAGTTATAATTCAGATTTTTCTACACTCAGAGAAGTCCAGAAACTATTCGTAAAAGAAGTTAGACTTTTGGGAGGTGTAGGGGGCCCAAAGTTACCTAATCTATGTTAAATTGTACACATATTGAACAGAAGCTCAGAGGCTGTCTTGAATGGCAAAAGTTTATTGAACTTACTTAGAAAGGGACCTACAGGATCTCTCTTTCCATAAGTCTAAGGATAAAAACATAACAAAACAAAAAAAGGTCAGAATGAATGTAAGTCAACGTTTCCTAAAAATCACACCGAAACCTTTCCAATAAAATTTGATTGGACCATAATTCAATCACATAAGCAGATAAAAGATGGGAAATAGGATATTTTCAAGATATACCAGAAAATACCATCAAACAACATTCAGGAACTAAAGTAGGTTTTGAGGTAACAACAGCTCTTTTTATTTCATTTTGTCATTGGAGTTTAACCTGATGTTAGAGACCTAATTAAAGAGCAGAAATTAGAATGGGAAACAGTCCCTTTTCCTGACACGACGTTTTGAAAGAACTTAAGAACAAAAACCAGAAAAGATCCAAAATAAGTTTGTGGCCCTGCAGACCAGACAGCTAGATGACCGCCTTCCCAACTGATCACTTATTGACAAGGACACTTGCAGAGACTGTAAACAGAAGGGACTCTGGAAAAAAGACTGCCCAGTCTTATAAAATAGAAAGCAAGATGAAAATTAAAACCAGACAATTCACATCCATGAGCATGCTCCAAGGAAGGAAAAAGGTGTCCAGTATCTTGCCTCATCTTTAAACACTGAAGGTAAATTAATTATAAATATAGATGGACAATTTCATCAATTCCTGTTACATATGAAGGTTACTATTTATACATGAAACTCTGCCACCTTTTCTCAGCTTCTTCTTTGGAATAATCATATAATACAGGTGTTAGGTATTTCAAATAACCCACAGATTTCTCTGTATCCAATGACTTAACTATAACCCTTGAGCTCTTACCTGAAAGATATCCCTTCTTCCCTCTGATATTACCCCTGCAATTTAACAAGAAGAGTCAATGGCTTCACTGTAGAGATCTCTGTGTTGTTCAGTATGCTTCTAGACCAGGACAGTCACTATCTGTTTGCCTTCACCTGGGGAGGACAACAATATACCTGCACAGGCATATTCAGGGATTCACTAAAGTCTTCTCCTATCTCCCAGTTCCTCAATCAGACTTAAATAATCTAAAACTCCTTTGTGATTCAGTGCTAATACAATATGTAGATGACCTTTGTTAATGCTTGTTCAGTAACAAGGAATCCTGTAAAGAGGATTCTGTTTTCTTGTTTACAGCTTTAGCAAGAAAGGGACATAAAATTGTTATCAAAATACAGTCCATTATTTAGGGCATGATCTATCCCAGGATGGAAAAACACTTTCCCATGATGTATTTAAAAGTATCTTAACTTATCCTAGATACTCTACAAAATGACAACTTTGGGCATTTCTAGGTTTAACAAGATATTGCAGATAATCAGGGCTGAGTTTTTCTGAGATTGTGACACTTCCATATGAATTGACCATGTCCTGAGTAAGAGATCTTCTCTTCTGGAAGCCCAAACATGAACAGGCCTTCTATAACTTGGGGAAGGCTCTTCCACAGCTTCCTTCCCTAGACATCCTTAGCTATAAAAGATCCTTCTATTTGTGCACCAGTGATCTAGATAAGCCCTTGGACTTTTAATTCAACTCCATCTCCATTGGAACCATAAAAAAACCACCAACTGCCGTATCCTCATCCTTGACACTGTTGCAAAGGCTTATCACCCTGTCTTAGGGCAATAGAACCTCATGGTGCCTCATACAGCACAGACATTACTACTATGAGAAAACACACAACACTTTTCAGCCAACCAATTAATCTCTTATGACACTGTTATTCTCTCCTTCACATTACGATTCACTGTACCCACACCCTGAATTCTGCCACTCACTTGCCCCCACCAGAAGGGGAACCTCATTAATGCCTTACCTCAGTTAGAGAACTTTTCTGTACCACACTCAGATCAGTTACAGACTGTCATTGAGAATTCTGACCTAATATTATTTTTTAATACTATTCTTTTTTTTTAATTTTTTTTAATGTCTATTTATTTCTGAGACAGAGAGAGACAGAGCATGAGTGGGGGAGGGGCAGAAAGAGAGGGAGACACAGAATCTGAAGCAGGCTCCAGGCTCTGAGCTGTCAGCACAGAGCCCGATGCGAGGCTCGAACCCCAAACCATGAGATCATGACCTGAGCCGAAGTCAGTCGCTCAATCGACTAAGCCACCCAGGCGCCCCTGACCTAATATTATTGATGGAAACCTGAAACCAGAGGTTATGAATCAGGATATGACATCACTAATTTAAGCTCTACTTTAGAATATACTACCTCTACCTGAGATAAAATTACCCCAGATGGCCAAAGACTCGAGAGGAAACAAACAATAGCAGGTATGTTCTCAGAGTAATACATCACTTTGGGACACTTTGGAAACAGAGTTATTTCTTCTGCTAGCACCTCCATCAAAAATGGACAAATCAAGCAACTTATAGATACACTCTACTATTACAGAAGTGGCTATCACAATGGTTCTAGAGCATGCAAAAAGAGATGACATAGAGGCTAAAGAAAATGCTCTCAAAATCAGTAAGCCAAACTTAACCAAAGTTGTGAGAGTCTATGTAAATCCTCAAAGGATAAATCTCTGAAATTGTTCAAAGAAATCACAAAATATTAATATTTAGTCCTTAACTTCAAAAATAAAGACTGGGAAAAATCTGGGTTAATCTTCATTCAATCCGGTGCTCTGAAGAAAACCACTTGATGGCATCAGATGATTTCAAATGGATGGATATTTGCTAAATTTCTCCAAGAAACTACTCATCCTGGTGTAGACAAATAGGTTACTGTCTTAAATCAGTATTGGTGAGAAGTTTTAAAAAGAGAGTTTAAGTTATTTTCAGGTCATGTGTGAACTATCAGCAACATAATACTGGAAAAACTATAAAGGTGGGACATAAACAGAAACTAAGGGGTCTAGGAGTCTTTTTAATACCTTCAGGTGGTTTTTACTCAGCTTCTACTCTCCATGAGATTTGAATATATTTTAATTATTGTGTATCTACTTTCAGGCTTGGCTGAAGCACTTGCTTGCCAAAGGCTACAGCCCTTACAGTTGCTAAAAAGCTGTTTGATTTTATGTTTCCAACCCAGAGCAGACCAACTTTTACACCAAGTGACTAACAAACATATTTTATGTGAACAATTATCAACAAAATTGTAACACATTACCTCTTATTCAAAAACTACACTGGGCTTACCACTACAATCTTCTGAAAAAGTTGAAAGAATCAATGTAACATTTAAATTAAAATTATGAGAACTTTCAGAAACCCTTAAATTTCCTCTGGCCAAAAGTACTTTACAAGCCCTTATGGCCAAACAGTCCATTGCCTTGAGAACACATCAGTTATTATCCTAGAAAGTGGTAACTGGAAGGTCTAGGAATTTTAGGATTTTACCTCTGATAGTAAGTAAGCTTGCCCTGCTATGTGAAATTGTGGCAAAATACTGTAAAGGATTCATATATTATACCCAGTCTTATTACCAACAGTTTAAGGCTGACTTTCTACATCTTCTTAGACCCATCTTCATGATCTTGGGCCAGAAATTTTTGTCTATTGGAAGATACATCAGAGAAAAACTGCTCATTAATCTCATTGAGAAGGACTTTATGAAGTTCTTTTAATAATAAATTCAGCAGTGAAACTCCATTAATACAACATTGGGTCCATATTTCATAGCTAAGGAAGCAATTCCAAATTTGACCCAATTAGAACACTACTCCAATACAGTCTTCCAAATTGAGGATTCTCAGAGATCCACTAGAAGCAGCCAGTCTTTAGCAGTATGGAGCTGGCCTAAGACCTTCAAAACAAGCTAATAATCTCAAATAGTAGACACCTTTCACCCAGGACATAGACTAAGATCCCTGTCTAATTCCTGTTTTGGTGTTTGCTTGCTTATAATAATTTTTCTTCTCATTTTCTATAAACATCTAGTTGTTATTTCTACAATGACATTTTTCTTTTTTCTTCCTACCTTATTACAAGCATTAGACCAGAGTTTACTCATTTTACAGCCATTCTTACATTATCCCAAATAGTAGCCTCTGTCTTCATTCTTATTGACTACTTCATGTCATCAATTGTCAGAGCCCCAGTGGAAAAACCTCATCAAATGAGACCACAGGGAATTAAATCTGATGGTATTTACACTTCACCTACATGGACAAATAACCTAAACAAATCAACCTGTGATTTTGTTAGTGTCTCTATCTCCCAGAAAAAAATAAACAATTATTCTAATCTATTGGTCAGATTCTAGGTAATTCTAAAATTGAATTCAGCAACCTTCGTATTGATGGGCCAAAAAATTGCCACCGATAAGAAACTGATAGAGATCCAAATATGTAACCCAGCTGAGGTGAGGTCTTGGTTATGACCTTATCTCATGAACAACCACTTCATTCCTGATGCCAAGATTACTATTCCAGTAATAGAGGATACTACTTCTTCTGTGGCCAGGATACCTGACCTTGTTTGCCTCACACTAAAATCTCATGTATTTTAGGAATAGTATTCTGACACATGCTATACATAGAGATCCTAATTCTATAAATCGCCAAGGCTCAAAATTTCAACTCAGATAAGAGCTCCAAAGTGAAGCCCATCCTCGATCATTCAGGCTTTCTACCTGGGTGTTCACATAACTCATTCATTATGTTAAAAATCAAAGTGGAATTCTCATTGGTGGGAAATATACAAATAGAAAGGACTGTAACAAACTTATCAGTGGCTCTGGAAGAAATTATTAACAATACCATCTCTGCCCTACCTGGAATAGAGAACAGTCTAAACTCAATGTCACAGGTATTGGCAGGCAATTGCACTGCTCTAGATTCTTGTTGTCTAGCTATGGCAGTGTCTGTGCCATTGGTAATACTTTCACCTGTATTTGTATCAATAAAACAGACAACAGCCTATGGAACTTGATCTCTTGGCCTGGGTTGAGCAGTTGGGGTTCCCAGTTCCAAAGCATCTTATAGGGATTGTTATTGTTTTTATCATAGTGATCATGATGCTGGACCACCATATTCTATCCATAGCCTTAAATACTTCTTCATAGTTGCTCTCTCCACACATGATCTGCATGATGATATAATAGCAAAAAGCTAGGGGACAAGAAATAGTGGATAGAGTCAAGAAAATATCATGACACTGTTGATTATGGAGATAACTGGACAATGCTCAAAGGGGAAGATCTGAATTTCTAGAGTTTGGTGAAATACTCAACCCCATAATCAAGACAATGATCAAAAGGGTGGATGAAAAGATGAATATATAAAAGGACAATGGCCAGACCAAAGATGACAAAAGAACTCTGGCCCACAACTTTGCAGCAACCAGCCCAGAAAGTCAAATCACAGGCTCTACAGCAATTAGCCAATAATGGCCAGGAGTTGGTCACTGACTGCCAGCTTCCCTATTGTTTTATCCCCTCTTCTGACATAAGACCAACCAGAGAAAACCAAATACACTCCTCAAACCAATCAGCTAAGATGCATCCACCCTCTAGTTAGCCCAACTCAGGCTTCCTGAACAACTTCCACTCACAGCATAACCAAAACTATCTCCTTTTTGCATCATAAAGCTTTCTCACCATTCTGCCAGCCTTTGAGTCTCTGCCAGACACAAAGTAATGGTGGTTAACTTCTTGCTATAGCAAGTTCCGAATAGTCTCTATCCTTATTTGGGTCATTGTTCATTTACACACAGGAAAGAGAAGAGGGACAGACCCTGGCTGATCCTTGACAGAAGAAGCCATGATCTGATTTAAAGGGTTATTAGAGGGGTGCCTGGGTGGCTTAGTCAGTTGAGCGTCTGACTTTGGCTCAGGTCATGATCTCGCGGTCTATGAGTTCGAGCCCTGCGTCGGGCTCTGTGCTGACAGCTGAGAGCCTGGAGCCTGCTTTGGATCCTGTGTCTCCCGCTCTCTCTGCCCCTCCTAGCTCCTGCTCTGTCTCTCTCTAAAAATAAATAAACATTAAAAAAAATTAAAAAAAAAAAAACAGAAATCAAGGTTTGTCCCTGAGTCTCAGATCCCTCA
Source organism: Leopardus geoffroyi (assembly GCF_018350155.1). NCBI lineage: Eukaryota > Metazoa > Chordata > Mammalia > Carnivora > Felidae > Leopardus > Leopardus geoffroyi. The sequence continues at coordinate 128,381,603 of NC_059328.1, read as the reverse complement.
AAACAAATTCATGCATTCCAAAGTGCCTGTGTTCAAGTTCTTTAAAAAGAAAACCTATTCCGTAATATTATGTCTTTTAATTAAAAAATAAAAAACAATGTCCATTATCCAGTTGTCTTCAGCAATCTATAAGTTATTAAATAGTACCTCTATAGGCAACATCCCAGTGAAAATGTTGCTTTGTTTAATTGGTGGCTATTATGACACTGGAGCCTGGGATTACTCGAAAATTGTGTTATTTCTGTCTATGAAGGTGATAAATCATATTTCATTTGGGAATGTAGTCTAATTTACAGCTCATGTGCTTTTATATTACCTGTTGGCATGTTAAAAGAGAATGATAAAGACAGCTAAATAAACCATACAAATTGTTAAAATTTAAAATATTTCTCAGCAGGATCCACTAACTCTTGAGTTCGGTGGATATAAGCAATAGATATGCAGGTTCTTTAAGAGAAAGTGCTGTCTGGGGGAGGTGTGCTTCTATTGTGCTTTGAATTTTTTTTCAAAAATATCCATTATTCAATTATGTCTACACCTGAAATACAACCTGATGCTCTTGCCCTACAAAATGAAAAACGTAATCCCTAATTTTAATTTTTTGTTTTGTTTTAGGCAAGTGTATCTAGAATGAAAGAAACTCTGGAACAATTCCTAGCACTTGGTCCATCTCCAGATGGAAAGAAGGAAGGGTATTCTGCAGTCTGTCTGGGCTCAGGGGCCAAGCAGCCATCAACAGGAACACTCCCAACACAGACAATGCAGAGAAAGGCCTGCTGACTTGAGAAAATAGTTGATGTGATTTGCACTTAAGTGATGCCATGTGCATCTGAAGTGACTATTTAAAATCCAGGGTAAATTGTAAGCCATTCCTTTCAAAAATATAGCTTGTAAGACTGCCATTTGTTGGGGATAATCTGTAAGAAAACTGGAGAGGAACACATTTGTTAATGGCCCCTCAAACTGCAGCTGATGACCAATAAGGGTTTTGGTAGAATTGATATCTAGAGCCAGAAAAATCTCCTCTTAGACCTTTGATCTCCCCAGCAGCTGGAGGGATAAAGGTCTGACTCACCTGCAAGTTTTACAAGGCTGAATTCTATGTTAGGAAACTCAATAGAAATGATTCAGGAATTCCCTATTACTTCAACTTGGCAATAAAACTGCTAATATCAGCCCAGTCTTATAACTTTGGTCTGTGAACCTGTTTTCAAGGGCATTAGGTTCCTCCGTGACATATTTGGGCATTTTTCTAACCCATCATGGAGTGGCTTAGGTACTGCTGGGTGGCAAGTTTCTCCTCTAAGTCTGCTAATCCATTCCTGTAGTGAAATCAAACAGAATATCCTCATCATCTTCTCAGAATAATGATTATACTTCAGAGAATTTTCACATGTATTAGGGTACTGGCTTTGAAAGTGTGTTCCAAAGGCCACCTGTGGTATGAGCAAATGGAGGTTTAGGGGATCTCACACCAGACCTACTGAGTCAGACTCTCTGGGAATGAGATCCTATAATTTGCATTTTAACAAGCTTACCATGTGAATCTTACACATACAAATGTTTCAAAACCACTGCCTGCAATCGTCAAGCCACTCTTGGAGAGCTGGAAGCCAGGAATCTGGTCTTACTTGCTGTCCACAGCAACAAATAAATATGAATTGAATAAATGAGTGAATGCATTATTAAATAATAGAAGTCATTTGAAGTACGAGGCAAGTAAGTATGAAAGAACACTTTTCTACTGCATATAGATTTATTTCTACTATATATATGTAGTATCGATAGATATATCTACTATGTATATGTAAATATGTGTATATATATTTACATATATACATATATATAGTATCTACTATGTATATGTAAATGTTATATTTTACTTTACATATATATTACATGTATATTATACTTTACATATATGTATATGTAAGTCTTATATTTTATGACCCATTTAGTTTTGTATTACACCCGCCCGGAGTGCCTGTTAGAAATTAAGATTCTCTAGCCCCATTCTAGACCTACACTCCCTACTCCTATAACAATAGAGCATTATTCAGTACTTTGAATACCAGTCACCTTTCATTATTGACAAAACATAGTCAAAATAATGATGGCAATTAAATAAAATGTAATTTCATTTAATATCATAAAAGCCTGGAATAGAAGGTTCTGTTGTCCATATTTCATATATAGAAAAATAGAAAGTAAAGAAGATGAATTATTTCCTTACTACCCAGTAAGAAGGAGCTCCATTAATTAATTCATATCCCGAGCCCTCCATGCTCCTAAAACCATGTTTATGCCTACACATAAAGAGTATATTCACTCCCAAATCTTAAATGTTGAGATTAAAGGAGGAAAGTATGCAAAGTTATCATGTCATATAATTTATTTCTACAAAATTAAATAAAATCTGTAAGGATTTAGTGATAGTTTCATAGGCACATCAAAAGTTAAATTGTAATACTGGAGTTCAGATATCAAGGCAAGACAATATAGAAAAGCTTCACAATAATGCCCCATTTTGAAATTAATGCCTTCCCAACATCAGCTATGAATCTAATGGTGTAAAAGCCCATCATGGTTGCAATGAACTGTTAGGGTATCTGGGAAAAGGGATTCATACTGGACTCTGAAGGGAGACAAGATTTAATAGTCAAATGGATGAACAGGTGTTCTTTTCATCGCTTTATTCAACATTTACTGGGTTACCTTTTAGATGCAAAAATTATGTTAATTAACAGGGTTACAATTTTCCCAATATTCAATCCTTTGGGGAATCCTCTATATCCCATTTCTTGCGGTGTGAGTGGGGCTGACCACATCCACCTGCCTCAGGAGTAGACACATGGCTCAAGTATGGACAGTGATGTCCTCCATTATCTCTGCCACAGAGGAATAAGCTTGGGACCCAAGATGAACTGATCAGAGCTCTCTCTGGAAGTATTGTGTTGGAAAAATTTAAAAATACTAACTTTCCCATCACAAGCTACATGTTCCAAATATGCAACAGCTACATGAGACCATCTTCTCTGGCTATATGGCAGAGCCTTCTAGGAGAGAAAATGCAGCTAATATGCAATCTGCACAAGAGGTAAAGAGAGATTGCTGATAAAAATCATTTGGTTCCCTGGATCCAGGCTTGACTGGAGCCTGGACCTTTTTGATAGTTGAGCCAATAAATTTCCTTTTATGCTTAAACTGGTCTGTGTTGGGTTCCTCTCTTTTGCAGCTGAAAGATATTTCAAAAAATAAAGCAATGATACAAAGTAAAAAAATATTCACTGTCATCAAGAAGCTTAGAGCTACGCAAACAAGAATACTAATAATTATAATGCAGTGTGATAAAATGTTAAAATAAATACAAGCAGTAGATGCTTAGCTAGCACAGAAAAGGGCCACCTTATTCCTTATCTAGAGTTAGAAGCATCAAACTTCTGCCACTGAGAGGTATCAGCAGGGATTTATTAGCCATTATCCTCTCTGATCTTTTTCCTCTATTATATACAGAAATGACCATTCAAACCAATCAGTGGACAGTTCCTTCTACATACATAGTATATAAATATTTAAAAATGACACAGAAGTCACTGAAAAGAACTGCACATATTTTCTGGGCTTATTAGTAAAATTACAGTTTACAAAGGATTTTATTTTATTTTATTTTATTTTATTTTATTTTATTTTATTTTAAAGTTTATTTATTTTGAGAGACAGAGCATGAGAGGGAGAAAGGCAGAGAGAGAGAGAGAGAGAGAGAGCACATTCCAAAAAGGCTTTGCACTGTCAGTGCAGAACCTGACACAGGGCTCAAACCCATGAACTGTGAGATCACGACCTGAGCTGAAATCAAGAGCCAGATGTCCAACCGACTGAGCCACCCAGGCACCCCTACAAAAAAATTTAAATAAGACCTTCCTTAACTAGGGAAACTGCTTCAAACTCAACATCAAACAACATTATTTACATACTCTTAAAATCCGTTATTTTCTAGTTCAGTAGCAAATATCCAGTTCAAAGATGATCATCAGGTCCAGGGACCCTCTGGAGTCAGATAAATAGCTACTGAAAATTGCTCTGATTTGTTTTTAGCCTCAAGGGAGTATACTTAAGGACAGAGGTAACACAAAATTAGGAAAGGGAACTCTACATGTATAGTTAATCATGTATATGTTTTGTTAACCACAGTGATAAAAGGTAGTCACCGTCTATGTTTTGTTTCGTTAAAGTTAACTTGACATCAAGTTAGAGCCAGTATTCATCAATGGCAGGGGGAAAGAAAGCAAATTTTGCATAGGATTGTCACAGGGAAGGAGTGCCCAGATTTAGTAGGCTTCATTGTAATTCAAGGGAAGGGAAAAGTCCTACCTCCAAGAAAATACAAGAAAGTGAGTGTTAATCCATACATTAAAAGGCAAAAGCTGCTGGGAGGTAGAAGAAAAATGGGCTTTATAAATACATGAAATGATTAAATAAATTCTATTTTATGAACTAATTGAGATAATCTTCTATGTAGAGAAAAGAGGGAAAATAACCTTCAAAGATTATATTCTGTTTGCTAACTGCATGATTTTATGAGGCCTGAAGACTTTTGATGGGACTGAATGTAAGCAAAGTTAGCCCAACTTGCTGCAAGAGAGCACCAACCCTTTAGAGCCATCTTTCCAGCAAACTCTATAGAGAACAAAACTCTTACACTAAAGCTGTTCCTTCAGAAGGAAGGAGGAAGGAGGGGAGATGAAAACGCTTTAATTTAGAGTGTATAACTTGCTCTTTCTAAAAGAGGGCTTAAAGTAGACCAAACAGCAGACAGTAAACTTAAGGATGGGCACCCCCTCATCTCCATCTGTGTATCTCTGCCAACACGTCTCTCAAAGCTCTGCACGTGGTAGAAGAGGAGTAATATGAATCTAATAAATGTGGATGGATAAATTTGCAGCAAAATAGACAAAGCTAAGAGTCTATCTTTGACTTCTTCTAATAAAATAACTGAGCTCCTTGTAGCCAAATATACCTAAGAGAATCTCAGGGCCTCACATAACGTTTGCCTCACAATAGGTACTCTAAACAACTGATGTTTTAATAAATGAATGAATGCTACAGATTCCAATCACTATATTGAGCCTTTCACGCTGATTCATATATGCCCCCAAATCACTACTGCAGACTTCAATGCAGACAGACCACTAACTGAGGCACAATGGCAGGACAGCCAGCTTCTCCCTGCCTGGTCTCACAGTTTTGACAATGTTAGATAAATTTTGGATGCAACAGTCAGAAACTCATCCTTCTCCAAGGAAAAATTCCCCAATTATCAACCTAGTTTCTTCAGGACCCCCAGATGAGTTCAAAGAGACATAGATGGTGACCTTGAGGAAAGGATATTGGTTCTCTTCTTGTTCTTATTCAAATGCTATGCCCGAGTCTGTGACTTTGTGGTTTATTTGCAGAAAGGCTTCCCTGTGCAGGCATGCTGCCTGTTTAGAGAACACATCAGGTGCCCAGCTCTGGAAGACTGCACACCGTTTAGCCAAAGGATCTAAACCCATGGTAACATTTTTTCCCTCTCCACTTCTTCACTCTTGACGGAAAAGGCAAAATACAGAAAATTTCCCAAGCAACTCATCTCTGGTTTTTTCCAAGTGGCCCTTTAACCATGGAGTGTGTTGGGTAGGATTAGGCAACCAGCTTCTCAGGGGCAGGGGAAGCATACTTAACAAGTGGGATAAAACTTAATCCAATTGATATAGTTGATTGGAAAGTTTTCTTCAAGGCAGGTGGTGAAGCTACGTGACACTTTGAAGTCCCCTATCAGTCTCAAAAGAATGTGAAATACCACCGTGTAAATGACTTGTTCAAGCCACCCTGATCCTGATATCCCACTTGTTTACTAGAAGAGTATCAGAATCACACCCTCCACTGTCCATATGGAAGAAATATCAGCCTGGACCACCATGCCAGGGAGGCTTCCTCTTCAAACCGCCTATAAAGCAAGAACAGAAAAAATTTCTTCCATTAGGTGCAAATGCGGTGACAAAAGTTTCCAAAACAAAGAAGCTTGAAACTGAATGCAAGTAGCCTCAAGTCAGAGGAAGGTTTGAATACGTTTCTCCACAGCTGCACTGTCCATTATTATTACAGAATCCCTGGACCACTTTGGTTTGAGATTACGAACAAATCTCTGATTTTCCCCCAGATACATACAAACAAGTTACATAACACACACGCACACGCGCACACAAACACACACACATACACACACACACGCACACATTTCAGGTGGTCCCCAAGGCCACATGAAGCCCATTCATGGAATTTTAGGGGGTCCTTGTGCTCCAGGTTAAAAATTCTTACTCCAGGGGTGCCTGGAAACCAACTCTTGGTTTCAGCTCAGGTCATGATATCATAGTTTCATGGGTTCAAGCCTCACATTGGGATCTGCACTGTCAGCACAGAGCCTCCTTGGGATTCTCTCTCTCCCTCTCTCTCTGCCTCTCCCACACTCATGCTGTTTCTGTCTCTCTCAAAATATGACTAATAAGAAAAGAAACTTTTAAAAAACATGCTTTTTTAAAAGAAATCCCTTTTTTTATTTTTTGTTATTTATTTTTGAGAGAGAGAGAGGCAGGGCACAAGTGAGGGAGGGTTAGAGAGAGAAGGAAACACAGAATCCAAAGCAGGCTCCAGGCTCTGAGCTGTCAGCACAGAGCTCAATGTGGGGCTCGAACCCATGAACCACGAGATCATGACCTGAGTTGAAATCGGATGCTTAACCAACTGAGCCACCCAGGTGCCCCCCCAAAAGACATTCTTACTCCAGACTTTGTGGTTTTTTCCTATACTTCCTTGCATTGTTCAAACTAGGGGAGATACACTGTGGGGAAATAAGAAGAATCAGGAATCTCTGGCCACCTCTAAAGTGTTAAAAAGGAATCACCGTACTTGCCAAATACCTGAACCAAATTCTTGATTCCTAATCTATGCTGCAGGGTTTTCACAGACCGTAAGAGTATGGCAAATCCTTTCATTTAACAAGTGCTTACTGAGTGCATCCTAGAAGCCAGGAGAGTGCAGTAGTCATTAAGGTTAAAGATGAAAGGTGTTCTGTTGGTCTACAAGGAGCTCATAAAAAAATAGAGAAGTAATACATCCTAATACAGTATGACAGATGCTTGTATGTGGTTATGAAGGTGAGTGGAGGGGGTGTTGGGAATGTCTGGAGACCAGCAGGAAGTCTTCTTAGAGAGGATAATGTCTGTGCTGTCACGAATGAATAGGAGCGAGCCATGGAGAGCATGTGCAAAGCATGGAGGTAAGAAAGCATGAAGTGCAAGCAGTGGTATGGCTGGAAGAGAAGTGGTAAAAGGAACGGCTGTAGGAATAGACAGGGGCTATTTTTTTTTTTTTTAATTTTTTTTTCAACGTTTATTTATTTTTTTGGGGACAGAGAGAGACAGAGCATGAACGGGGGAGGGGCAGAGAGAGAGGGAGACACAGAATCGGAAACAGGCTCCAGGCTCTGAGCCATCAGCCCAGAGCCTGACGCGGGGCTCGAACTCACGGACCGTGAGATCGTGACCTGGCTGAAGTCGGACGCTTAACCAACTGCGCCACCCAGGCGCCCCGACAGGGGCTATTTTTTGAAGAGCCTTGTAAAGCATGATAAAAAGCTTGGATTTTATTGAAGGAAAAGAAGAACAACAAAAGGATTTAAGATGGGGAATGTTAACATTTTAGAAAGGCCACTTGTACATGCAAAAAATACTATTGGCTGGATTGCCAAAGAGTTCCAGGAAGTGTCAGTCACTCCCACTCTGATGATTCCAAAACAAATAGCAATCAGGGCATTTAGACAGTCACACAGACACACACACACACACCCAGCCCAGTTCCTCAGCTTTATATGGATAGGCTATATTTGATTTTGCTGCAAGTCTTTCCAGATACAGAATTTAATGACTGTATTCCCAGTAAATATGAAAAATATATTTTCATAAATATATTTGCCTTCACTGTATTCTGCAAAATACAGTGTTTTCATTTTCTGTTGTTGCTGTAACAAATTACTGCACAGTTAGTGGCTTACAGTATGTCAGAAGTACAACATGGGTCTCATTGGACTATAGCCAAGGTGTCTGCAAGGCTGCATTCCTTCCTGGAAGTTCTAAGGGAAAATTTGTTTCCTTGCCTTTTCTAACTTCTAGAGGCCATCTAAATTCCTTGACCTGTGGTCCCCTTTCTCCATATTCAAAGCCAGCACGCTGAATCTGACTTTCATTGCACAGGAATACTGCCTTCTGACCACAGCTGGGAGAGGTCCTCCAATAAACACTTGTGTGATTAGGTTGAACCCATCTAGATAATCTGAGATAATCTCCCCATCTAAAGGTCTACACTTTTAATTGCATCCTTAATGTAAATTAACAGAGTCAAAGGTTTAGAGGGTTAGGACATGGGCATTCTGGGGGGAGGAGAGCATTGTTCTACCTCCCACAAAGGGACCTGGCAATGCTTCCTGCCTTCAGCTGTTACTGCTTGACCCGTGAAAAACAACAACAAAATATGTGGTTTTTCTCTCTTTTTCTTTCATTTTTAGCTCACTTAAAGCATTTAATAAGATGCATATTTATGTCTAAGGGTGTGTTAAGGGCTTGACTGTGTTCTCAGTACCATCAACCACTGCACAGAAAAAGAAATCAATAAAGGAATCAGTGCTGATAGATCAGGCCAACATAGGAACTTAACATCAGGATCTGGTGCAAGTGGAAGCTGGAGAGCGTGGCTGACACAGGCCTTTGAAGCACCATCTGAGTAATAGGATTCCCTTGAGACTGAGACAAGCTATAAAGATGAAAACAATATCAAAACAATGAAAACAGTAAAGCAGGAATATCCACGTGCTTAAAATAATCTAATCAACTTTGTCAACAGGCATTCTCCATCTACCGTGTATGTCCCAGAGGCAAAGCTAATGTATGTTTGTGTTTTACACAGCAACAAGCCTATTGTCAATACTGCACCAATAAATTATAATAGCTTAGTCTTATTAAGTCTTCCAGTGCCTAGAAAAGAAGGCTACATTTCAAAGGACCAGAGTTCTCTGCCCTCTGGCCTTTAACCACTGTAGAATGCTAACATTTTCTAAGACAAGCCCATCTGTTTCAAAGGACAGAAAAATTAGCCAAAAACACATATTAAACAAATGTTAAACCTCTGTAATCTGGCTCTATTCAATGTATGTTTCCGGAGCACCCAAACAGTCTGATCACATTCTAAATTCATCACTAGCTCATTATTTATTTATTTATTTTTTTTACTCTTTGCTGTGTTGTCTTGAAATTCACACTGTGTTCTATGACATCAATTCTAAAATCAATGAAAGATATTCTGCTTTGGGGAATGAGATGGCTAGAGAGGCTATGAGGTCACCACCACGTGAGGTGTTCTAACAAGGATGTATGCACTGGGATGCTCAAAGGGGACTCACACATTTGGTGGAAGTAGGAGGTAGACCTTTTCAAACCTGAGATGCAATGGTTCTATGAGGTATGAGACATGATTATATTTAGAATGGATCTAGATTTTGAGGACCTGAGCCAGAAAGAAAGACTCCTTTAAAATATCCCCTGAAAACTCTGCAGCAAATCAAGCAGCCCTTCATAAAGACCTCTGATGAAAGTCAACAGACAAGGTGGACAGCCAGTTCTGGAGCATGATTTGAGATGCGCCAAAGGGTACCCTTTTCTCTGGTCTATAAGGGTCTTCAAGTAAGGAAAAAGTTGAGGGGTCCAAGGAAGCCAGATAGGACTCATCCCAGCTGAGAGCACTGGGAGAAGACTCTAGGAAGAGGCCATGAGCAAATGAGCTGGGTGTGTTCAGAAAATACTAAAACAGTCTTAGACAAGAGTCTACTGGGAGAGATAGGGAGAGAAAAGTTGGGGGAGACATTCAAGGTCTTCCGGTGCAATCCTGTGCATGAACACTCAAGGTGTTGAGTCAGAATATGGAAGAAACTAAGTGAAAGTTTATACAATATGGACTCTGACCTGTAGGCAATGACAACTAGAAAATAGACCCTGGAGAGGCACAGAGGATCCAACCTGAAGCCAGCCTGGGTAGGGGTTTGCTAACACACACTGAGAAAAGATATGGAGGAATGTTCAGTAAATGATGAAATATTGGACTTTCTCTTTTATTTCAACCATTTAGCATTTTCTTTGTTTATTCCCTTCCATGTTCTTCTCAGTAATACTGTTTTTGAAAAAAAAAATTCAGTCTCACTTAGCTGTACTGAGTGGAAAAGGGAAGAACTGTATTTGTACACACATTTGTCCATGTGGCCTGGATATGTCTGGCTCAGGGCAGCACTGATGCCCATGAACAGAGGCCCTGGAGCGGATGGTCGGGTGCCACCAGGGAGAGAACATAGGGAGCAGGGAAGCAGGGACGCTCCTCAGAAGTTCCGAACTAGCACATTTCCAAACACTCTCTCAGGTAATATCTTGGTGTGACGGACATGAGGACCAGCAAAACAAGATATGAACGAAAGCAGCATAAAGTGACAATTAGGTCAGAATGTTTAATGTACAGAAGAGATACGGGGAGAAGATTGTCAAAAAGTGATATGTTTTTGCTTTTCTTCCTAGGCCTCCCCAGCCAACAGTGTAGACCTTGCCCCCAGGCCCAGTTAAGGGTGATGTAAATTACTGTTTATACTCAGAGGCCTGGGAAACTTTTAGGAGAGCCAATATCTGCTGGAAAGTGAACCATATATCTTTTACTCATTCACCCTTACCGGCCACAGTGTTTGAGCATGTAGCACCAATGTCAGTGTATTTATTTACAAATTTTAATAAAACATACACATATAGAATATAAAAAAAGAAATCTATAAATGAGGACATAAAATGGGATAAGCTATATGTTTAAACTAATATTTATATTGCTTGCACCCTATGCCAGACATTCGCCTAAGCACGTTACATGTACTAACTCATTCGATCCTCCTAATAGCTCTCCAAGGTAGATATTATTAACCCCCATTTTACAAATGGGGAAACTGAGTCACTCATGGTCACACAGATTGTAAGCACCAGAATGTGAATTCAAACCAGTAGTCTGACTCCTACCCTTTGCACCATACTCTCCTAATTCTTCTGATGCTTCTCTAATTGTGATTCTGCCTTGCTGATCAGGATGGCATAAGTTAATCTCTCAAGATGTGATGGGCACTTTGAGAGAGGCTTATCATTAATGAGAGCGGCTCAAAATCCATCTTTCAAATAGTCTTCTTGGTAGTCATATCTGATTAGATCGTCACTGTTTTTTGCCCTTTTATGTAGCTGATCAGGAGCTGTGAAAGAGCAAGACAATTGCCAGCATGGCCATTTGCTTTTGCTCCCTTGTGGATGTTCCTTTAGCATTATCATCAATTCACAGGTTCTTCGTAGAAATCTGTTTTAAGGCACTCACCCATATTGGGAGGGGTAGGTTAATTAAACAAGATCACTGACCCTTAAATCCACTTAGCAAGGCAATATAAATCTTAACAATATCACAATAAGCAAAACTCAACTTTACTCCCACTCAGCTCATTCTGCAAATTTTACCCAGGATATGACCAGCTAATTGTTGGACAGTTTCAACGAGAGCACCAGTGCCAATCAGCAGAAAAGTTTAAGAACTTTTTTTTTATAAACACAAGTAAAAGTTCTAAAATTGTATTCTCATACCATAAAGGACTGTGTGAACCCTACTTTGCAGACCACTACGCTAATGCAGTGTTTTTCAAAGTGGAATCCTTAGACCATCTATATCTGAATCAATAGGATTTTTAAGAAAATCTTGATTCCTGGGCTTAAGTCTATACTTCCAGAATAGGAATCTTAGCGTAGGACCCAAGAAATCTTCATTTTAAATCTTTTTAAAATAATTTTTTAATGTCTTATTTATTTTTGAGAGATAGAGACAGAGAGAGAGAGGGACAGAAAGATACAGAGACAGATAGAGAGAACAAACATGGGATGGACAGAAAGAGGGAGACAGAGGATCCAAGGCAGGCTCCCCATTGCCAGTGCATAGCCCAATGCGGGGCTCAAACTCATGAACCGTGAGATCATGAACTGAGCCCAAGTTGGATGCCTAACCCACTGAGCCACTCAGGTGCCCCAGAAAATATGCATTTTAAATGACTTATTCACATGATTCTTTCATAGATCAATACTGATAGCCAGTGCTGTGGGTGCTACTACGTCCCTGATAGGTAGCTCCCAAGGTTTCGAAAGCCCTGCAACCCCAACTTTCTAGCCAATACTTGAATATTAAAGAATCAAATATAGTGACTCTGGTTCTCCTTCGCCTGCAGATTGCACAGTTGAATATAGCCTTTCAATTACTCAGAAAGATTTTGTTTCTCCAGCTTAATTATAACAACCCAGGAAATAAATGTGCTTGATTTTTTGTAATATCTGTAGTTCCTGATTCAGCACTGGATACAGCAGGCCACAACCAGCAAAGAGCTTTCATTAATTCCCAGTGGCTATCAGGGGTTCTGTCTGGACAAGGATTCTGAGACTAAACTGGAGCACAGTAACCAATGTATGATGCACTACCAATCTCTGCCATGGAAACAATGTGGAGAAGTGGCAATTCAGGAGAGGCATGTGACAACACAAATGAGCCGTCTTGCCAGTATATTCTCAAAATGAATGAATATAGGAAGATATCCCAAACATTGCATATATGAGCAAATTTTCTCTCACTTGGGAAACTACATGCTTTTTTTTAGATCATCCCTGCCTTCGCATTCCAAATATAAGGTAGCCAGAATATTCCTGAACTGGGGAAATAGCCACTTAAAAGGGATACCTCTGCCATGTCTCTTTCATGCCCACCACATATGTGGGGCCTTAAGTCAGGAGCAGGGTGGAAGCTGTTAGAGTCAGATCTAGGACAGCTTCACCATACCAGTCACAGGAAACCATAAAACTACAATTTAATTTTTTAAATATTTTTTAATGTTTATTTATTTTCAAGAGACAGAGTGGGAGCGGGGGAGGGGCAGAGAGAAAGGGAGACACAGAATTCGGAGCAGGCTCCAGGCTCTGAGCTGTCAGCATAGAACCCGACACGGGGCTCAAACTCACAAACTGTGAGATCATGACCTGAGCTGAAGTCGGACGCTTAACTGACTGAGCCACCTAGGTGCCCCATAAAACTACAATTTAAAAGAAGAAAGCAAGCTTATGGGCACCTGAGTGGCTCAGTTGGTTAAACATCCAACTCTGGATCTCAGCTCAGGTCTCAATCTCAGGGCTTTGAGTTCAAGCCCCACATTGGGCTCCATGCTAGGGGTGAAGCATATGGAGGGAGGGAGGGAGGGAGGGAGGGAGGGAGGGAGGGAGGGAGGGAAGGAAGGAAGGAAGGAAGGAAGGAAGGAAGGAAGGAAGGAAGGAAAGGATGGAGGAGGGTACAGAGGGAAGGGAAGGGAAGGGAAGGGAAGGGAAGGGAAGGGAAGGGAAGGGAAGGGAAGGGAAAGGACGGGAGAAGAAAAGAAAGAAAGAAAGAAAGAAAGAAAGAAAGAAAGAAAGAAAGCAAGCAAGCAAGCTTAACTATTTAAAAATGACAGTGGTATGGAATAGTCTGAGGTAGAATTCAATCTCCTTACATGCTACAGTAACACTGTGTGTACAATAGCAATGACCCCGAATCATTAGAGCTGGGTGTGAGTAATCTTTATGAACCCATAAAATAAACTTACATGGAACCTCTAAATATGGTGTAACTTTCATCTGGATACCTGGAATTGCTATACCACCTGCTTAGAGCATAGCAAACACTAGTGTGGTGGGGAACCGTGCAAAGACATGGGCTCACACACCAGCTACAGCTGCAGCCTTGTAGGAAACCTGGTCTTTGGGGCAAGCCAGCTGCAGCCTTGTAGGAAACCTGGTCTTTGGGGCAAGCTTCACAAAGCGTGAAGCAGACAAAACAACAGTTAACACATCTGCATGCTCTTTCTCACAGTTTCTCTCTTATTAATATCTTTGATAAAGATAAACTGGTGTCAGGAAAAGGGGATGTTGACATTTTGAATAATAAAATGGGTTAAATCCTCTGGATTTGTTCTAGGTTTTATCTTAAACCTCTCTGTAGCTCCCTCATTATTTGTAATCTACTCTTAGCTTCCATGACAATGTGCTTACCTTGTTCTCTTAACACTTCTTTGACCTTTCCTGCTCTGTCTTCTTCATTCATTCTTTTTCTTCCATCTTACCCTTAAAAGAAGGTCTTTGTCATGGTTCTGTATTCAATACACTGTTCTCACTCTTGTCTCTCTCCCTTGCATAATCCAATCTGTTTACATTCGTGGTTTTAACCACCACTTAGATGTTGATGATGTTCAATATTTTCTTTTCAGGCCAGACCTTCTCTCCTAAGCCTCAAACTCAATTCAGCTCTCTGTGGGATGTGCTGACCTGGACATCCACGACAACCTCAACTCCAGCCATCAAACGGCATATATTGTCATCTTACTACCTACACACAAACCAACATCTAGCTAGAGAGACAGGCTGGAAATCTAGGGGGCATTCTAGATTTTTCTCATTTCTTCATCGCATGCCAAATTCTACTTGGTTTATCTCCCGAATAGTAAATTAATTATTTTTCTTATTTGTCAATCTAACACTACCCTAGCTCAAGTTTTATCAATTTTATCACACTGTAGGTAATAGCTTCACCATGGTAGCCTGGCCTCTAGTCTAGCTTACAAGGTCCCCCAAGACCTTTAGCCTTACCCCTTTCCTACACCTGCCTCCCCAGAACTACTAACCTGTTGACAATTCCTCCTTGCCTTTGATCCAGTTGTTCTCTCTACCTAGAATGCCTGACATCACTCTACATGGCTAAGTTCTAGTCTTTAAAATTTAGCTCAGGGGTCAGTTCCACAAAAGTTCTTCTCTGGGTCCAATCTACTTACCACTCTCGTCTAAGCCTCTGTTCTCCATAATACCATGTCACTCAGTGACTACTTTTACTCTTCTTTGAACAACTGTGTGCTGTCATTATCTGTTATCCGTAAGGGCAAGGAGTTTGCCTTACCCATGCTGGGTCCTCCAGGTCTAGTAGAGTACGAAGATACTGAATCAACATCATGTAGCTGGATACGTATATGATTGGATAAGAGAAACCAGAGCATATTGTTTTTATTTCAATACATTGAATATTCATGGGGTTTTCATCTCACCTGGGCCACAGATTGGAAGAGAAAAATAATGTCTCCAAGGAGTTAAACTTGAGGTTATTTATTGTGGATTCAAGAAATAATGCTCTACCTAAAACTTTCAGAAAGAGAAGGGCTCATCCTTGTCATTATTACTAGAAAAGCTCAGAGGGGCGCCTGGGTGGCGCAGTCGGTTAAGCGTCCGACTTCAGCCAGGTCACGATCTCGCGGTCCGTGAGTTCCAGCCCCGCGTCGGGCTCTGGGCTGATGGCTCGGAGCCTGGAGCCTGTTTCCGATTCTGTGTCTCCCTCTCTCTCTGCCCCTCCCCCGTTCATGCTCTGTCTCTCTCTGTCCCAAAAATAAATAAAAACGTTGAAAAAAAAAATTTAAAAAAAAAGAAAAGCTCAGAGGACACTAGGGACCAACACAACTCTCTTTTTTCTTCAAGGAGATCATTCAAAAGGAAAACCATCTTCTCCTGTGAGATATGATGTGTTTCAATTCTTCCTGTAGTATTTTTTTTTGAGTTATAAAACTATGAAAACCAGAATCTGGAAGTGCCAACACAGCTTTTTTGGCTTATCTGAGGTCTATAACTACCATACAATAAATGCTCAAATGAGGTTAATAAAGAATTCATCTCCCTCTATCAGGCTTTGTGTGCTTCAAAAGAGAAAGTGAAGCCACAAAAGAGGATCCTTCCATGAATGTCAATGGCTTTGAACATCACCCAGGGTACCAGCACCCACACACTGTGTTAAAACTGCTCCCAAGTCCTGCCCCTGAAAAGTCAGCACAAACTTTTTCATGATACTGTGCTTTGCACCCTCCAGAACTGATGAGATGACTCAAGTCAAAAAGCTTCCATAGGACAAGCTATTATTCTTCTTCACCAAGTCCTGACTGGCCATCACCTTGAACACTTGGAAGACAAGCTACCAAAAGGAGGAAGCATGAGTTGACCTGCTTCTTTATTCCTATAAGGATATGTGGTTAGTTGCTGCTGTCAAAGTATACTGTAAAAACTGTCCCATCCATTATCTATTTAAGTGGGACTATCAACTGCCATCTCTGCCAACTGGGAGCGATTCTTGATTAAGATATTAAATAGATGACAGGAATGTTTTATTTTGATCCTACGGGAGACTTGCAAATCAGGATTAAAGAACTTAGACTCCTGTTCATATCACTTCCCCCCTCCCCATTTCCCACCCCTCACCCCCACCTCCACTTATTGTCCCCACTAACACTTGTTTCCTTCAACTTCCCAATGTAGTTACTCAGTGTGTGTGGCCCTCCACGATCCCTGAGGGTAGAATGTGGCTGTTGATTCTCACATCCACTGGGGATTGGCATCTCAGTAGAGTGTTCTCAGCTGAATTTCTTTAAAGCACAGAGGATACTCAAAGTTCTCTGAAAATGAAGTACATTTCCTTCTATCAGGGTATCTTCCTGGAACAAGGGCACTGAATTGCGGGCCTATCTCACTTTTAAGGAGAGCTAAGCAATTCTCCAATGCAGAGAAGTTCAAGGAGAAGTTCTTTGAGTTTATTCATTTACTTGTGTGTGTGCATGTATGTATGTTAAGAGTGTGGTGTGTGTGTATGTGTGTGCTCACGTGCACATATATGCACATATACTATACATACATTTTTCCTGGGAATCCAGAAAGCAAGCTACTACTTAAGGGCCAAAGCAAAAAAGAAGAGTGAAAAGGAAGGTAGGAAATTTTGTTCAACATTTATAATGTTCTAGCAGACAAAGACAACCTAGTCAGCCTTTTCACAGCTGGAAAAAAAAGAAGAACCTGTAACCACCCAGCATTTTGAGCTCAATAGAAAAAGACTGCACAGTTCTTAAGCCCAAGCATGGGATAATTTCATGCCTGCTTTCCATATGCTGTTGCTGTGTTGAGAGCTCCTTTGTCACACTTAGCAGGCAGCTTCCCAGTGCTGCTCATGTGTTTGTATTGTGCTTGTCAGCTCTGCATGTCAGCACAGAAATTGTCAGAAGCCTTGAGGGTTGAATGTGGAATCCAGCCAGGAGGGCAAGGGAACCCAGGATGCTGGGCAATGGGGAAATCTATGGCCCTCTCCCCTCCAGTTTCTGACTGTGATCACCGGGAAACACTGGCCGTTGCAAAAACAAACACTCTGCAGACCTGGCCTTAAATTTTGAAGCAATACTCTAAAACATGGAGCTAGTTCAACAAAGTCTAGTCCTTTCTGCTGACAGTGTTAGCTGAAGTGATCAGAGTTTGAAAGGACTATTTTGTTCACAAGGAGGTGAGCTGTTGTTGTGACAAGAACAGTCAATAAACAAGTAATCACCATTAAATTTATATGGAGTTCTACTATCAAGAAAAAATAATAATTTCTCCCCTGTACTACCCTTTCCACATCCTTTGGAAACTAGAGAAATCTCTCATTTCCCCAACTCCAGAATGCTTACATGAATTGTATCATCAGCCTTGTCTCCTATCTAAAGAAAGAAGGCTGCCTATAGATGTTCAGTTGGTAGACAAAGCCTCACAGGCAAAGATTCATTGCTACAGGGGCATCCATTATACCACCTTAACAGTGAGGAAGTTAATTTCCAAAGATGAATTGCATTCTAAGCAGAAAAGAACTTCACTTTCTCCTTTCCTCAGGATGGGGCTGACAGAAAACGCTTGGCATGAAACACCATCATGACAGTCTCAGGCATAGCTGTTCTACTCTTAATGGGATTTGAACAGAGACAGGTTCAACTCCAAGTGCTATCTGAAGGCTTGAAAGGAATCTTTAATAATTAGAATACTCATTACTTGCCCCCTCCAGAAGTTTTCATTTCAACTTCCACTTGCCTTTTGTGTTAAAGGGAAAAAAAGACAAAGTGGCAGCCAGATTAGAATATACATCCCTCATAATAAAACTCCATCTGTCACCATCATGGCACTTCTTTAAATATATGTTGCCTTGGACCCCAATCATAAAATATCATTAAATCTGTTCTTGTATGTATTCAAAACACTTGTCTCCATAAATTTGACTTGTTACTTTGAACTGGCCTCTCTATTCACTCTTTCTTATAGTCAGGCACAGACAGCGAATTCCATCACTCCTGATATGGGTCAGACAGGTTTACAAAGCTGAACCATCATTGTGCTCCTGGTGTCTAATTCAGTGTCTTCACGACAGAGGGCTGAAATTGCCAAATGAATATTTTCACAACCTCCATATGAGGTATACAATATTGTCCACATTTTGTTTTAAGTAAAGTTCTGTACCATTGCAAGTTTTAATTTCATCACTATCCATTAAGTTCCTTACCTGTGTCATGCATTTTACCAACTTAGTAAAGTAGAAGTGATCTCTACTGTCTCAAATATGGGGTTATTTGTGAAGAGGGAAAGAGGGCTATTGGAACACAGTCTGGAGTGTTGCATGCAACAATGAATTTATATTATCTGGGATGCCAAGGCCAAATCCTCACTCTCTCACAATTTGTCTTAACTCACTAACTGAGCCTGATATTCCCACTGGTATGTAACATGGATTTTCCAGCTCCTGTAGATAAGCCTCTTCACCATCGCCTACACATCTTGCTCATTCTTACCTTCATGTCATTGACCATTTGTTTCCATTTGTCTTGTGGCCAAATATACCCTTCCAGTACAGAGTCACTGATGTGGACAGTTGCACTTCCTTTGCCCCTCTACCCAGCTCATTTCTTTTTCATTTTAATAAGCTTTTTAAGTTGAAGTTTCACATGCATACAGAAAAGTACACATATCATGAATGTACAGTTTATGAATTATCACAAAAATAGCAAGCTTGTGTAACCCCCCCACCCTGAGATCAAGAAACAGAACATCATCAACAATCCAGAAAGTCCCTTTCTTATCCTCCATCCATATAAAAATCCTTTCATCCCCAAAGCTATCCATTAATTTAATACTATAGATCAGTTTTGCAGATTTCTGAGATTCCATTTATAAATGGAATCTTCAGTATGCATTTTGCAACATCTGGCTCCTTTTCTCACTATTATGTGAGATACAGCCATGTTCTTCTTTATAGCTGTAGTTTGCTTTCATTGCTGTATAATATGGCATTGTATGAATATATTAACATTTATTCATTCTACTATTGGGATATTTGGGTTGTTTCTAGTTGGGGGCCATACAATAATGGTACTATTATATTCTCCCATGTGTCTTTGGTACATACATGTATACCCTTTTCTGAATATTGTAACATCTGCTGGTACCCATCCACATCCTCTGGAGTTATCATTTCCTGGCACTCTAGCCCAACCGCCAGTTGCCTCACTTGTGACTCTACACTTGAAGGGTCTCACTGGCCATGAGAGTCCTCTCTGCCAATACACTGAGAAAACCAGAAGTGCCAGGGAAATATCAGCCCTGGGATAAGTAATTATGGGATCATCACTTGGATGAGATAACTCTAAGATGCTTGTTTCACTCTGGCTCCCAATGTTTTCCAGTGTAGAGCTCCAGCTGCTTCCACAGGGAAGTTTCCTGAGAAGGTATGCTTTACTGCCTCCTTTCCCATCCCTGTTTGGCTCCCTGCCTACTGTACTTTCAGTGGGGGTCATCTCCCAATAAACCATTTGCATTTACTTAAAACCTTGTCACAGGAACTGCTTCTGCATGAACCCAAAGTTTAACAAGTTTCTCCTATATTCACTGCTCACTAAGCAGTTATCCTAGAGATTATAAGATTCTTCTTTAACTTACTAAAGTAATGTAAATTAATACATCTCAGAAAACTAAAAAACCTTAGGATATTTTAACTTCATCCTCCTTTTGAGTTTTTATTGCCATGTTTTAAGTGTTCTTTAAACATAATGATTTATTATTATTCTCCTTTTTAAAGTTTATTTATTTATTTTGAGGGGGAGGGGAGGGACAGAGAAAGAGGGAGAGAGAGAGAGAATCCCAAGCAGGTTCCATGCAGTGAACACACAGCTTGACACAGGGCTTGAACCCACAAACTGTCAGATCATGACCTGAGCTGAAGTTAGACACATAACTGACTGAGCCACCTAAATGCCCCTATATTTGTTTCATATATGGAATATTCATTTAGATTTACCTACATACTTACTTTTCCTATTGTTCTTTCTTTCTACATTTACATACTTCTATCTGGGATCATTTTCCTTCTACTTGAAGGAGAGACTTCATTATTTCTTTTAGTGTGGGTCTATTGGTAATAAATTCTCTGTTTTTGTTAGTCTGAAATAATCCTTTCTCTCCCCTTTTTTTCCCTTGAGAATATTTTCACTGGGTATAGAATTCTAAGTAAGCAGTCATTCCTCCTCCCCGCCCCCGCATGTGAAAGCTGTCAACCACAGTCTCTGGCTTCCATTTTTACTGTATGACATTCTTATCTCTTTAAAGGTAATATTTTTTTCTATTGGCTTCTTTTAAGATCTTCTGTGTTTTAGTTTTCAACAGTTTTACTATGGTGTGTTTAAACATAGGTGTCCTATATTTATCCTGCTTGGTGTTTGAAACAATTCATAGATCTTTTGACTTGAAGTTTTGCACACTTTGGAAAAATCTTAGCAATGGCTCTACCAATATTGCTTCTAACCCACCCTGCCTCTGTCTCTCCTAACTTTTGGACTCCAATGACATGAACATTAGACATTTTTACCACATACCATGTCCCTTTTTTGCTCTTTTGTGTATCATTTTTTCTTATTTTTCATTCTGCTTTTTGTTTGTTTGTTGTTGTTATTGTTGTTTTACTTTTAAATTGGGTCTAATCTGGTGTTGAGCCCATATATTAAGTTCTTAAATTCAGTTGCTATATTTTTCAAATTATAGTTTCTACTTGGCCTTAGTTTATAATGTTTACTTCTATGCTGAAATTCTCCATTTTGTTGATTTCTTAAACACAGTAATAACAGTTATTTGAATTTGTTAACTGGAGTATGTGAGTTTCCTACGTGTGAATTTCTACAGACTTTTGTCCTCTCAATTTTTGTTTGGTTAGTTCTTGCATTTTTGCATGCCTGGTTTTGTTCTTACTCCCATCATCTTGTCGAGGCACTCACTACGTTATATTCCTCCAGAGAGGCTTCCCTTTTGCTTGCGGCAGGCAATTAGAATAGGAGCAGATCCCCTAATCTGAGATTGAGGTGATTTCAATGGAGTTTCAGTCTCTGTGAGTTGGTCTGTTTCCAGGTTGTTCTTACCCCTAGAATGTAGCCCTTTAGGGGCTCCCAGCAAAAGGTCTCCCAGCTTTTCTCCCTTGACAGATGCTTAATTTCATTGTTCTCTCAGCCCCATGAGAATACTAGAACCTCTCTCAGCGGCTACTTTAGCATTTGCACATATCTTGGGGTAAGGCAGTGCCAAACATAGCATGTGCATCTCTGAGCTTTTGTTTTCTCCAGGACCTTCAAGTTTTTACTGCTTTAGAAGCTTTTCCACACCTTTAAACAAGTTTTAAACCCACCCTTTCTAGTGGTGTTGGTAAGAGGGTGTATCAAACTATTCTGCCAGAGCCCAAAGAGCTAGTTTCTACCCAGCAAAAAGTCCTACTTCTGAAATAGGGAAGCTGAAGGGACTTCATAAAAATCTCCTTTTTGCTCTTTTCCTGCTTCTATTCTTGCTAGGACCTGCACCCCCACTTTACATGTGCCTCATAATGTATGTCCTTGTAAGGGACAAGGAGTTAATGGTTTCTTTAGAGTCTTCCAGCACAATAAATGACATCTAAGGAAGGACCAGGCGAGAATAAATGAACTAAGCCTCCATGCACGTATTCCGGACCACTGGTGCTAGACACCTCCATGCCAAGGCCCCCTGGCTCCAAGGAATAAGTGACTTATGCAGGACACCTAGACCTTTGTCTTTGTTCTAACCAGTTCCTGGATTCCTGAGAGGACATGTACACCAGACCATGATCCTCAATAAAAACCCCAGACCCCAAGCAAGGATGAGACTCACACTTCTTTCCTTTCTGAGTCTCCCAGCCACTCTGTCTGTATCTGCACTCTGTGTCTTCAGTAAACTCTGATCTCACTTCCTCTCAGCTCACATTTGATTTCCACCCTGTGCTAAGCCAAGGACCCTCTTGGCTGATCCTGAGAGACCATCTATGGGTCCTCAGACCCGGCCTGACCACATCACCTCCTTTAAGAGTCTTTTCTATTTACTACAGTCCCTGTGGTTCTCTCCTATGTGTGAACTTTAAGGGCATGTTTAGTTCTGATTCATGCATTTTAGTACATGACTGCATTCTCTTATTTTTTCCCACAAGTTAAAGAGTTAAAAAATTAAAGTTCTATAACGATATACAATATAATGAATATATATACACACAATAAGCAGTAAATAATATATGCATTACAACAATTATTGTAATTATATAATATATAGAGTTAAAGAACTACAAATAGAGGGGTGCCTGTGTGGCTCAGTCAGTTAAGTGTCTGACTTCAGCTCAGGTCATGATCTCACTGTTCATGAGTTCAGCCTCCATGTTGGGCTCTGTGCTGACAGCTCAGAGCCTGAAGCCTGCTTCAGATTCTGTGTTTCCTCTCTCTCTCTGCCCCTCTTCCACTCATACTCTGTCT
The DNA here is from genome assembly GCF_018350155.1 of Leopardus geoffroyi. NCBI lineage: Eukaryota > Metazoa > Chordata > Mammalia > Carnivora > Felidae > Leopardus > Leopardus geoffroyi. Next base: position 128,358,781 of record NC_059328.1, on the reverse strand, counting down.
CTCTCTCAAAAATAAATAAACATTTTTAAAAAGTTTTTAAACTACAAACTGATAACTCACCATACCTCTAAATTCCTCAAGAACCATGGATCTAGCATGTACATTGGCAAACTTAGAGGTCCCAAAATTTATAGAAGTAGACTCACTTATTATACCTATTCACCAAAAAGAAGTAATTCAATATGTGCAGTGTCCAGATCTGTGTCTGCCCATGGTTTCCATTCAATAAATAATAGTTCCCCATCTCTCTCCTTCCTTGAGAGAGGACAAAGTTCTCCACTTCCTCCCCTCCTCTTAGATGTTGTGAGAAAAAGCACAGGATCTATATTTTAACCTTAAACCATATACCTGTTAAGTGTAATATGCTAAGAATGCAAAATATTCTCCAACAGAAATCCTGTCTGGAGAACGTGTGACTAGTCCTTCCTTTCCGATACATTTTAGGGAATTACACAATTTCAGGTAATTCACAGGGAAGGCAAATGGCCTGGTGGTTAAAAGGATAGTCTTTGGAACCAGAAAGAGTTGTCTTTATCTCCAAGATGCACAAATTATTCATTATGATGCTTTGGGTGGAGTGACTCAACATCTCTAAAACTCCATTTTCTCATCTGCATAAGGAAAGGACAGCAGTGCTACCTCATGAGGTTGTTGGATCTAATGACATAATTTATATGAAATGCTTACAATAGGGTGGTACATGATGCAGATTCAATTCATGTTAGATAACAGAGTAAGAGTAGAACTTTCATGTTTATTTCCTGCTTCCTTTCAGTAAACATGCTCTCTGTATAGCATAACATCCCACCAATGTTTAATTTCATGTCATTATTCAATAGTGGCTACATATGGAAAAACAAGCTGAAGAATTTGTTTTTGGCTAGGGTGCCTGTGTGGCTCAGTCCACTAAGCGTTCGACTTTGGCTCAGGTCATGGCCTCGTGTTCGTGAGTTCGAGCCCCACGTCGGGCTCTGTGCTGACAGCTCAGAGCCTAGAGCCTGTTTCGGATTCTGGGTGTCCCTCTCTCTCTGCCTCTCGCCTGCTTGCAGTCTGTCTCTCTCTGTCTCTCAAAAATAAATAAACAATAAAAAGATTTAAAAGAAAAAAAAAGAATTAATTTTTGGAAGGTCCTGTCAGAACCTGGATTAGAGGCTGAGCATGGCATTGTTCTTTCACCAAAAGTAGGCTCACTTTTTGGAGAAATCCTTTATGAAGTCAGAGAGCCTAACAAAAAGGAAAAAAAATGAAGCTTTTATCCACTTCTCCTAATGAACCTGGCCACCAAGATTACAAAAACAAAATGTTTTACACTGATCATCATCTAAGAACAAACTACTTCAGAAACACTTTCATACTATAGGGCATCATTTTAGGCCATTTTAGGCCATGAGAAACAGGAATTTATTTTAACAATTACTTAATTAATTAATTAAATCTTTCTTGGAATGGACTTCCTAAAGAAAAGTTCTTCCTTCCTATTTTTCTTTATTATTTTCCCATTTTTGAAAGTTAAAACTTGCAGCAAGGCTAACACTTGCTAAGGGAGCTGACCACTCTGCCATTGGTTTTCAGGGTCTTGCAAATTGGTCCAGTCACTCTTCTGATAGCAAGGGCATTAGGAAAGCCAAAATTATTAACCAGGATCAGGGGCTGCCTGAGGCCACTTGAATTTCTTTGTCTGGGCAACATCCCTGAGTAGTCTTTTTTGGGTTTACCCTGTGAAGGCACATTTGGAATCTGCAATGGTCCATTAGTATCACCATAAAGCCATTCAGTAATTCTATTGCATAACATTTTGTATCTGGCCCAAACAAAGTAGAGATTATATGGTTAGTTTTATGGCACTGTATCAAATAATGCCATGTAATTTTGAGTAAATGTATCAGGCACTTTGACATTAAAACAGTCTAAATGAAACATTTTTAACATATATGATTGCATACTTCACATGCATTCTCTGAAGGGGTCATTTAAACTATGTTTAAATTATACACACACATACACATGCTTTTTAAAAAAATATATTTATTTATTATTGAGAGAGAGAGGTGGGGGTGGGGAAAGGCAGAAAGAGAGAGACAGAGAATCCCACCAGGCTCCTCACTGTCAGAGCAGAGTCCAACCCGTGGCTCCAACTCACGAACCATGAGATCATGATCTGAGCCAAAATCAAGAGTCCGATGCTCAACTGACTGAGCCACCGAGGTGCCCCTTCACATGCTTATAGATGCATATACAGTCTCTGCAAGGACACATGAGAAACATGAGGATATATGAGAAACAGGAGAAGGTAGACTTGTTTGATAACCATGTGATTACCCATTAAAAATAAATCAATATTGGGGCACCTGGGTGGCTCAGTTGGTTAAGCATCTGAGTCTTGGTTTTGGCTCTGGTCATGATCTCACAGTTCATGGGCTCTGCATCGGGCTCTGCACTGACCATGCGGAGCCTGCTTAGGATTCTCTCTCTCTCCCTCTCTCTGCCCCGCCCTGCTCACACTCTCCCTTTCCCTCCCTCTCAAAATAAATAAGCATTCAAATAATAAATCAATATTATTAACATAAAATTCATTTAAAAAATCAAAGGATGCCAGCTGGCTTAAAGGTATAGTGGTCTGCAATTCTCTAACTATGAGAATGAGGAGTGAACTGGTCCTGGGTTGGTAGGACCTGAGCAGGGGGGAGGATCCATGGTTCATGGGCAAGTGAATAAGAAGATAGATGAATCATTCCTTCAACAGAAGGCTGACTCTGCACCAACCAGTTTACTCACAAGGAATGGGTGAGGCCTGATGAATGTCCTAGAAAATTTCCCAGACTAGGAGAAGATTCAGACTCCATACAGAAAATAAAATACAGGGGCTCCTGGGTGGCTCAGTCGGTTAGACGTCTGATTTCGGCTCAGATCATGATCTCACAGTTTGTGAGTTCGAGCCCCGCATCAGGCTCTGTGCTGACAGCTCGGAACCTGAAGCCTGCTTCTGATTCTGTGTCACATTCTCTCTCTGCCCCTCCCCCACTTGTGCTCTGTCTCTCTGTCTCTCAAAAATAAATTAAAAATGTAAAAAAAAAAAAACCTAAAAAAAAAAGAAAATACAACATGATAGGTGGTATAGGGGCAGGAATGTGACATGATATGTTCTTAAATAACTACTTAAACCCACCAGTATGTTTATTTGTTGCAAAAAAATTCATTTTTCTATGCTGTAAGCACCAACAAAAGTATTTTTGACCTAAATGTTGCAACCATTGATACTATAAAACCCTTAAAACTCCCACAGCTTTATGAACCACTGGGGATGGCCTTAGGAGCTTTAGGCTGAAAACACCTAACAGAACAACAATTTTTTAATCTAAAAGTCCAAGGTTTGAATTCTACTTTCTTGAGGCAATTTGAGCAAATTTCCTAACATCTTGAAGTATCAGTTTCTCTTAAAATTAGGAATGAAAGCCTCTGTATTACAGCCTTGCTGTGTGTGTGTGCGCACGCACGCGTGCACAATAGGCTGGGGTGAATGTGAAGGGTGTCATGTTTTAATGCTGGCATGTAAAAGGAGCTCAATGAATGGTGGTTGTTATGATCCTACTTATTATTAATAATAATAGCAATGGAGGATAGTGAAGACCCTGATAAATATTTGAGAGTGATCTTTAACTTATCACAAAAGGAAAAAACAACTCATAAAGGATAAATGTAAACCAGAACAAATAGCTAAATATCTGCTATACTTATGAGCATAAATGTGCCTCCTCTTGGTTTATGGGGCTCATGATTATCTCTGTCAGCTGGGATATTCAGATAAATGCACTATATTAAAGAACAGCCCTATTCTATGGAAATCAATCAATAAAATAAAGAGTCCAGAAGTGACAGCAGCCTGATGATTATTTTATTTGATCTGTTTATCTATCTGTCTCTCTGCCATCTGTCATAGCCACACCTGCAGGTAGGCTCCAGGGGTTTTACCTGACTATAAAGAGTCAGGGTTTTGGGGGGAGGGGAGGAAGACGAGCTAGGTGGGTCTCTGGCACTAAGAGGACAGCACGTGTAGTTGGTTAAAAGTCAGTCTGGATGGTGTAGGACTGAAGAAATGCTTCTTCCTCCCTGTCCCAGGTAGGTACAGGACGTAGTTGTGAGCAAAGGGCAAAGCTCAGAACAGGACCAGAGCCTCCACTGTAAATCTGGATCTTCATATGTGAATCTTGAGAAACTTAACAGAAGACCATGGGGGAAGGGAAGAGGGAAAATAATTACAAACAGAGGGAGGGAGGCAAACCATAAGAGACTCTTGAATAAATACAGAGAACTAACTGAGGGTGGATGGGGGTGGTGGGGGCGAGGGAAAATGGGTGATGGGAATTGAGAAGGGCACTTGTTGGGATGAGCGCTGGGTGTTGTATGTAAGCCAATTTGACCATAAATTATATTAAAAAAATAAAATAAACACTTAAAAAAAAAGAAATGGATCAAAACAAAACAATGAGGACTAAAGGGCCAAGCTGGGTTTTTTTTAGTTGACAGGAGGAAGACCATGGCCAGGGACCCCTACATTGGGAGGCAAATGTGTGTCCAGGGACAGAACAGGCTAGTGCTTGCTAATTGGGCCACAGGCAGGGACATAGAGGCTAACAGTGCAGTAGGCTGGCAGCTAGGTTAGGCTAATGGAGGTTTGCTGCCAATGGCTGCCTGTAATGGGATTTATCAGGGTTCTACTTGGCAGACCTTCCTACAGGGAGAATATATCCTAAAGGAATATCCTAAAGGAGCCTGCTCAGTGTGGAATGGGAGAGGGAAAGATAGCAAAGTCAGGTCCTGCTGGGACAGGGGCCACCTCACTGCACAGGAGCCTATGCCATGTTTTCCTGAGCAGCCATGTTGATTCATTCACAGGAAGGGAAGATTAGATGATACCTGGGCTAAAGTCAAGTAAAATCCAAACTTCTAACCATAGTCTACAGGATCATACACAACATGGCCTCCACCCACCACTCTTACCTTGTTTCATGCCAATTTCTACTTTGCTCACTCCCACCAGCCACTCTTTCTGTTTCCTTTTGAGCAAAGCTCAATCCCACCTAAGTGTTTGCCTTTGCTTGTTGGTATCTGGTTTAGTCTTCCTCTGATTGTGAATGGCTGTCTCATCTTGCAGGCTTTGGCTCAAGACTCCCCATGTACTGGAGCCCCACTGGCCTCTATCATGCTTTGGGCCATTTTCTCTCACACTTCTGACACCAAATGTGTGGGTCTTTCTTCTCCTACATCAACCAGTTTTTCAACTCTTCAAACACCATCTAGGTGTCCTACAGTGCAATTAAATTCTAACTACCCAGAGTTAGTGCATACTCTGCATGTTAAAAGCCTAGTATCAAGGAAGTGGACCCTTTCCCTGACCGAGACAATTCCAGATGCCACTTACAAGCTTGGGACTTGAGGACTCCCAAGACTCCTGTACTTCTGGTTGACTAGCTATAAATCAGGGCTTCCCAAAACCCCCTCTTCAGGTTCCATAATTTGCTAGAATGGCTCACAGAAATCAAGAAAGTACCTTATTTACATTTACTGGTTTATTATCAAAGAATAGCCAAATGGAGGAGATGCCTAAGACAAGGTGTTGGGGAAGGGGTGCACAGATTTTCACACCCTCTCTGGGCAGGTCGCCCTCAGAAATTCTATGTATCCATCAGCCGAGAAGCTCTCTGAATCCTGTTGTTCATAATTTATAAAAATTGTATTACAGAGGCATGATTAATTAAAAAATTGGACATTGGTGATTAACTCAATTTCCAGTCCCTCTCTCCTCCCTAGAAGTTGGAGGGTGGGGCTGAAAGCTCCAACTCTGTAATCATGCCTTGGTCTTTCTGATGATCAGCCCCTGTCCTGAAGCTATCTAGAGTCCCCAGTCACCATTAATGTCATTAGCATACAAAAGACACTTATCACTCCAGTGATTACTAAGGTTTTAGGAGCTCTGTGACAGGAATAAAGACCAAATATATATTTCTTATTATATCACAGTATCATACATGCCTTGTAATTTTGGGTTGAAAGCCAGACATGATTACTAAGTAGAAGGAACTGTGGTGAAAAGGCCTTTATTGTGAGGTTTTATGTTTCTCTGGCTAGCGGTGGGCTGTGCTTACAGTTTGCTGTAATTGTAGGAATAAGAGGCTAAAATTTTCTAAAGTGTCCTTGTCTTTGTCTCCTCTGTGATTTTGGGTTTCTCTAGAGGCACCTACTTAAATAGAGTCTGAGCTTTGCATTTCTTTCCATTGCATCCCCTATTACAACACAGGAGTCCTGGTGATGTGGGGGCAAGATGTAGGAAGAAGGGGGAACACTCTATAATCCCATGATTAGGTCTCAGTCTTTTAGGGGGTTGTGTCCCTGGACGGTGACCTTCACAAGTGCTTCTCAGCTTTCTCCCAGAGATAAGATAGGAAGGCTGGAGGAGCCTGGTGTTACATATTTTCCTTACCCCACATTGGTTATTTCCATTAGACTATGATAAAGTAGTTTTCTTTGACAGTAGACTTTTTCTAAGGAGAATAGAACATTCTGGATATATTTCAGAATGGTTACTTTTCCCCTTTCCCTGACAGAAACAAGGAAACTTTTCTTCATTCTTTACCCTGAGAACCTGAGGCCCACCTACTCTTTATCATATTACCCTAATTCATTTCCTTCCTGTCACTTATCACTCTCTAGAATCACATTGTATATGTATATGTTGGTGTATAATACAAAACGTGTTTTCCATTTGAATATAAGCTTCAAGAGGACAGAACCTTGTCTGTTTTGTTGATTGCTATATTCTTAGCACTTAAAATAGTGCCTAACACATAATAAATACTCAAATTATTTCTTGAATGTGTTCTTGAAAATCTGCAAACCTGAGGTTGATGCTAGTGGCCAAGGCACTACCTTAATCTTTATCAGAACTAAGGAAGGACCTTTTCCTTTCTGTCAACAGCAATGATAACTCTTTGGCTTGCTTCTGATCCATATTTGACCTCTAGCCCCTGACCCTTCCTCTTTTCCCATGGGTGGCTGTCTGTATGTCTGTCTGTCTGTTTGTCTGTCTCTCTCTCACACAGCCTCTCCTGACCCTGCAAAGCAACCTTTGCTTGCCTTGAGCTTCCAAAATCTCTCTACTCATGTCTCAGCTTCTAACAGTCACACAGGAATCAGTTCTCTTATTCAATCTTAAAAACACATTCAGGAAAATAGAAGAGTCTGCCTGTCTTGAAATGAGGTGATCATTAATTTAGCACTTTCTTGTCCTATTTATTCCCAGCCGCATGTGTAAGACGAGTAATGCTTTAAACAAATTGGATCATGCAGCTGGGAGAATGAGAGTTAGTATCAGCAATAACGAATATTCCTGCATTTTTATAGAACAATTATTGATTGTCTAGAAGAGTTTAGAGCTCAAGGTAAGTCTACCATTAAATAGCTAGTTAAAAATTCCAAGAGATTCATTATTGCTCTTTAAAAATATATTATGAAAGAAATGGGGTTGCATTTTCTACACTATAAAATGAAAAGGTCTGAAGCTGGAATATTCTCAACAAGACTGCATTGCGATTAAAAAGAAAATGAATACCACAGAAGAAAATATTGGCTAAGATGAAATGAGAAAAGGGCAAGTAGTTTAAAAATTCAGTAATGTTTTAGCAATTCAAACTTCTAGTACCATATTAATAATAGTCATCAGATAAAACCGAATTTTTAAACCTCTGTAATTTGAACAGCAATTGTATATGAATAGATGCCTCTCTGTCATCAGGCCTCTATCTGGCTCCACAGCTTCTGGGTCCTGTCTAGCTCTGAGTTTTTTTCCTCTAACTGACCCTCACTGAGTCTCAGGCTCCCAAGCCGATTCCCTCAAAGTGCACCTTGAACTATAGTTTGCTATGAGCCCCGCCCTCACAGCAGCAGAACCCAGGCTTCCTCTGCTGTTTTTCCTCCTGCCCAGGCAAAGAGAGCTGCTTGCCTCTTTTGCCTTCCTGAAAAACCTGAGACTTTCCTTCTCAGAACTTCAACTCTCTTTCTCTACTCTTCCATGCTTAACCAAAACACTCAATGGTATATAGCTCAAATCCCACTTTCTCTGACCCCAAGGTGCATAATACCTGTTGGCTTGGCATAGACACTTGATTTCTGATGCTCCCAGAAAGCATGGCCTGGGATTGCATTTCTTTGGATCTTGCCCCTTGTACATATTACTGATAAGAAGCTTGCCCAACCAAAAAAATATATATATTATAAACTGGAACAGTGATGCAGCTATAATCCCCTCTTCTCTGACTCATGTCTCAAGTCAGCCTGTGTTCATATCAGTCCTATACACTACCCCAAATATATCTTCTGGCTTAGCAATATGGTCATACTAATCATTGCTGTTTATTCATTGAGAACCTGCTATGTGTAAATCACTGTACAGACATTAACTTTTCTCAAAATGCCTTGTTGGGAATTGTTAAGGGCTATTTTTTTTTAATCATGATTTACCAATGAGAAAAAGGGATCACAGGGATTAAATAAATTGTTCAAAGTAACACAGCTATTACACAGAAGAAAAATAATTCAAAACCAGGTTTGTTGGAAATCTTTTCTCAAATGCCCCATACATTCCTGCTCTATGTATAGTTCGCAAGTAGGCTTCTATTTACAGGAAAAAAAAATCCTATAATAGGAGTCCAAGGGCGGAATCAGAAAGCAGTATCTTCATATTGTGTGAGGGTCATCATTCAGGTTCAAGGTATGTTGTTCAGAGAGGGTGAGACTGAGAGGGTGAAACCTAGAAGAACAGGTCAAGATACCAGGGTCATATTCTACAATGTTCTGAATGAAACAAGGGCTGAAGTCTATGTTATTTTTGTCTCCATGTTGGCCTAGAGCACCGGTTCTCAACTAGGGGTACTTTTGCCCCTCAGGGAATTTGGAAATATCTAGAGACATTTTTTATTGTCACAACTAAGAGGGAGGGTATTGCTTAGTGGCATCTTGTAGGTAGAGGCAAGGAATGCTGACAAACATCTTGCAATGCACAGGACAACCCCCTCCCCAACAAAGATTTATCCAGCCCAAAATGTCAATAGTGCCAAGTTGAGAAACCCTGGCCAGCTTGGAAAGTTTTCACAGTTCTGTCTGCAGTTGGCACTCTGGATAATGAAAGGGCCATTGGTTTCTTCCTGCTTCAGATGATGTCAACTTTTGTTTTGGGGTCTGAGCTTTAGAGGTAAAAGAGGCTTCAATGTCATGCCTGACATCTATATAGCCTTTGAAAAGGGTCAGGCACTGTCTTTTCTAGAACCACTCCTGGGATCTCAAGACCCTGTCTGACATCTGGGATCTCCCAGAGGAGTTCCACAGAACATGTGACCTCATCATTTAAAGCCCTTTTACATCATTTCTGTCACCACCAATTCCTCCCTTTCCTTTCCCCCATGCCCCACTTCTCTCCATTCTGTGCTTACTAGCCTGTTTGAAACTCTCTCTGGTCCATCCTCTGCTTTCGTGCTCCATCCCATTTCCTTCTAGCATGTGCCAGTCCACACCCCTGGCTCCTTTCAGGGACAGTTCAGGATTCAGCTCATTTAGGGAGACAGGAAGAAAGGACCTTCATCAGTCATGAAACTTCCCAAATACCTGAAGAACCCTGCATATGCCACCATTCCTATAGAAGTCACCTCACCCGTGCAATGGTGAGGTTTGGGATAGAGCTTGGGGCCAAAGCACATGACCATTCAGTATTGGAACCAGGTTTATTGGCAGAATTCCCTGAAAATGCTCCTCGCCACATCTAAGGCCTTAGATGTGTTTTTATATCTCCCATTCTATTCGTGGCTCCTACTCCATAGGCCAAACCACAGCACAGAAAGGCACCACTGTTAAAGAAATTGGTAAAAAAAAAAAAAAAAAAAAAAAAAAAACTAATACCTTATAAGCCAAATATTATTAAAACCATATTTTGTATGAGATATATTCATTAAATACATTCTGAGTAAATGGAACCCTTTAACCTTGAAGATGCAAGGGGAAAAAATGCCCTTGGCTTGATGATTGTTAGGGGAGCATTTACCCTGTGAATGATATGACTTTATATCAAAAAATAAAGCAGGTCTTCAAGATTTCAGGGAACAGGGCCTTAAATAATGTGTTCAGATGGTAACTTAAAAGATATCTAGAGTCTATGCAAACCCAGAGTCAGAAATTATATATCTCTTTATTTTCCTCATAAAACATACTCCACAATAGAATATTTCACCTTTCATCTGAAAACATCTCTCTTCTCCTAGCCTCTGCCTCATAAATAACAGTAGTGAAAAAGAAAAATTAAGTTTGTATCCACATTGTCTGAGATGTGTTTCAGAGGACAATTTCTTTCTATAGCAGGTTTCAGATCAAAATGGTATCATGTTTTCTCACGAATTAGGTCAAGGAGCTCTGTGTCACAACTCAAGTAATGTTGTAAGACAAAATGTAGTTCCTTATTACATGCAGCTCTGTAAGCTCATCATCCCAGAACTTATGAAATACCAGGAGCAGATAAAAACTTGACACATCAAGGGTAGTCAACAACTCAGGTAACAAGGGGTGTGTGTGGGGTGGGACACATCTTCACATGCTAGATTACTCTTAGAATCACACAGTGCCTCATTCATTTCCCAACGTTCCATGAGCTGGCTGGAGGCAGCCAGTTAATCCATATGTCTATGACAAAGGGAGAATAGATTGAGAAGGGCTTCACCACCTGTGAAGATGACATGTGCTTTAAGAAATGGAATTTAGTTAAATTAAATTCAACTAACATGGACCAAATACATTCTACATGGCAGACAAAGAATATTAAGGATCTCACAATAACAGAGGAAGCAGACAAACAAGCTAATATTCATCAATCAGTCTAATAAGCTATAAACTGTGTTAGCACAGAGAAAGGAGTGAGACTTTCTGATAAGGAGTAGAGATAATTTGGATAGTTCACCAATAAGGACATCCTTGAACTAGGGTTTTGAGGACTGACCAGGAGTTCTCTGGCTAAACAAAGTAAGTACAAACTAGGAAGAGAGAACAATTATCCACTTATGTGACACAGTGTATTTGTAGGAGGGATCATAGGAAAGTTTAGTCTTAGCTTTTAAAATGACTAAGGATGTGAGCCCACAGATCCTCAAGGATCGGTTGAACAAGTTGATTTATCCAGGAGAAGAGGACTAGGAAGGAGAAAGTTTTGTGACATTCCTGAGGATAGAGGTAAGAAAGCCAGTAAGTGTAAGAGATGCCATCTGGGCAAAAGACAGGCTCTATGAAAAGAGAGTGTCACAGAAATAGGGTACATGAGCAAAAGTATATAAGGAAATTTTGAAATATGGTACATGGACATTATGAATGAGAAAAAAGAATAATCAAGTATAGAAGACAAATCATTACAAAATACAGCACTTCTCTGGCACTGAGAAATGTAGTTAAATATGGAAGGGCAAGTTAGAAGAACACTAGCAGAAACTGAGATGTTCAGCAGGAGATGGCAGATGCCCAGTGAACATGGAAATGCCCAGCAGGTACCTAGCAGGAAATAACAGAAGCTGGACCAACATAGAGGGCCCAGAGAATATTTGCAGAAGAGAGGAATCATTCCAGTGCAAGCCAACCTGTCTGGAAATGTTTGAGTAAGATCTTTCAGGGTCTTTATGTAAGATTGTGAATATAATCCAGTGACATTAGAAAGAATTCCATCAATGGGATGCCATTGGCACCTATAGGCTGGTGAGTCTGGGCAACTGGAGCTGTGTATTTACTGAAGAGTGAAAAAGAGCAATGTGACATTGGCTTGGCTCCCAGGTGGCAAGAAAACTGATATCAGAGGTTAGAAAGATGGCAGTTCATGATATATAGAAGCAAAACACCTGTCAAAATTTTTCATACGGTGAGTGTGGAGCAGACAGGCTCACTCAGTCTACAGCTCTAAGAAAAGAAGCTAAAAAGCAGTGTTAGTAATAACATGCGGTTTGGAAAGAACTGGCTGACTTGCGAGCAGAAATGAGAGAGGAGAGAGAGTAAGTATGTAAGGCTTTGCATGGTTGAAAAGCTGAGGCCTCAAGACACCAAACACTAAGAAATAGAAATTTAAAAAATAAAAGCAGTCCAGAATCTCAAACATTTACAACATCTTTTGATTAAAGTGGTTCAGTGTAAAGATCATATTAAGCTTTTTTCTGTCCCATGCATATTTTCCGATATCCTTAAGATGGTCATTTTTCATCCTTAAGGCTGAAAAAGACAGAGGCCTGGAGGAGAAGAAGCAATGAGATAAACCCGCATCAAATGTTATATCTAGTAATCCTTGAGCATGCTTATAGGCACCTGGAATTGACTAGAGGCAAAGAGGTCAGAAGATGACCAAGTTTTGAAGAAACAAATATCACTGCTCAACAAAAGTCTTTGACTATTACAGTGGTACAGTAAACTTGGGCTCCTCTAATTTGCATAAGCATGAAGAAGGGTATAAAATCCATTCAATCTCTGTGAGCATGCCCCGCAACACCTCCTTGAGACGTGGCCAAGGAAGACATGCAAAAGAAAGAAGAAGAAAAACATAGTCCTTAAGACAGACCAGGGAGCAAAGCAGAACAATGGATAAGACAGCTGTCCCCAGAGAATGACCTAACAAGAAAATTTCCCACCATCAGGGTAGGAGGCCTTCAAAATGCTGGTGGTTCCATAAGTGCTAAGGGCCAGTAGCTGTGCTATGTCTCATATGCATCTTTTTCCCAAATTGGAATGTAGAACTACATTTCCTAGGCTGCTCTCACATCTAAGTGGGTCCATGGGACTATTTCTAGCCAATGGAATATGAGCAGAAATTTCATGCATCCCTTCCAGTCTGTGGGGATTAAGTATTCACTGTGTCTTCTTTCCCCATATTCTTTTCTCTTTATATGGGTGCCTTGGAGGCCACATATTGGCAGCATCTCAGGACAGAAGGAGCCTAAGCACACTTTCGAGCATGAGTAACCACTTAAAAGAGGGCCACCTAGAAAAGGTATCTATTCAGGAATATCTACATTGGACTTTGAGTAAAAGAGAAGTAAATTACAGTCTATTAAGTCAGCATGATTTTTTTGTTGTCACAGCAGCTGGTGTTAATTAACCTGAATAATATAACCAACATAGCCAAATGAAAGGAAGTAAGAAATATCACATTGTACTTAAGGAAATAAAATGGTTTATACTGTTATAAAATAAACAGAAATGTCAGAAAGTGAGGCTGGAGGGGCAGGCAAAGAATAGATAAGTGTTTCTTGAAGTGCAGTGCATGAACTTCCTGTATTCAAATCACTTTGGGAGCCTAATTAAAGATTCAGTTTTGGGGGGCGGTGCCTGAGTGGCTCAGTCGGTTAAGCGTCAGACTCTTGATTTCTAGTCAGGTCATGATCTCAAGGTTCGTGAGTTCAAGACCCAGTCAGGCTCTGTACTGACAATGTGGAACCTGCTTGGGATTCTCCCTCTTCCTCTCTCTCTGCCTCTCCTCTGCTCAAAACAAATAAATGAACTCTAAAAAACAGAAAAGCAGTTTTGGGTACTCTACCTCAGGCCTGCAGAATCAGAATCTCTTAACAGATTGGTGGAAATGCAAACCAGTATAGCCACTGTGGAAAACAGTACGGCAGTGCTTCTAAAAATTAAAAATTAAATTACCATATGATCCAATAGTTCCACCACTGGGTATTTACACAAAGAATATGAAAACACTAATTCAAAAAGATATATGCACCCCTATGTTTATTACTGCATCACTTATAATAATAGCCAAAATATGGAGGCAATGAAAGTGTCCCTTGATAGATAAATGGATAAAGAGGATGTAATACACACATACACACACACACACACACACACACACACACACACACACACAGAGGAATATTATTCAGTCATAAAAATGATGAGATCATGCCATATGCAACAATATGGATGGATCTAGAGAGTATAATGCTAAGAGAAATAAGTCAGAGAAAGATAAATATCATTTGATTTCACTCATATGTGGAATTTAATAAACAAAAAAAAGTGAAAAAAAAAGGAGACCAAACAACAGACTCTTAAACACAAAGAACAAATTGGTGGTTACCAGAAGAGAGGTGGGGGGGATGGGTAAAATAGGTAAGGAGGATTAAGAGTACATTTATCATTGGGTGCCTGGGTGGTTCAGTCAGTTTAAGCATCTGACTTCGGCTCAGGGCATGATCTCAGTTCGTGAGTTCAAGCCCCACATCGGACTCTGTGCTGACAGCTCAGAGCCTGGAGCCTGCATCAGATTCTGTGTCTCCCTCTCTCTCTCTGCCTCTCTCCCACCAGCACTCTGTCTCTGTCTCTCTCTGTCTCAAAAATAAACATTAAAAAAATTATTAAAAAAGAGTACATTCATCATGATGAGTACTAATTAATGTATAGAGTTGCTGAATTACTATATTCTACACCTGAATTATAATACCATATGTTAATTATTCTGGAAATGAAATAACTTTTTTTTTTAAAAAAATGCAGTTTTGGGGACTCCACCCCAGACCTACAGGATCAGAATCTCTTAAAGCCCACAAAGAAACATTTTCAACAAGAATTCAGGCAATTCAAATGCACACAACAGGTTGAAAGCTACCAAGATGGATGGCAAAGGGACCTTGTGTATCCTTTTAAGGATTTCTTTATTTTACACAAAAACTACTGTGAACTGGTGAAAGGTCATAATTAGGAAAGCAATATAATCATATCTCAGTAGTGTGTTAACTCCATGAAGGTAAAGAGTTTGCCTGTTTTATCACTACTGTATCCTTAGTGCCTTAAACAGTATCTGGAATTTAGTAAGTAGCCAATAAATATTTATTGAATAAATGAATCAGATTTGAGTTCTAAAATGAGCATTGCCGAGGAAGTGCAGAAAATGAATTGGAAGGGAAGATAATGGCTGCTGAGCGACCCGTTAGGAGGTTATTAAAATTGTTGAGGTGTGCGATGATGTATTTTTAAGCTAAAGCAATAGCACTAAGCATAGAAGAGAGGGTATGATTTTGAAATATATATAGAAGAATAAATTGATGTGTCTTAGTACCTGGTTCAAGTAAGTGGATGGGGGAAAAAGAAGTCTATGAAGACTTTTTTTTTTTTCCTATCTAACGAAATTGATGATGGTGTTATTCACAAAGATCCAGAATTTAAGTCAGTTTTCAGGAAAAGATAAATTTAGTATTGGAAACACTGAGTTTGAAAGTCTGATAAAACATCCAGATATTTGGTACATGGTTGGCTGTATATTTCAGGAACACATGGAACACATGGAAAATAACTAGGCTATAGATAAAGATTTGAGAGTTTGCACTCATTCATTTATTCACTCATTCATTAAACAAACATTTACTGAGTGTCTACCTTATTAGCTGCTAGACTAGGGCTTAACATACAAAGATGTCTTCAAGAGTCTTAGAGTTCCATGAAAGGACTGAAGAATAGTAAGCTTCCTGAGAGAAGGGAAGGCCCTATACCCAGGGAGGTCAGAAGAGGGGCACCCAACCAAGCCAGGAGGTTGAGAAAGTTTCACAGTGGAGGTTCTCAGGGAAAGTGCACCAAAGGCAGAAGCACCAGCATGGTCAGAAGTCAGTTGTAGCTTATTCAAGGAGAAGCCAATTTATGCAATGAGTTGAGAAGTGAATGGGAGATTAGGAAGGACAAAGAGCTGAAGACAACTCTTCCAAGAAATTTGAATGAAAAGGAAGAGAAATGGGTCAATGGCTAAAGGGAGCATTAAAGAGGCCCCAAAATTCCATTTAGAAAAGAGAGTTGAGCATGTTTTCTTGAAGAAGGTCAGGAAAGGGTGAAGCTAAGAGGGGATGGAGACAAAAAAGTGAGGAAGCAAAATCACTGAGAAGAGGGAACAGGATGGAGTAAATTACTTGACAAAATGAGCTATGGTCAGGTGGTGGAAGATTTCTTTCACTGCTCATGGCGGGAAGAAGGTGCACAGGTCCAGATCACGCCTGGAGTCAAGAGGGTGGGGTTGGGAAGGGGAAGATGTCTGATCCAACTATGGAGAGCCTTGGTAGGGATTTTGAATATGGAGCCAGCATGGAGTACTTTTGGGGGAATTAAATGAAAAGAAAATTACACTGCTCTTTTAAGGAGGTTAAAACCAATCAACCCAACATGCCAGAAAAATGCATTATGACCATGGATGATATTAGTTTTTAAAAATATATGCTTGTTCATAAGAGACTCTTAAAAACTGAGAACAAACTGAGGGTTGATGGGGGGTGGGAGGGAGGGGAGGGTGGGTGATGGGTATTGAGGAGGACACCTTTTGGGATGAGCGCTGGGTGTTGTATGGAAACCAATTTGACAATAAACTTCATATATTGAAAAAAATAAAAAATAAAAAAATAAAAATATATGCTTGTTCCCAAATGATCGAACTCCATAGCATGTCAAGAGCCAGTTAGGTGTTTGCAACCCTGTGCCTAGCAGAGTGCCTGGCCTGATGGCCACTCAACAAATGTTTGCTGTGTGAGTCCTGGGCCTGGTGAGTACCTCTCCAACAACCTTTATCTATTCCTAACAGCTATAAATTGTGATTTATAATGAAACTAATATTCTAATTAAAAACAAATTACTAAGAATTAAAAGTAATAGCCATCTATTTCAGTAAAATAGCTTCTCATCAGAGCCCTGCAACAATGAAGATGACCAAACTTACATTCAGAAAATCTGCACACAGTTCAATGCGATTGGGAAAAAAAATAGGCTAGAATTCATGATGCCCTCTCTGGTTGCTCAGAGTGCTTTGTCAGCCTCTTTATATTCAGACAAGATTCCTTTGGATTTAGAGTAAGATTTAAATAATCTCCTAAAACAACATATGCTCAACTCATAACTGTTACCAAACTTATGTTCAGAATGCATACGCCAGTAGTTATGATTTATGCAAGAGGAGAAGGCAGTGTAGTGTGCCTGTTCATCCCTTCCCCATGTTCAGATTTCCCAAAGTTCCAATATGACAATACTCATGGAAATTTTACAATTTCATTCTTCAGGCTTGCCTCAACAGGTAATAGAAATACAATTGGATCAATTATTTCATTGTTACCACCTTACCCACAACCAGCAGCAACAATATCTTCATTACCCTCAGCAGCAGAATAAATGCCTCTCTGATAGAGCGAGGTGCTATAGCAATGATTCATAGACACAGTCCTTAAACTTGGAAAGCTTATGAGGGTCAAGTGACACAGTGGAAGAAGAAAGGACATGAACCTGTGGCTAAGTGAGGCTACCTCCCCAACTGTGTTGACTTAACCAATGCATATTCAAGCCAGAGATTCTCGACCCTCACCACACACTAAAACCTCATGAGAAACTAAAAAGTACAGTTGGAGAGTCCCTATCCAGAGTTATCTCTATCAGAATCTGGAAAAGAAGGGAGATATATTGGGGGATCCAAGAATTAATATTTTTAAAATCTCTGTGTCTTGTTTTAATTATCAAATTCTTATTTTGACACAACTATAGATTCACATGCAGTGGTAAGAAATAATACAAGGAGATTTCAAGCCTTTTACTGTTTCTCCTGATGATAACATCTTGCAAAGCTCTACTACAATATCACAGTCAGAATACTTACATTGATACAGTTAAGCTACAGAACAGTTCCATCACCACAAGGATCCCTCCTGCTGCTCTTTTCTAGCCACAGCCATTTCTCTCCCACCTCTACTCCATCCACAGCCCCTGGAAAACACAATCTGTTTTCCACTTTTGTAGTTGTATCATTTCAAGAATGTAGCACAAATGAAAATATACAGTATGGGACCATTTGGGATTAACTTTTTTCACTCAGCATAATTCCCTTGAAATTCATCCAAATTGTTATGCTTATCAATATTTTGTTCCTTCTTCATTGCTGAGCAGTGTTTCATAGTATGAATATACCCACTGTTTATTTAACCATTCACCTGTTGAAGGATATCTGGGTTGTTTCATGTTTTAGGCTATTACGAATAAAGTATCCATGAGCATTTGCATATAGATTTTTGCGTGAAAATAAGTTTTAGATGTTTGAAATAAATGCCCAAGAGTGCATTTGCTGGGCTATATGGTAGTTGCATGTTCAATTTCATAAGAAACTACCAAACTGTTTTCCAGAGTGGCAATGTATGAGAATATTAGTTTATCTGCATCCTTCCCAGAATTTGTTGTTAGTATTTTTTATGTTAGCTATTCTGTGTGTGGAAATATCTCACTGTGGCTTAAATTAGCATTTACCTGACAGCTAATGATGTCAGACATATTTTCATGTGTTAATGTGCCATTTATATATTCTCTTCAGTCTTTTGCCCATTTTCTAATTGGGTTGTTTACTTTTTAAATGTTAAGTTTGGAGAATAAATAAATATATATTTTTTTTCTAGTGACTATACCTTTTGTGGATATGTAGTTTGCAAATATATTTCTTCCTTTTTGCAAGTGATCTTTTCATCTTCTGAACTGGGTTTTTCAGAGGTCAAGTTTTTAATTTTGATGAAGTCTAGTTTGTTTATTTTTCGTCGTATGAAACATGCTTCCAGTACTGTGTTAAATAAGAGAAGTAAAAATAGATATATTTGCCTTATTCCCAACCTTAGACAAAAACCCTTCAGTTTCTCAATATTAAGTATGATGTTTGCAAAAGATTTTAGTACATGCTCTTTCTATTCTTGAGAAATATTCCATTTTTTGAGTTTTTTTATCATGAATGCATGGGTGTTTGACTTTGTACAGTGCTTTTTCTGTGCCAACTGATTAGATTATATATGATTTTTCTTCTTTAGTCAGTTAATATTGTAGATTCTGTTGATTGACTTTTGAATGTTGAACCAGCCTTGCATACCTGGAATAAATTTCACTTAGTCATGGCAAAAAATTTTTTTATACATTTTTAAATTCAATTTGCTATTATTTTGTTAAGGATTTTTGTGTCTAAATTCATAATTGATAGTGGTCTGTTTACTTGTTTTTGTCTGGCTTTGGTATCAAAATAATACCAGTCTTATAAAATGAATTGGGAAATATTCCTTCCTTACATTTTCTGGAAGAGATTATATAAAATTGATGTTAATTCTTCTTTAAAACATTTGGTACAATTCTCCAGTGAAGTTATATGACCCTTAGGAATTTCTTTTTCAGGAGCTTCTATATTACAAATTAAATGTTTTATAGAGCTCTTTGTGTTGTTTATTTTATCTTGCTTGAGTTTTGACAGCTTATGGTTTTTTGAGAAATTGATTCATTTCTTCTAAATTGTCAAGTTTATGAGTGTAAAGTTGGTTAAATAGTGTCCCCTCATTATTCTTCTAATGACTGTAGAATCTATAGTGATATCTTCTTTTTAATTCATGATATTGGTGATTTGTGTCTCCTCTATTTTTATCTTTGTCAGTCTTGTTAGAGGTTTATTGATTTTATTGATTTTTTTAAAGAATTTTTTTGTTTCATTGATTTTCTCTCCTGTTTTCTTCTTTTGATTTCTTTAATTTCTGCTTGTCATTATTTCCTTTCTTCTACTTGCTGTTTTTCTAGTTTTTTTAAGATAAAAACTTATTATCATTATTTTTTTTTATTTTTAACGTTTATTTATTTTTGAGACAGAGAGAGACAAAGCATGAATGGGGGAAGGTCAGAGAGAGAGGAAGACACAGAATCTGAAACAGGCTCCAGGCTCTGAGCAGTCAGCACAGAGCCTGACGCGGGGCTTGAACTCACGGACCGCGAGATCATGACCTGAGCTGAAGTCGGACGCTTAACCGACTGAGCCACCCAGGCGCCCCTTATTATCATTATTTTTAATTGAAGTATAGTTGACATATATTAGTTTCAAGTGTATATTTGATCCAATAATTATGTACATTATGAAATGCTCACCACAGTAAGTGTAGTTACTACCTGTCATCACACGAAGTTATTACATTATTGACTATATTCCACATGCTAGAACCCCTTTCACCTATTTTGCCTATCTTCTCCCCCTCTTTAGCATCCACTAGTTTGTTCTCTATTTCTCTTTCTTTGTTTCTATTTGTTTATATTCCACATATACATGAAATCATATGGTATTTGTCTTTCTGTCTGACATTTCATTCAGCATAACACACTCTAGGTCCATCCATATTGTCACAAATGGCAAGATTTCATTCTTCTTTTTCATGATGCAGCATTATTGTCACTGCTTTTTCAAGTATATATAGTGTTATGTTAGTTTCAGGTACAATATAACATTCAACAACTCTTTAGCACATTACTCAGTGCTCATCACGATAAGTGTGCTTTTAATTTCCTTCACTTATTTCACCCACTGCCCCACCCACCTCCCTTCTGGTAACCACCAGTTTGTTCTCTATAGTTAACAATCTGGTTTTTTTGTTTGTCTCTTTTCTCCTTTGTTCATTTGTTTTGTTTCTTAAATTCCACAAGAGTGAAATCATATGGTATTTCTCTTTCTCTGACTTATTTAACTTAGCATTATACTCTCTAGATCCATTCATGTTGTTGCAAATTGCAAAATTTCATCAGTTTTATGGTTGAGTAATATTCCATTGTGTGCATAATATATATGTATATTATATAAAATATATTCTTTATATTCATTATATATATATGTATATATCACATCTTCTTTAACCATTCATCTATTGATGGACACTTGCACTGCTTCCATATCTTGGCTATTGTAAGTAATACTGCAATAAACATATATATTTTTGAATTAGTGCTTTTGTATTCTTTGTGTAAATATTCAGTAGTTGATTTACTGGATCATGTGGTAATTCTATTTTTAATTTTTTGAGGAATCTCCACACTGTTTTCCACAGTGGCTGCACCAGTTTGTATTCCCACAACAGTACATGAGGGTTCCTTTTTCTCCACATCTTTGACAACATTTGTTTTTCTTATGTCTTTTATTTTAACTATTCTGACAGGTGTGAGGTGGTATCTCATTGTGGTTTTGATTTGCAATTCCCTGATGATTAGTAATGTCGAGCATCTTTTCATGTGTCTTTAGGCCATCTGGGTGTCTTCTTTGGAGAAATGTCTGTTCATGTCTTCTGCCCATTTTTTAATTGGCTTATTTTGGTTTTTGGTGTTTTGTTTTATAAGTTCTTTATATAATTTGGATAGCAACCCTTTATTGGATATGTCCTTTGCAAATATCTTCTCCCATTCAGTAGACTTTTAGTTTTGTTGATTGATTGCTGTGCAGAAGCTTTTATCTTAGTGTAGTCTCAGAGTTTATTTTTGCTTTTATTTTCCTTGCCTTAGGAGACATATATAGAAAACTATTTCTATGACTAATGTCAGAGAAATTATTCCTGTACTCTGTTTTAGGATTTTTACAGCTTCAGATTTCATGTTTAAGTCTCTAATCCATTTTGAGTTTATTTTTGTGTATGGTATAAAAGAGTGGTCCAGTTTCATTCTTTTCATGTAGCTATCCAGTTTTCCTGACATCATTTGTTGAAGAGACTGTCATTTTCCCATTGAATATGCTTGCCTCCTTTGTCATACATTAATTTATCATATAATCATGGGTTTATTTCTGGGCTATTATGTTCCATTGATCTCTCTATTCTGTTCCATTGATGTATGTGTTTATTTTTGTGCCAGTACCATACTCTTTTGAGTACTACACCTTTGTAGTATATCTTGAAATCTGGAATTGTGATACCTCCAGTTTTGATTTTCTTTTTCAAGATTTATTTGGCTATTCAGGGTCTTTTGTGTTTCCATACAAATTTTAGGATTATTCATTCTAGTTCTGTGAAAAATGCTGTTGGTATTTTGAAAGGGATAGCATTAAATCTGTAGATTGCTCTGGGTAGTAAGGATATTAAAAACAATATTTGTTCTTCCAATCCATGAGCATGGATTATCTTCCTATTTGTGTTGTCTTCAATTTCTTTTATTAATGTTTTATAGTTTTCAGAGTACAGCTCTTTCACCTCCTTGGTTAAGTATATTCCTAGGTATTTTATCCATTTTGGTGCAATTATAAATGAGATTTTCTTAATTTCTGCTACTTCATTATTAATGTATAGGAATGCAACAGATTTACGTATATTGGTTTTGTATCCTGTGACCTTATTGAGTTCATTTATCCATTCTAGTAGGTTTTTGGTGGAGTCTTTACAATTTTCTACATATAGTATCATGTCATCTACAAATAGTGCAAGTCTCACTTCTTCCTTACCAATTTGGATGTCTTTTATTTCTTTTTCTTGTTTAATTGTTATAGCTAGGAGTTATAGTACCATGTTGAATAAAAGTGGTGAGAATGGACACCCTTGTGTTGTTTCAGACCTTCAGGATAAAGCTCTCAGTATTTCTGTCTTCAGGATAATGCTCTCAGTTTTTCCTCACTGAGAATGATATTAGCTGTGGATTTTTCATATTAGGCCTTTATTATGTTGAGGTATATTCCCTCTAAACCTACTTCGTTGAGGGTTTTTATCATGAATGGATATTGTACATTGTCAAATGCTTTTTTTCTGAATCTATCTAAATGATCATATGGTTTTAATCCTTCTTCTTGTTGAAGGTATCACGTTGACTGAATTTCAATTTTTTTATCTTTTAACAAACAAGCTCTTAGTCTTACAGATCTTTCTTTGTTTCTTTTAGTCTCTATTTATTTGCACTCCAATCTTTATTATTTCCTTGCTTCTGTTAACTTTGTGCTTTGTTCTTCTTTTTAGAGTTCCTTTGTGTATAAGATTAGATTGAGATTATTCCCATTTCTGGAAGTAGTCCTCTATCACTATTAATTTCCCTCTTAGAATTGCTTTTGCTGCATTCCAAAGATTTTTAACTGTAGTGTTTTCATTTTCATTTGTCTCTAGGTATTTTTTGATTTCCTCTTTGCTTTATTCACTGACCCACTGGTTATTTAGTAGCATATTATTAGGCTCCACATTTGCATTTCTTCCAATTGTTTTCCTTGCAATTGATTTTTAGTTTCACACCAGTATGGTGGAAAAATATGCTTAATATTATTTCATATTATTAATTAATAATAATTAAATAGTCATATGACTAATTCTGGGGGATGTTCCATGTGCACTTGAATAGAGTACGTTTTCTCCTGTTTGGGGGTATAATGTTCTGTATATATCTGTTAAAGTCCATCTATTCTAAAATATCATTCAAAGTCACTGTTTCCTGATTGATTTTCTGTCTAGATGATCTATCCAGTGAGGTAAATGGGATCTTAAAGTTCCCTGCTATTATTGTATTACTGTCGATTTCTCCCTTCATGTCTGCTAATATTTGTTTTATATATTTAGGTGCCCCTATGTTAGGTGCACAGATATTTGCAATTGTATCCTCTTATTAGATGGATCCTTTTATCACTATGTTGAAGTTTTCTGACTCTTGCTAAAGTTTTTGTTTTATAGTCTATTTTGTCTGATATGTGTATTGCTACCCCAGCTTTTTTTTCTTTCATTTGAATTGACTATCTTTTCTCATCCTTTCACTCACTCTTTAGATTTAAAGTGGCATTATATAATGGATCTTGGTTTTTTATCCACTCAGACTCCCTGTCTTGATTGTAGCATTTATTCCATTTAAAGTAATTGTTGATAGAGGTGCCTGGGTTGCTCAGTCTGTTGAGTGTCCAATTTCAGCTCAGGTCATGATCTCGTGGTTCATGGGTTCGAGCCCTATGTCGGGATCTGTGCTGACAGCTCAGAGCCTGGAGCCTGCTTCAGATTCTGTGTCTCCTCTCTCTCCGCACCTACCCCACTCATAATCTCTCTCTCTGTCAAAAATAAATAAAAGTAAACATTAAAGTAATTGTTGATAGGGGTGTACTTATTGTATTTATTGTTAATTGTTTCCTGGTTGTTTTTGTAGTTCTTCTCTGTTCCTTTCTTCTTCTCTCACTCTCTTTCTTCCCTTCTGGTTTATTAGAGTTATTCTTGGATTTCCTTCTATTTTTTGTGTATCATAGGTTTTTGGTTTGTGGTTACCACAGCATTCTTTTATCAAATTCTATGTGAATAGCAGTCTATATTAAGTTTATCATCACTTAATTTTGAAAACATTATAAAAGCACTAATTTTTTACTCCCCCTTCCATGTTTCAGGTGCATGAAGTCATATTTTACATCTTTTTATTTTGTGTATCCCTGGACTACCATTTGTATATACAACTGATTTTATAACTTTAGTGTTTTAAACTATATACTGGCTTTGTAAGTGATTAATCTACTGCCTTTACTAAATGTTTGCTTTTACAAATGAAATTTTTCCTTCCCTAATTTGCTTCCAGTTACAGCCTTTTCTTTCCACTTAAAGAATCCCCTTTTAACATTTCTTCTAAGGCTAGTTTGGTGGTAATGAATTCTTTTAACTTTTGTTTCAGAAACTCTCTCTCTCCTTCAATTATAAATGAGCACCTCTAGGTGAAGTATTTTTGGTTGCAGGTTTTTTCCTTTCAGCACTTTGAATGTATTATACGACTTTCTTGCAGCCTGCAAATTTCTCCTGAAAAATCAGCTGACAGATTTATGTGGTTTTCCTCTTATGTAACTGTTATCTTTTCTCTTACTGCTTGGAAGATTCTTTCCTTATCCTTAATTTTTGCTATTTTAATTATTATGTTTTTTGGTGTGGGCATCCTTAGGTTCATTTTGTTTGGCACACAAACCTGGATGTCTGTTCTCTTCCCCTTCCTTCCTGAAAAGGAAACTTTTCAGTTATTATTATTTCATATAAGTTTTCTGCTTCCTCTCTCCTCTGTGACTTCTATAATGTGAATGTTGTTAGGCTTGATGATGTTGCAGAGGTCCCTTAACTTATCACATTTTATTATTTGCCATTCAGCTTGGTTGCTTTCCATTACCTATCTTCCAGATCACTTATCTGTTCTGAATTTTTAAATCTGATATTGATTCCCTCTGGTGTGTTTTTCATTTCAGTTATTATATTCTTCAGCTCTGACTGGTTACGTTTTATATTTTCTATCTCTTAGTTGAAGTTCTCACTGGGTTCACCCACTCTTCTCTTAAGTCCAGTGAGTATCTTTATAACCATTACTTTGGTTACATTTGGATATATTTATCAGGCTTATTGCTTATCTCCATTTCATTTAGCTTTTTCTGTGTTTTTATCTTGCCTTTTTATTTGGGACATATTCCTCTGTCTCTTCATTTTTCTATAACTCTCTGTTTCTATGTATTAGGTAGGTTAGCTATATCTCCTGGTCTTGAAAGTAGTAGCCTTGTATAGAAGGGGTCCTGTGGATCCCTGTAGTGCAATGCCTCCTGATCACCAGAACCAGGTGCTCTAGAGGTGCCTCCTCTGTAGTTTGCAGGTGCCTTTCTCTTGTGGCTGAGCTAGGATTATTGCAGGCATCCAGCTGCAATGACACTACACCTGCTGTAGAGGTACTGGTGGAAAGGATTTCCTCTCTGTACCGCTGACTGTGTGGCCTAGCTGTAGCCACTGCTGGCTTGCCTGTGGGTGGGGCTTGCTCTGAGTGGTCTCCAATAAGCCCCCATGACTGCTACAGGTGCACTGATAGGTAGGACTTGCTCTCTGAAAGGCTAACTGTGAGGCCTGACTGTAGGAACAGTGGCAACACTGATGTGTGGAATTAAGTCCCCCCTCCCCAGAGCAGTAATACTTTGGAGGGGTGCTGGTTCCAGCCACAGATCCCTGCTGGATGTAAGCACTGTTGTTATTTGAGACCTTTTTTTTCTTTTCAGCCAGAATAAACAGACTAGAGAAGGGAATAAATAAGAGGAAGAAAAGGAAGGAAAATATATGTGTGTATGTGTATGTGTGTGTGTCTGTGTGTGTGTGTATGTATGTGTGTGTATATATATATATATATATATATATATATATATATATATATATATAATAAGAATTGACCAAGAATCAAATCAGAAAATACAAAACCGCTAGACCTATATCTGATGGTGCCTTGAAACCAGTGGCTGTGCTGCACTGGTCTGGAGGCGGGGCTGTCTGGTTGGGTCAGTGTCAATCGTGCTCTGTTAGATACACAGTTATCAGGCACAGAGGGCTGGGTCCCGCCCCTCACTGTTGACCCCTTGTCCATCCCCTGAAGCCCCACCTTGTTGGTGATGGACAGAGAAATGGCGACACCCCAGTCTCTTCTCCCCCGACAGGGTGTCCCAAACCACTCTGTTCAAGCCATCTTCACAGTGCCTGGCAGGTGCAAGCCAGCCTGTTTGTTCTTCCTCTCCACAGTCCCCAGGCGATGGGCTGGGAGGTCTTAAAGGATCCAGCTCCATGTGCCCCTGTTCTGGGGTAGAGCCACTCTGCCCAGTCAGCTGACAAAGGGCCTCTGGCTGGCAGACACCTGCAGGGTCTTTTGTCCTTGGAGTGGCTTTTTGCCTTCTTCCCATAGCTCCCAAGGGAAGGGACTGCTCTCTCAGACTGCACCTCTGAGTTTGCTACAGAGCCCAGAGCTGACTCTCCTCCTCCTGAGGTGTGAGGTGTGTGTAAGGACAGCCACTCCAGTCCAGAGAAAGCCCTGCAGTTAGACATCGGTTCCTTCTCCATTTTTTCCATTCCCCAGTCCATGTTTTTTCTCGTGTCCGTATACAATCCTACACTTCCACAGCCTCTCTATCTTCCTTTTGTCTCTCCACAGAAGGGGATCCCTCCCGTCTATTCCTATGCCACTCGTTTTATCTCCCAGTTCACAATCACACACCTATGGCCCACCAAGCTGTCCCCGTGGGCAACCTAGAGATGTTTCTGTCATTCTGTAGCCCTGATTCCTGGAATCCCCAGTCTTTTGGCCTCAATGCTGTTGTGTTTGAGGGACAAGGGAACTTCGGGTCCCCCTACTTCTCTGCCATGTTGACTCCTCCACCTTTGTTTAGTAGTTCTATTAATTATTGAGATTTGGGTTTTCTCTTTTCAGCTCTATCAGTTTTCTTTCATGCATTTTGAGGATCTGTTTGTGCAAAGACATTTAGGAAAGTTACATGTCTCTCTCGTGACATGTTTCATCATTATGCAGCATCCTTTTTGGTCTCTAGTAATTTTCTTTGCCATGAAGTCTACTTTATTTGATATTAACATGGCCACTCCTACTTTTTTATTATTGTTTTCACAGTGTATCCTTTCCACCCTTTTATTTCCAACTTAATATGCTGCTGTAGTTGAAGCAAATATCTTATGAACAGCATATCATTGTAATATGTCTTTTAATCCACTCTGTACCAATTTCTGACTTAGTTTATTTAGACCATTTACATTTAAAGTAATACTGATATGTTAGTACTAAATCTTCCATTTTATCATTTGTTTTCTGTTTGTTTCCTCCAGTGTAGTTTCCATTTCTCTTTCCATATCTTCCTTTGGAATTTTTGAACATTTAAAAAACTTTAATCTTGATTTATAGTATTTTTTTAGTATTTAGCTTTATATAATTTTCTTAATGGTTGGTATGGGTATTATAATATGCACATACATTGTCCCATTATACTAGTATCAACATGTTATCACTTTGTAGAAATCTTACCCTCCCTACCTTTTCTTTTTTTAAATTTTTTTTTCAACGTTTATTTATTTTTGGGACAGAGAGAGAGAGAGAGACAGAGCATGAACGGGGGAGGGGCAGAGAGAGAGGGAGACACAGAATCGGAAACAGGCTCCAGCCTCTGAGCCATCAGCCCAGAGCCTGACGCGGGGCTCGAACTCACGGACCGCGAGATCGTGACCTGGCTGAAGTCGGACGCTTAACCGACTGCGCCACCCAGGCGCCCCCCTACCTTTTCAATATAATAACAAAAAATATTTCTTTTACATATAGTGAGCACTACATCTGATGGTGTCATATTTTTTATTTTATCACATATAAATTAAGAAACTCTGATAAATTGACTTTTACATTTACTTTTTTAAGCTACTCTTATATTCTTTTACCTAGTGTTGTGTTTTTAAGTCTTTTTTATAATTTCTTTGTGTTTAGAGAATTTACTTGAGCCATGCTTTAGAGGTAGGTGTGCTACCAAGAGATTCTTCTGGTTTTCCTTCTCCAGAGAATGTCTTTATTTTTCCTTCATTCCAGAAGGATATTTTTGTTGGATATAGCATTCATGACTGACAGTTCTTGTCTTTCAATACTTAAAAATTGTTGTGCTACTTCCTTTTGGTCTCCAGGCTTTCAGATTATAAATATAAAAACATTCAAATTGGTACTATAAATAGTATATTGTTTCTCTCTTGTTGCTTTCAAAGTTTTTTCCTGTTTAATTTTCAGAAGTTCAATTATGATGTATCTGAACAGGGATTTCTTTGGGTTTATCCTACTTGCGCTTTGTCTGACTTCTTGAATATGTAGGTTTGCCAAATTTGAAGAGTTTTCAGCCATTATTTCTTGAAATACCTTTTGAATCTCACCATCTTTCACCTCTCTTCCTGGGACCCTGATGACTGAAATATTAGTTCTTTTGCTATTGTCCCACAGGTCCCTATGACTGTCCTTTTTTCTTTTAGTCTATTTTCTCTCTTTCGTTAATTTTTGGCAGGTTCTACTGATGTTTCTTCAAATTCATGGATTCTATCCTCTGTCATCTCCACTGTACTATTGAGCCCATCACGCAAAGTTTATTTTCAGTTATTATATTTTTCAATTCTATAACTTCTATTTAATTATTTTTTATAATTTCTATTTCTTTTCTGAGATTTCTAATTTTTATTTTGTTTCAAGAGAATTCATAATTACTTGTTGAAATAATTTTTGATGGCTGCTTCAAAATCCTTGTCAGAGAATTCCAACATCTGATTCATCTCCGTATTGGCACCTGTTGTCTTTTCCCATCCTGTTGTACTTTCCCTGGTTCTTCCCATAATATGTGATTTTCAGTTGTATTCTAAAATTTTTAGGTATTATGAAATGATAATATTTAATCTTTGTTAGCAGACAGTTCCTTGTTGAAGTATAGCTTGAGGGTCAGGTTGGTAAGTATGTTTGGCTTCTGGCCATGCCAGCAAAAGTGAGGCATTGACTCAAATCACCTTGTGATCTCCCCAATTGGTCCTGGTAGCCCTCAGCAAGCAGAAATCAGAGGGCTGCCTCATATGATTTTACTCCTACAGGGAAGAGATGGAGGCTCAACTCTTTACTGGTTCCCTCTGACACAAAGGGCAAGGGTAAAGAAGACTGTCAATTATCCCACTTATTGCCATCTTTTTCTGCCTTCCTGTTGCTGGGTAGAGGTGGAGGCTCAGCTTGCCACTATACCCTGGCAGGGACAGCAGAGCATTGCCTATTTTTGCCAGGTGGAGAAATAAAATTTGAGGGGTATTGAGGAGGACACCTGTTGGGATGAGCACTGGGTGTTCTTTGGAAGCCAATTTGACAATGAATTTCATATTTAAAAAATAAATGAATAAAAAATAAAATTAGTTCTCTGTTCCCCAGGGTCACCACTCAATGGGGGAAATGAGCGCATCTATGCTTCACTGCTAGGAGTTGAGGATCAGCATCTTGCTGGATCAGGTAAGTCATGGAGAGAGGGTGGTGAGGTGCAGTTTTGACGTTGGTGTTTGGTTGGAGTAGGTTATGTTGCCAAAAAGTTTCTTCTGTTATCAGGTCATCCTTTCATGAGTTCTTTGACCAGAGGAATTGGCTTTTCCTGGAGGTTTTTTTCTGTTTTATTGTTTTTTCCTGTGCCTGTTGGCAGTTTAGGTCACAGGGGAGTCAATAAAGAAACCCAGGGAATTCACTGCTTTGTCATTCTTTTATCTTTCAAAAATTTATGCTTTTTAGTTGTAGTTGGGGTGAACCTGGGAAAAATGAGCTAATCCACATATTGGGGGAAACTCCTGAGTGTTTCTAATGAGAAGCTAAGATTCAAAATGCTGATTTAGGCCAAATGATTCTCCTGGATGATATGTTTCCCTATATAATTGGTTGGTTGTTTGAATGACATGATGAAATTCTACCAATATTGATTAAGTTTTCACTGATTGCTTGCTATATGCCAGGCAATTGTGTATATGCTGTAAATTGAAAAGAGAGAAAAATAAAGTCCTTCCCTTCATGGAGCTTACATTCTAGTGACTAGGATGGGAGAAGGATGCTTGGAAGACAAAACCATCATCATCACTGCAACTCCACCCATAAGTTCTTTGGCATCTCCTATTGAGGCCACTGAACCACTTAACTGATCTTTCCTTCTTTATAACATCCCTCTCTAAAGAAGATGCAGAAGCTTCTCTTCCTTATTAGGATCAATGAATGACCACATCTGTCTCAAGTCTTAACACCCTCAGCTGACAGACTATCACTACCAAGTAAAGTGAACTCAACAAGACTTTAAAGCTCCTCCACAAACTCCAGAATTATCTCCTGCCACAATTTCAAAACCCTGTGACTTCAGCACCATGTTGCATCCCACCTCTTGCCTTTTTCCCATGCTGCTTTCTCTGGACTACCCCATTCTCCTCGAATGCTGGGTGAAATTCTGTGTTATTTTTCATTGATCTCTTTTCTGTGGTCCTGGCCCTTTGGGATCCTGTGTCCTTAAGAAAAATAATAATCTGGTTTACAGGAACTTGGAAGACATTATCAAGGGTCAAATGTGCTACAGAAAGAGAAAGTATCTGCCTATCAGAGGTAAGCTAACACTTAATCAAAAGTCCACATTTTTAAGTATCTTACATAGGCACAAGAAATCCCTTTTCAGTGTCCCAGGATCACACATTATTTTACCTCAGCTCCAGCTGCCATTAAACACAGAAGCTTAAGCATCAACAATACTGTGATAGAGACAGATAAAGCAATATCAGGATAGAATGAATCTCTTCACCATCACAGTCTTCTCCCTCTCTCATGCCATCACACACAAACACAGATGGATCTGAGCTTCAAGGATCTTTGGCATTGATTCCCTTCCCTGTGCCAGGAGCTGTAAGTCAACAAATGAACCCTCTGATGACATAGATCTAAGATATCATCTAGAGAAGAGTTTCTCCATAGGTGAACGTTGAGATCCACTGACTTATCTATTAAACAGAGCCACCTAGGGGTCACTCCCATTCTCTTAGAATACTTTCCACCTTTCCTTAGGCCAGAACGCTAGGTGTGCATCAAAATGTCACAGAGAACTTGTCATAAATGAAGACTCCCACATCCTCATTCCCACATATTGGATACATTAGTTCTGCATTTACTAAAAGTAGAACATTAGTTCTGCATTTACAACAGTAGAACTGAGTAGAACAGAAAACATAAAAATACATCCCAAGTAGTAAGGTTAAGAATGGTTCCTGGAGATTATATTTCTGTGAGTGAGTCAGAGTGTGTGCGTGCACGTGTGTGTGCGTGTGTGCGCACGTGTTCATGTGTGCATGAGCACGTGCACCTCTTCCTCCCTGATTTCCCTCTCCAGAGTTCATCCTGACCTCTTCTGAACTACCCATACACTATTCTTGTGGCACTTGCCACTCTGACTGTAGCATATTTGTTAACATGTCTGTTTTGCCTAATAGACTGAGGTTGTAGACTGAGTTAGCTTCATCTCTGTATCCATTCCAATACTTGAAACATAGTGGATATTCACTAAATTGGTAATTCAGAAATAAATAAATCAAGAATCATCAGTGGATGCTAAAATTAATGGGTAACAGTTTGGTGACAAACAGAATATGTATGTGGTATGCTGTGGTTGTGTTATATATTGCCCTTATTTTTTAAGAAATACACGTTGAAGTATTTGAAGTGAGGAGTGGGAGACAAAATGTAACTCCTCTGTAAATCTAAAATTATTCCAAATCAGAGTATAAAAATGTATGAATAAATGAATTAACAACAAAAATCATAAAAAGAGTAATGGTCTTATGGTTACCTGGTCATAAAGACAACCAGACTACATTTGTATAATTCCGCTCAGTTTAGGTGTGTTAGGTTCCAAAACCACAAGCCAAGAATCAAGTCCAGACCTGCTCTGTCCATAAAACATAAAAAATAGGGAGCCTTGGTTATTCCTATGTGTACCACAAATCCATCTCATTTAGCTGAACTGATGAATCACTAAGTAGTTATGAGCTGGTAACCAGTCCATGCGATCTAAAGGTCTAAATGGTGTGAGTCACCACTGGCCATGTAAACACACCATCTGCCTCAGCCCCTCACCAGGCACATAGGTAGCCCCATGATGACCCAACCCCACCAAGGGGGTTCTAAGTTCCAAGGTTCTAAGGGTCTTCTAAGTTCCTGTAGAAAACCCCCATCAGCAAGCTCATTTAGAAAGAACTCCCTTGCAAAATTTCTATACAAGTTTATGTACACGTGCTTTATTATTTCATCAAAACTGTACGAGGGCAAGGCTTGGTTCAGTGCTCTGCAGATATTATATTAGCACAATACTGCCAGACTGAGGGTTCTGATTCAAATGGCCAGATGTTTCAAACACTAACAGTTGCAGCTGATTTGGGTTTTATTCAGTGATTTTACTATGTGTCTGACCAAATTGCATAAATCAAGTGTTCTATCAACATTGGGAAAACCTAACTACCTAATACTCAAATCTCTTTTGGCCTGGGGTGACAGCAGATAGCTTTGGGGTGATAGGAACAGATGACCCTTTGGCAATTGTACCCTCTTTGTGAAGCCAAGTAACATGTGTCTGCACAACTGCTGGCTGGCTCCAATATGCAGGAAGGGATGAGGAAAGGAAAAGGTGATGGTATGTGCTTCCTTCACCACAGCTTTGGGGGAGATGCCCATAATATGTAGCCCCAAGGCCTGTATTCTGCTCACCACATTGAAAACTTTATTTCCCTTTTCACCTTTGAGGCTCTTAATCCTCTACCTTTGTTTTCTATGTCCCTGGACACTCTGTAGTCCCCAGAGAATTTAGGGTCAAACACGGTCATTCATAGCAATATCCACAATAAAATGCTATGGTATGATGGTCTTTAACCCTAATTTTAATTTCTCTCCTAAAATACGGTATTTCCTGAAAACAAAGATACATTCAAGGAAGAGACAAAGGGATTTAGGGGAGAAATTAAAATGAGATTTAAAAAATTCCTAGACTCCAGTCCCAACTGAATCACAGTGAGTTGGGTGACATTATGCTAATTCCATAACTTGTCTTCTTAACTACAAAATGACAGTTAGGGCTTCATGGCCTTTGAGATCACTTTTAGGTCCAAAATTTAGTGCTTCTAAGTAAATTTCTCTTTTGTATAAGTAAGCCATTCAGGAGACTGAACAAACCAAACTGACCATGTTTTTCCATACATTTCTTATTCAAGGTGACCCTTTGGAATGTTCTCAGACCTAGGATCTAGTCCTGTAAGTAATATTCACATGTGTGTATGTGTGAAAAAAAATAGACACATACATATACGTGCACATCTATACACCGTATAAGATATACATGATGCATATACATACACACACAATATATATAAAAGATGCCAATCTAAAAACATTGCAAAGGTCACATTTACACAAAAGATACAGAACATCTCTGTAAGAGTATTGACAAGAACCAGAGACAGGCCACCACAGGACCAGCAAAAATACCCAGAATGGGAGGACAGGAAGCTTCAGGAAAGACATCCTCAAAGGCATTTACATGCACACCACACCTGCCTGTGCATATTTAATGAGAGCTCAGACACACGAGATGGTGCTAATGTAGATAAAATATGGATAAGGAGAGACCAGATATCAGCTAAATGAATAAAATTGAGACATTGGGAAAATGAAACATAGCCCTTCAAGCCAAGTGGCCAACATCAATATCCAATTCGGAAAAGTTTGGAAAGGTGATGTGCAGACTACCAAACAGAGAAGAAACTCAGAATGCTACTTGCTGCATACCCATATACAAACAGGACTGCAGATCCTACAGGTGAGCCTGTGGTGGGGCAGACTAGTGCAGGCTGCAGGTCAAATACATGGATCCCAGACTTGGTTCTACCATTACCTACAAGTGTATTAACTAACTTTCTGCCCATATATCTTGCCACAAAATCAAGATACCATCAGCTCTACTTTCTCACAGAGTTGTTGGAAAAGCAAAACAAGAGAATGGATGTGAAACCCCTTGCAGAAATGTATTATCTACAATGTATGCAAATACAAATCATTATTTTTATTCGATCATGAGGACCTGGTTACACTGTATTATTCGGAGAGGACTTCAGAATGTAGGCAACTCTCCCATCCAAAAGGAGTTTTGGCAGGAAGCATATTATGTCAGTAACTAGCACCCCCAATAAGTATTTGGTATTTTCACTTACAACTATACAATTCATTTTCAGCCCCTTCAGCTCTATAACTCTCATGACACAAAGGAGTGTGTTCTTATCATCAATTATGGCTCTTTTTGATACTAACTTCTAAAGGACAGTGAGCACCCCTGCTCCTTGCACAAATTTGCACTGATCAAATCCCTCAGGTTTTCCCCACTGAAGACCATTTTTGCTAGGGCCCCTCTGTCCTTCTGTTCTCCCAATGTCTCTTATATTCCCTTGTCCATCTACCTTCATACCGAATGGGTCTCATGAATGGCGACTTCCATCTTGTACCTGCCATCACCCTGGTGCAGGTGTCTAGAGTCACCCCTGGCTAATGATACCAGCTTTCAACCTCTTCTCCTGCCTGCGGTCTCTAATATGTTCAACTTAAGTCTACTATCAGATCATCTTCTTTTAAGATGCTGCTTTAATCACATCATCTATTTCTATTTTGCTTTTTTTTTTTAACTAAAAAAAGGAACACAACTTCTTTATAAATGTTTTTATCAATTCAAAAATATATAAAGAGGAAAAAAAAAAGGATCATTCTTGCTCTTTCCTGTAAGGTAAGCATGGGGCATAACTCAGCTAAGGGTATAGCTCAGAGAAGGTAGTTCTGCACATGTTAAGTTAAATGAGTCCTGGTTATAGCTTTCTACTATAGGTCTATAAGGACAGAACTTGTGGAGGAGCAAGGATTTTGCATTTCCCTTAGACCTGTGGCTTGGAAACTGCACTCCTTAAGGCAGTGGGGCCACATGCCAAATGTGGTATCTCTAGATACCAAAGAGGGGTTGAGGTGTTTAAGGGGCTTCTTGCCCTCTACAGTCAGAGCATCTCCACGCTTCTCTATTTCCCATAGTGAGTTTTCAGGTAAATTATCATTTGAAGTAAAAGACCTGTTGCAAACAAATAAACAAGCAAACAAACAAAAGTTTGAAACCATTCTTCACAGACTATCTTCCTTAAATATCTCTTCTTTCAGACTGGATCCTAATAAGTGCTAGAGAGCTGACAATTTGAGATTATTTTCTCTGACAAGAGTCTATAAGGCAGATGGTCTATGTTATTGATTGAGCAGAGATTGATATGTTTTAAATATAAGGCAAAGAAGGGGTTGGATTGATATTCTGTTATGAAGTCTTCAAAATGATACTCTGAGATCCCTGGGGGGGAAGGGACGGTGTCTCACATGTCTTGTGTATACCCCACAATCATCCAAAACAGTGTCTTGAATTTTATAAGTGTCCATGATCACTGTGAACTGTATTGAATCCATTTTGGCCAGCAAGCTTACTTTTGCCTTAGTTTCTCATCTGAGTTTATGCCTGTGTGTGTTTTTAGAGCCATTAATGTCAAAGGTAGATCCAGGTATCCTAGCACATCTTATAAATTTCCCAACAGAACGCCAGGTAAGATGGGAAGTATTTACAGTCTCCTCCCCTCATCTACTTTCTCCTGGCTCCATAAGTGTCTGGCCTGAAGTGTTCCACCCAAAAAGGCTCTGCTATAACAGCCCACTCCACCTTTGTCAGAGGAGCAGCTAATCTGGTTCCAACCCCCATGGAATTGTCTTCCTTTATACCAACCCTACACTGAGTGTCAATAAGTAAAATTTCCCCTTTATTCCTCATCTTTATCAAAACATAGCCATCCTGTGCCTCACACCTACATTTTATTCCAGCTGATCCTATAATAGAATTAACAATCTATGGCCTATGATGAATCATCATGCTTCTACTCCATGATACACATTTTCATTTTTATAGAAGCTAATAATGATTAACCCAAGTAATAAGGAGGGGGTGATATTTTAAGGTTATAAGAGCCTTCAAATCAGAATAAGTAGTTGACATCATAATCATCTCACCTGCCTGGGTCTTATTATGCAGGTATAAGAAAACAGCTTGCACAATTATCTTTCCATAAATGTCAGAATAAATAAAAGAATACTCTTTCCCATAACTACATTATACACCTAGCACACTCTAGACTTGACCTCACTTATTGAGCAAAGTGAAGGCCTCCCATTGGCACAAAGATATTCTTCAAACATCTGTATCTGCTACAGTTCACACACCGCACTAACTACTGAGGTTATGAAAAGGACAAAGTTCCTACCCTAATGGGCATATAGTCTGGTGAAGAGACAGACATTAAAAAGGCAATTTAAATGAAGCATATTAAGGGACCTTATACAGAAAGAACAGGAAGTCCAGAGCAAGAACACCCATCCTGGGCTAAGAAATTCACACCACAGGTTTATTGTACCTTTCCTCTCTCTGTCCTTAACTTCATCACCACTTTCTCCTCTATACCCATCTCCTGCTCCATGGGACAAAGACTGAGGTTCATCACCATAGACACCAGTAACACATGCCTCCTTCTATGTGTTGAAGGCAGTCTCTACTGAAAACATTTCTGAGTTATCTATGGCCTAATATGTTAGCTTTAAGGATGATAATGGTAGAAAAGATGAGTCTAAAGAATACAAAATTCTAAAGACATCCTCAGTGAACTATAGTTCCCACCACAAATAGGAAACACTCTATGAAGAAGAGTCAGTTCTCTAACCCTCCAGGGCTATATTTTTTTTTCATGGTTCTCTGGATAAACCAAGTACACTTAGATGAAAATTTATTGAGTATCTGCTGCATATCAGGCAATGTGGTAAGCAACAGGAATACAAAGATTTTTTAAAAATCCAAAAACTAAAAACCACACGCCTCTTGCTATCCAAAAGGTTAGAAGATGGTAGGGGAGAGAAATATACAACCAAATAATTGTAAAGTGGCATTATAATAGCAATAAGAGAAGTTTAAAGCAGGTGCTTTGGGTCATGAAGTGATCACTTCTGCTTGGATAGGATGCTAGGTATCCTCTATTTGCCCTTTCAGATACACTCCTCAATCTTCATCCTGCTCTGTGCCCCAGGAAGCTAACTGATATGATCTATATGAAAGGCTTCCGTGCTCTCTCCTGTCCTCCTCCCATTGGTTTTCAGCCAGTGGTGAATGCCAGCAGGTGACTGAAGGGAAGGAAACGAGAAAGGTTAGGGCACTTGTTCCCTTAGCTCCTTTTCTGCAAAAGGAGGACTGTGGGCTGGCTGCATCTCTCAAACAGTCTTCTTTGTCTGTTTCTTCTGTCCTTCTGGTAATATCTCTCTTCCCCAGGGAAGAGGCAGATGACAGCCCCCTGTTATAGCCTCAGGGTACTTATTACTCTGTCCTGTGTGATTTTCCCACATCATGCCAACATCTCTGTAAATAGTCTCTTTATTAAACTCTCCGCTAGTTATCCCTTTGAATGAGCTATTTCTTGCCAGACTGACACAGGTGATTCAAGAAAGAATTCATAGAGAGATGAGTTGAAGGGGGTTGACAAAGAAATTAGAGGGAGAAAGAAAATCCAGTTGCAGAAAGAACACATGCAAAGGCAAGAAAAGAAATTGCAAGGCATACTTAACAAATTATTCATAGTTACGTATGCCTGATGCACAGGATGCATGTGAGAAAACAGAAGGAAAGACAACCAGAGCAGAGGATGGGGCCAGAGACAGGACTTCAGTGCCATGAGAGGAAGTTTAGAGTTGGTCTTAGAGCCACACAAGTATAAAACATGATCAGTTTTAATCTGAGAAGGTAGTATGAGACCAAAATCAGGCAGACGCAATGATAGGCTACTACAAAAGTCCAGACAAGTGGTGTTTTGAAATATGCTGTAAAAATGGTGACTCTTCTTAATTACAAATCTCCATCTATCCACACAACCACATTAAGAAAGGGAGAAATGCGTGGGGGTGGGGAAGCTGAGATGGAAGTAACAGTGACTAATTAGATCAAGAGATTATAAACAATGAGAAGTGTGGGCTGACTCCCAGATTTCTTGTGAGGGAGGATGGTGATATCATTAAGACTGGGAGTCTAAGAAGAGGAAGACATTTAGGAGGAAAATAGTTCCATTTTTGTCCTTCTGCCAGTGATAGAAGCACGGACAAGAATAAGACTAGCCTAGACACAGTACACATCAGTTTGTACTTAATAGCATTGGGAAAATGACCTACCAGTTGATTCAACTTCAGTAAGTGATACTCTCTTCAACCAGGCAAGACCATCAGAAAAGGGGTATGGTTCTTACGGTCAGCTCTGAGGTCTTTCATAACACCTGGCTCCCTTAAGAACACCATACTACCTGCCCCCACCAGTTCCTAATGTTCACAATATGAATTCTGTGTCCATTAGTGTGAAACCACCTGTTAAAGTTAAGATGGCCAACTGTGACACTGTGGGGAGAGTAATAGCAAAATAGGAGGGAAAATGTATTCATCTTCTATCTGAAGATTATATTTCCACTTGTAATATATGACACATTAATAGATCAAGATCCACTTGATCTAATTAGTCACTGTTACTTCCATCTCAGCTTCCCCACCCCCACGCATTTCTCCCTTTCTTACTGTGAAATTGGAAACCAAGGCGTTTTTTTTTTAATCCATTTCTCACTATGATGGTATGTTGAAAGACAGGCAAGTGACAAAGGGCAGAAGAAACAGAGAAGGCGATTGTGAGAATTGTTACTCCCATCCTCCAGCCTCCATCCCACAAAGAAGATGGTTATTTTGAAATACGTAAGTTGTCTCAAATTTTTGCCATCTCATTTCTCCCAAAAGAATGAAGGACAAAGCTCTGAATAGCTAAGGATTTTGACTGGATATGCAGTTTCTTGATTTGGTTTGGCCAGAAGATCATCTCAGAAGCATAATAATGGACCAAGTCTAGACTCTTATCTTTGGAGAGGAGCCAGCAGTCTATAAATGGCGCTTCATATGCAGCTGGACAACAGCATACCTTTTCCTAGAATAGGAGTGAATTCTCCAATTTGATACTTCCATTAGGCATGCAACTCTTTCCAAACGTAGATAAATGACTGGTAATACTCCAGAACTATAAATCTCATGGCCAAATCAACGAAACAAATAAACAGAAAGGATGAAGGACATGGCATAGTCTCCTCCATTATTATTCAATACCTGCTTTATTTAACTCTTTGTTCTTCCTCATCCCTCACAACCTGACAGTCCAACTCCTAGTCATACCTCAAAGCCCAGTGGAGTAGTAGGTTATGTCAACTTCCTAAATCAGAACTAAGCCTATCTTTACTCGGGAATTTTACATTTGTTTCTATTATCCGTTTCATTACACAGAACTGAATCCACCATTGGCATGCCTGTCTCCTCTGCTAGACTCTAGTTTCTTTGAAGCAGAAAGTGTGTTTTATTTATCAATGTCTTTCTAGGGCTTGGTCCAGGGCCTGGCACCTACTAGATATTCATGGCGTGTGTACTGAATGCCAGTGGGTTGAATTTAGGGCAGACCCTGTGTTAGAGGGCCAGACACAAATGGAAAAAGGAGAAAGACTGAGTATGCTGTGAATGGCAATTTCTAGGCTCCCTACATGTATTCACTCATTAAATCCTCACAGCAGCCTTAAGAAAATATTAAGATCCCCATTTACCAATGAGGAAACTGAAGCATAATTGGAAACCATGAAGTTTGAGTCTGTAGCCTATCCCCTTAATCTCTATCCCACACTACTTCTCAGTAAAGCCAGTATGTGCATTTGCGTAATACACTGTACTTTAGTCTTAGTTTCCTCCTGGGCTCCCTAGAATTCATTTAGACAAAGAATTATTTTCCTCTGGAGTCCATCTTATGGCCCATTCCCCCAGCATGCCTTGAGGACTGTCTAACCCTGCTTGGCAGGCTGGGTGCAGATAAGCTCACAAAGCCATGCCTGGGACTCTGGTGAGGCTGCTGGAATGTACTTATCTCAGTGCCCACCACTCACTTGGCTTCCTCCTGAGAGCAGGAACACACACACAACTCCTTAGACTGCGCTTGCTTGTTCAGGGGTATCGACAACATTATCCATTAAAGACAGAGGAGACAGTAATGTGTGGCATTAAAAATCAGTGGGCTTTAACACAAATCTGAGTTGAAAAACATTACTGTGCAACAAAAAAAAAAAATCATTCATCTTGGAACATCTATATTAATGAATTTAATCACATTTATTCTACCCTATCAGATGTATGATTCAGTATGAAAATTAAATATTTAGATAACAGTCTGCAGAGATTACCATGTTTGCTTAATAAATTAGTATTTTCTAAAACAGTGTAAAAAAAGGACAATTATAAAAAGGAATGAGGTATAATCAACATATGAGGCATAACCTCTCTCTAACAATTTGTCACCAGTTTCCACAAAAGGCATTCAAATGCTAAAAAAAAGGTCTGAATAGGTTTTAATTTTAACATCAAAATTAGATTCCTGAGGATTAACATATCTTTTCATTTTTAACTAATATTGGACACGTAGCCACTATTTGTTTTCAGCTTCAAAATCAAGAATGGTGCCAAAATGGTAATAAAGCCAAGAGAAGGCGATGAACAACACAAAGGATCAAAGTTGATGTAATCTCTCCCTTTCTGAGCAATGACTTGTGCTTTTGTGAACTTTTTAATGAAAAGAAATCCCTCAGGTCAGACTGACCTTCTCCAGATGGTTCCTGGAGGGGGGAGATGTGTCCACCAACTCCAGCAGTGGTTCCAGGGAGACACAAATACAATCAGCTTAGCTCCAGCAAGGCCAGCAAATGTGCTGACAGCTGGATAATCCCCCAAATGACAGTCCTAACAGAATATTCAGGTACACCACCAGCACCTTCCCACAGTACTCTGATCAGAACAGTCAGCTTCCCTCCTTGCTAACAAACCACCATTGTCCTTGTTCAGCCCTTGTCATTTATCAACTGAATGGCTGCAAGCCCTGCAACTTGTCTTGCTGCATCCAATTCCACACCCCTCTGGGCCATTTGCCTCACTGATCCAGACTCACTGATCCAGAACAATCTTTCTGAGGTATAAATCTGGCCATGCGAGTCTTCCTTTAGAAGTCCTATAACAGCTCCCTCACTCCAAGGAGCACGGTCAAACTTGGAAACATGACTTCCAAAGTTTTAGAGAACCTAACCTCTCCAGAAACACTTCTGTGCTTTCCAAACACATACTCTTAGCTCTAGGTATCTTGCTTACATTTCCCTATGTGAGGGTTTGCTTATGGCACCTGCTTTATCTGAAATGTTTTTTCCTACACCCTATTCTTCCTTTCAAGATGGCCAAAACTTCTATTTACACTAGCAGGGTCAATTCAAACATTTCTTGGGCTGCATCTCTCAGGTTGGAGTGGGGACATTCCTTTGTGTCTCACACCTAAATTTACTTATTGCCTTGTATATATATAACTCTAATATTTATCCTACCCTATTCATTCAGTTAGCTAATTTACTGAGCAAGTGACAATTATGGACCAGATTCTGTGCTCACAGTTGATGTTCTATCAATAAACAAGAGTCCCTCTCTCAAGAAGCTTTTATTGAGAACGACAGGCAAGTACACAACCGTTGCAATATCACATAGTAAGTGCCCCTCTAAAAGTTCCAGGAGGGACAACTAACTGTGACTTGGGGATAGGGGAGGAGTGGCAGAAGGTAAATAAGGAAAAATATCTTGGTGGGTGAACTTGAGGTATGAAGGACAAGTAGCAATAGATTAGATAAAAAAGAACGGAAGAGAAGTAGGAAGAGCCAAGGGGAAGATCTGGAGGTGAGAGGAAGAAAACCAGGGCCAGGGAGCAGACATAGGAGGAAAACTAAAGGGCTCCATTTGGACTTACTTTGTCGGGGATGGCAATGATACTTAGGTAGTTAGATACTTGAATCTAAACTGAAAGAAGAGGGGCACCTGTGGGGGCTGTCTGTTAAGCGTCCGAATCCTGATCTCAGCTCAGGTCATGATCTCACAGTTTGTGAGTACAAGGCCCACATTGGGCTCTGTACTGATGTTGCAGAGCCTGCTTGGGATTCTGTCTCTCCTTCTCTCTGACCCTCTCCCACTTGTTCTCTCTCTAAAAGTAAATAAACTTAAACATTCTTT
This sequence comes from Leopardus geoffroyi, assembly GCF_018350155.1. Taxonomy (NCBI): domain Eukaryota; kingdom Metazoa; phylum Chordata; class Mammalia; order Carnivora; family Felidae; genus Leopardus; species Leopardus geoffroyi. The sequence goes on along the minus strand of NC_059328.1, from coordinate 128,316,454 downwards.
AATTAAAAAATAAACTAAAAGAAGAGCTCTGGACTAGAGATATAAATGTGGAAATCACTGGCATAAATATATTTCAATCTCATAAGCTGTGATAAAGTGACGTAGGTGAGAAAGAAAAGAGCCTAGGACTAGTCATAATGCACTATTATCTTCTTCACACATTGCTGGATTTATTTTCAGATTCCCTTGGTGAGGACTTTCTTGCCTGTCCCCATGAGTGAACAGCCTGAAATTTTCCTTATTTGCACTGCCCTAGTATGGTGTCAGATTCAAGGTATCCACTGTTTCCATTGATTCTAAAAAATTCTCATCTATTATTAGAGAATTGCGTCTCCACCATTCTCAAATTCTCTCCTTCTGGAAGTTCAATTAGGTAGATGCAGGGTTTTATTTCATATTGTCCTATGTCTCTTAACCTGTTTTATACTTTGCATCCTGCATCTCTAATACTACGTTGGGAGTAATTTCTTCAGATCTATTTTCTGAAATGTTAATATTCTCTCCATTTATATCCAATCTGCTATTAGGCTATCTATAAAGTTTTTAAATTTCAATTACCCTTACTTTTGTTTCTAAGTATTCTGTTTACTTTTCCCCAAATATTCCTGGTCTTGTGTTCTGTCACTTTTCACCCCTTTCTTATCCTTCTTTAAATACATGAAACATACATGTGTTATATTCTCTGATTATTATAATATTTGTATTCTTCGTGGGACTGTCTATTGCTTCTACTGACTGTCACGCCTGGTGGCTTTTTTATTTCCCTGTATATTTGGTGATTTTTTTACTGTTAGCTCCAGTTCCCTGAAATTTTATCTACTGAGATTTTGGGACCTGAGTTTTAAGTGTATGATTCCAGAGAGGATTTGCATTTGCCTCTACCAGGCTCTTCTGGCCACTGTCAACTTTAGGACACATATGTCTAATGTGTTTCTTGTTTTGTGTTTTACTTTCCATTTTAATTACACAAGTGACATGAATTCCATCTTCAGGCATGAACGGTGGGTAGAAGAGGTACAAGTTCCTAGTGAGGCTTTCTCTTACTTTTCATTCCACAAAGACCAAAGGCAAAGGTAGAAAACTCTTCTAGAAGGAAGATTAGGTTCTAGTTCCCATACTGAATGTGTCAATCTTTGAGGATCAAAGCTTTGTGGGGGAGTTTTGGGTCCCACCTCCTATCCTGCTCAGACCCCAAACTTCATCACCTGTACACTGTGTACCTTCCTGGTGCCTAAAAACCCAAGTTCAAGGATATCAGAGCTTGAGCTCTCTATTAATATGCACAGCCAGATGTTGTCTGCATGAATATACATTTGACCAGGTCTTCCTGGAAGCACATGCCCTCAGGACAATCACCAGATCTAATGCTTACTTACTCTTGTAGAATAGCAAGTTCCTGTCATTAGTAGTCTTTGATTGCTCTTCTTACTTTAATGCCAATTCAGTTTTGCTTAACAAATACATGTTGAAGTATTTTATCCGGTATTTTATCTGTTCCACACCTAAAGGGGTCTATCTGCCCATCTAGTATCATATTGTCGAAGATGAAATCTATTCCTTTATAATCTTATTTTTACAATACATTTCTGAACCATCCATCAGTCTGGGCTTGCAGTTAACCTGAATTGAGCAGGCCATTTCTCCACTTGCAGAAAAACTATGAAGTGCCTCAGAGGAGCACAAGCATTCCTTAGACCACTTAAGGGGACTTCACGCCTCTCAGCCCCTCCCCACCAGCTGGACTGGCACTCTGCCTAATGGCAATGAGTCTGCATGCTGCCGCTGTGGCTCCTCACCCTGTCATTCCAACACCACCCACGGCAGAGTTCTGCTCAGTTTGGGTATACATTGAGTATTTTTTACATAACATTAAAGCCAAACAATCGTAGTATTTTCAAAGATTAATTATCACTCACTTTTAAAAAGTCAATTTTCTTTAAACTAGGGATGCAAATGAGAAAACAAATGAAAAATGGATTTCCAGAAGAACCACATTTCCTGCTATTCAGCAAGAATCATCCCCAAACACTGATTAAAATATTGGGATTGCTTCATATCTTGTTAATCTCCAGTGAAGAGGCAACGTCACTTAACATTAGCAGAAACCCTGTGATATGGGAGTAAAACCAGAGCCAAGTATTTATAAATGTTAACCTACTAAATAGATTTTTACCAGGTCAGTTCTGGTTGGCAGTAGAGCAGCCAACCATTTATGGAAGGAAATTTGAAAGAGGCCAGAAGGGTCTCTGTTACCTCCTGACAGTTCCCTTGATGACCAGTCAATAGAGCATAAAAATTCCACCATCACTTTGGGTTAAGCCTCTCTCTGTCTCTGTCTCTCTCTCCTTTGTGAAATTTGGCTTATCCCTGTCTAACTCACCTTCTACTGAAAAGCAGACTATGCAATGTCAAGGGGAAATGGTTGTGTCAGTCAGCTTCGGCTGCCATACAAAATACTATAGACTGAATGACTAACAGCAGACATTTCTTTCTCACAGTGTTGAAGGCTGGGAAGTCCAAGGTCAAGGTGTCAACATATTTGGTTCTTGATGAGAGCACTCATCCTGGCTTGAAGAAGGCTGCCTTCTCATTGTGTCCTCACATGATGGAGAGAGAGAGACCGAGCAAGCTCTCTGGTATCTTTTTCTATAAAGGTACTAATCCCATCATGAGGATCCAGCCCTCATAACCTCATCTAACCCTAATTACCTCCCAAAGGTAGGTAATCATCTTAAGGGTTAGGACTTAAACATATGAATTTGGGGGGGGAGGGGAGGACACAATCATTGAGTACATAACAGTTGCTAACTACAGGCGTACTGGGACTTTAGTGGTAAGCAGTAAAGAAGGAAAGGAGTTCTAAAGTCTGTGGAATATGGAAGAGGGGAGATCACACAACTGTGAGTCTGTGTCCTGTGAGGTAGGGAGAGGTTAGCAGTTTACACAGTCCAAGAAGAATGATGAACTTGGCTCGAACTAGATGTGTGTACATAGCAATGGAGATCTGATCTATGGGGTGAAACATAGCAGCAGGAGTCCTCTTTTAATTGATCACATGGAGTCAGGAAGTGGTCAGTGGTTGTTCACATAGCTTGGAACAGAATGACAGCCAAGTGCATAAAAAGCATTTGCCAGAGGATAAGCATCAAACAGAATGCTAGCACCCACAACCAAGTCATGGGTCTAGACTGAGACAGAATCCTTTTCTTGGCTGAGATGGAGTCACGAATTTCTGGGGCTACTCTTCTCTAGATACCATACCCTTCTAAGCTCACATGAGCAAGATGGAGATGGCAGAGCCAGACTGAGGGTTTGTAAGACCCAGAGATGCTAGGTAAATGGCAAAAAGGAAAGAGCGCCAAGAGGGAAGAGGAGGCACAAGAAGGTAGTAACCAACACATTCCCTCTGCTTTTCCATTTTCCCTCTGACTTATCTCACCTTCATACTTTACTCTCTAATTTCCTATTCACTCAAAATTGATTTAGTATGGGCCAGAAAGGCAGGTTACTGCCCGTTTATTATTGGTATACCATGAAGACCGAGACCCCAATTCACTTTCTCTCATGTGCAGCAGATGCGCTGTCAGAAAGCTTGGAAGTAATAAGGTCCAGTGGTTTTCTGTGACTACCATGGGCAGCCCGGGCGAGCTGTAACAGGGTGCTATTCAAGCAGGGATTGGCTAAGAACAAGGCCAGACCACCTTTGAACCTCTGTCTAGTGGAGCATTGCCCAAAATCTCAGATTAAGCAACATACGTGCTTTTCTTTGCCTGTTCAGCAATTTCTCCTGAACTGTTCAGTGGGGCTATGTTCCCTCTTTAAAAAAACAAAAAACAAAAAAACAAATTTTGCATTTCTTTCTTAGAAGGAATCAGAAAAGGTATGAAGAGTTATGCTTAACTGAAAGAAAATTACATATAACTATTTATCTCCAGCTTGAGAATAATTCATTTAGAAACTCTGCATCTGCAGCAAGTCTTCCTTGTATAAAGTCTTGCTTCATTCATTCTTACTTCAGTTACTTATTGAACAGGACTATGAATCTTTTATATATAATCCCTGGCTACACTGGCACTGAAAAAGCAGACATTCTCTTTCATGCTTCATCTATCCCTTCTTGAGCACTTACTATATGCCAGGCACTGGGTTACAGGCATTATTTTATTGTCTCATTTAAGCGTCGACAACAATATTAACTCTCAATTGATATATGTGGAATCTAGGATTCAGAGAGGGTAAGTTATTTGTCTAAGGTTACACATCTAGTTAGGTCAGTTCCAGGACTCACAGTGAATGAGAAAGATCTCCACCTTCCAGGACCTAGCAATCTACTAGAAGAAAACAGACCCACAGATAAATATGTGTAATAAAGGGTCATGGCTGTTATGACGAAGCCACCTATACTGGATAGAGAGGAGAGTACTAAGGGGTGGAAGTCTAAAGACATCACAAAGGAGCTAGCTTGAGTTGAGTGATGTTCACATCACTGGGTAGCAAATGTGTGTGCATTGGTGGTGGTTGCCTATATGTGATAGAAGGTGGCTTGAGATCCATGTTAGGAGGAGAGGTAATGAAGGAGGAAAAATGTATCCAATCCTTCAATCTTGTATTCTAACATGATTCTACACAGGAAGACAAAGTTTTGCAATTTACACCATATAGCATCATTCTCTAATGCTTTGTATATATTTTATATCCACAAGCAGATCATAAGCTCTATTAGGGCATTTCATGTACAATGGTTTCTAGCATGGTTTACAGAAGACATTACATAATAGTTGCTGGTTTCTTGTTGAAGTACCAAGAGACATGAGTGCCGGTGATCATTACACAGGAATAGTTTTTCAGGTAAGCAACAAGGTCCCTGTTCCAAAGGGCAGTCCATATTTTACCTTCTTTTGGTTTTCCCAAACATCCAAAAAGCCTTAATCATTTTTGTCAGTCAGAGAAAAAGAGAAGAGAATAAAAACCTTTATAATACCTCAATGGTGGGCAACACTGCCCTCTTTTCCCATTGTTCCAAGACACAGAATTTCTCTATTGCTCATCAGTTCAAGAAGCCATTAGTTGTCAAAGGACAATGGTGCATCCTACTCAGAAGTCAGTAGACGAGTACAGAGGAATGAGAACCAAGGTCATAAGAGGAGATGCATGATGCTAACCAGACAAACAAGAGCATCACCAGGCTCCTGTCAGCTAACGTTTGGTGGTGGCGGCAGCTTATCTTTTTTCTTTTTCTTCTTCTTCTTCCTTTTTTTTAATGAACTTTCTTTATACTCTCTCCTGCCTCTTTCCTGTCTACCCTGTTCTATGATCCTTGTCAAAAACGAATAGAGAGTGATAGTAAAAGCAGAAGGAGGACATTCTAAAAATAAAGACAAATACCAAGCGTTATAAGGAAGTAGCCTGTGTTTGTCATGGTCCATTAATATGTGCTGCTGTTTCTCTTTCTCTTTTTATTTTATTTAGACCTAAAAAATCATCAGATATGACTTTCTAGAGCTATGTGAGATGCAGTCTGATCTAATTTTGAAAACAGGAAAAGGTGGAAAGAGACTGGGAAGAACCTGTGGGTCAGGGGAGACCCCTCAGCAGCAGTGAATAGGTGAGAGGTTTAAGGATTGCCAAGTAAGCGAATTTTCAACAAGAGGAAAACAGATCAGAAAACTCAGTCAAAAAATAAGGCAGCCGGTTGGGAGATTGGAGTTGCTACAGCGGACAACAGAAGTTGCAAGTCCACATAAAAACAGAGACAAAAAGACTGGAGAAGCCTAGTAGACGGAACTCAGCAAAGCTTAAAGATTTGGGTCTGAGGTCAAGAGCCCTACACAGCAGGGAAATTGTTCCTGTCTTGGCCAAGGGTCAGACCTTAAAAGCTTCTGGTCTATAAACCATACAGGATTTATTACTCTGCTGTTGAATCTTTGAGTTCATGTCATCTGGACACACGAGCCCAATACTCTCAGGCCTTGAGTAGACTACTAACAAGTTAGCATTGGGTCAGCCAACTCCAGCAGCTGCCACCCTCCAAAGTGGATTCTGGCTGGGCCACTAAGACTTCAAGAATCTCACCTTTTGAAATGAGTGGTTGATCTTAGGCTAATGACCTTTTATGATGCATTCAGATGATGAGGGAATTTATCTCGATTGGGAAGGCACTGGATGGAAAGGAGATGGTCTCTTTTGGAGAACCATATGGTCTACCCAGAATTCCCGACCTGAACTTCCATTCAATGGTACATCCTTTCAATAGCATCATCATTCTTTCTTCAAAAACTCAGATAATAGCACATTTTTAGGTGTCACACTTCAAAACATGGATAAGAAAGCCAAAATTTTAAATTAAAAAAGACTAGACTTTTAGAACCAGAAACAATCTAATCTGGTATTTTCCAAACTGATTTCCACAAGTGCTTCTGTAAGTGTGGCAAACCCTTAATTCTATCCATCTGTTATGGAGAGTCACAATGCATGTTAGCACATTAAAGGCTCTCAGAAGTCCTCCTGTAAGGAAAGCTGTCAAAATTTGTTTAATCTAAGTGTCCTTCAAACATATTTGTCCACCAAACATTTTTATTGCTGTAACTATTTGGGAAACATGGCTCTAGTAAAAAGCTTCTATTTTCCTTCTTTCCAATTTCTTTCTTGTTTCCTTTCTTCCTTTATGGGGGAGCAAAGAGAAACAGAGGTAAAGGGACTTGTCTAAGACAATGTCACTCAATAATGACAAATCTAAGACTAAAGCTGTCTCCTAGCTGCTGATCCTGAGTTCTTCAGATCTCATACTAATGGTATCTTAATGATATCTTTTCCCATTGTGATTTGCACAATGGGAAAAAGGTGACAATGAGCTGATTCTGGGCCTTCTCACCATGAAGGTCCATAGTCTGGGAAACCCACCTGGCTGTAAGGCTGACTATAGCAACAGAGTTTTCAAGGCAGAAGTGCTGGCAGCTTTGAGGCTCAGGAGACAACTCAGGAGAGTTGCCCAAGGTAGAGGTCCAGGGAGATACCACTGTCTCAGATATCATTCCATAAACTGTTGCTAAAGACCTGACAGGGTGGACAAGGAATGGTGGTAAAGAATCCAGGTGACATACAATGCTCCGAAGACTGACTGGCAGATGGTCATTAGCAGTGTGGTCCCTGCCACCAAGCTGGGGTGCCAAGTGAGGCACCTACATAGAGGGATGGAATGCACAAACCTGACACCCTCCACTGGAAGAGAATTTGGATGAGGCCTGTTTTAGAGAAACCTAGAGCATTAGGCTGAGTAACCAATCAGAAGAAAGAGATGTGGATCGTGAAAAGGACCAAGTATAAAGCCCAGACCTCAGCTTTTAGATGATGAGGATTTCACTGCTGAGAGAACTGAGTTCCAGAGCCTACTGGCAAAAAGGAGACCAGGAACAATAGTCATACAGGGAGGAAAACTGTTCCAATCATGGGTTGAGTCTGCTCTATTTACTGTATCAGGGAACATGAGGTAGGGCCAAGAGCTATCACCACACTGCCCCATAGACACTGTGGGTGAACAAACTAGTGCCCCTATCAGGCTTATTGTAACTCATTTCCAATAGATCCTGAGCTTCTATGATCAAATTGCAAATTTAATGCCACTTGCAAATACTCTCCACCCCTTCTCATTGATTCATTCAGCCAACAAATAATTATTGATCATGGTAACATGTGCTAGGTACCATGCTTGAGGTTAAATGGTGACTCCTGGGTTTTAGAGTATAGTAGAGCAAACAGACCACTGAATGACTTGTACAACCATACAAAAACTACAGTGTGACATATGCCATAAAATTTAAGTACGTAGTATTTTGATAATCCGTATTAGAGTGATTTGACCTGGTGAGAAAGGGAGAGGTGCTCAGCTTGCAGTCAGAAGAGGATGTACGATGTATAAGAGAACAGCCCATAGGAGGCAGAGGTGGGTGGCATGCCAAAAGCAAGAGTGCATGGTGCAAGAGGGATCTAAAAAAATCAGCAGAGACGAGACTTCACAGGCACATGAGCTCTTATTAAGGAGTTTAATATTTATATTATAAGCAGTGGGAAAACAATCAATGTGATACACCATATCGATAAGAGAAAAAATTAAAATCCTATAATTTCAGTATATTCAGAAAAAGCATTTGAGGGGCTCCTGTGTGGCTCAGTCAGTTACATGTCTGCATTCGGCTCATGTCATGATCTCACAGTTCCTGAGTCCAAGCCCTACATCGGGCTCTCTGTTGCCAGCATAGATCCTCTGCTCCCCTCCACCTCTGCTCCCACCCTGCTCACTCTCTCTCTCAAAAATAAATAAATAAACTTTAAAAAAAGAAAAGCATATGACAAAGTATAACATCTATTCATGACAAAAACATCCAACAAAGTAGGTTTAGAGGGAACATACCTCAACATAACAAAGGTTTTATATGAAAAACCCATAGCTGGGGCGCCTGGGTGGCTCGGTCGGTTGAGCGTCCGACTTCGGCTCAGGTCACGATCTCGCGGTCCGCGAGTTCAAGCCCTGCCTCAGGCTCTGGGCTGATGGCTCGGAGCCTGGAGCCTGATTCCGATTCTGTGTCTCCCTCTCTCTCTGCCCCTCCCCCGTTCATGCTGTGTCTCTCTCTGTCTCAAAAATAAATAAACGTTAAAAAAATTTTTTTTAAATAAAAGAAAAACCCATAGCTAACATCATATTAAATGGTGAAAAATGAGGGCCTTTCCCCTAAGGCCAGAAACAAGACAAGGGTGTCTACTCTCACCACTTTTGTTCAAGATAGTACTGAAGTTCTAGCTACAGCAATTAGACATCAAAAATAAATAAAAAGCATCCAAATTGTTAAGGAAGAAGACTTTTTCTATTTGCAGATGACATTATATTATATATGGAAAACCCTAAAGACTGTACCAAAAACTACTAGAACTGATAAATGAATTCAGTAGTCACAGGATAAAAAAATCAATATACAGAAATCTGTTGTGTTCCCATACATTAATAATGAAGCAGCAGAAAGTGAAATTAAGAAAAAAATCCCATTTACAATTACACCAAAACAATATAATACCTAGGAATAAACTTAACCAAAGAGTTGAAAAACCTATACTCTGGGGGCACCTAGGTGGCTCAGTTGGTTGAGCATCCGACTTCAGCTCAGATCATGATCTCACGGCTCATGAGTTCAAGCCCTGAATCAGGCTCTGTGCTGACAGCTCAGAGCCTGGAGACAGCTTCGGATTCTGTGTCTCCCTCTCTCTCTGCCCCTCTCCCGCTCACACTCTCTCTGTCTCTCAAAAGTAAATAAACATTTAAAATTTTTTAAAAAGAAAGAAAAAACTGTACTCTGAGAACTATAAAACACTAATGAAGGAAATTGAATATGACACAAAGAAATGTAAGACATTCCATGCTCATGGGTTGGAAGAACAAATACTGTTCAAATATCTATACTACCCAAAGCAATCTACAGATTTAATGGAATCCCTCTCAAAATACCAACAGAATTTTTCACAGAACTACAACAAACAATTCTAAAATTTGTAATGGAACCACAAAAGACCCCAAAGAGTCAAAGCAATCTCAAAAAAGAAAAACAAAACTGGAGGTATCACAATTCTGGACTTCACATTATGTGACAAAGCTGTAATAACAAAAACAGTATGGTACTGTCACAAAAATAGGCACAAAGATCAGTAGAATAAAAAAGAAGACCCAGAAATAAACCCACAATTATATGGTCAATTAATCTTCAACAAAGGAAGAATGAATATACCATGGGAAAAAGACGGTCTCTTCTACAAATGGTAGTGGGAAAACTGTACAGCCACATACAAAAGAATAAAACCGGACCACTTTCTTTCACCATACACAAAAATAAACACAAAATGGATAAAGGCCTAAATGTGAGACCTGAAACTATAAAAGTCCTAGAAGAGAGTACAGGCAGTCATTTCTCTGACACCAGCCATAGCAACATTTCTCTAGATATGTCTTCTGAGGCAACGGAATAAAAGCGAAAATAAACTATAGGGACTACGTTAAAAAAAAAGCTTCTGCACAGTTAAGGAGACAATCAACAAAACTAAAAGGAAATATACTGACTGGGAGAAGATATTTGGAAATGACATACCAGATAAAGAGTTAGTATCTAAAATACATTAAGAACTTACACAACTCAACACCCTGAAACCAAATAATCCAGTTAAAAGTGGGCAGAAGACATGAATAGATATTTTTGCAAAGAAGACACCCAGATGGCCAACAGACACATAAAAGATGCTCAACATCACTTATCATTTGGGAAATGAAAATCAAAACTACAATATGTCACTTTATACCTGTTAGAATGGTTAAAATAAAAACACAAGAAACAACAAGTGTTGGTGAGGATGTGGAAAAACAGGAACCCTCATGCACTGTTGGTAGGAATACAAACTGGTGAAGCCACTGTAAAAAAATAGTTTGGAGGTTCCTCAAAAAGTGAAAAATAAAACTACCCTATGATCTAGCAATTATACTACCATACCATAAATACAAAAACACTAATTCATAGGGATACATGTACTCCTATGTTTATTGCATTATTTACAATAGCCAGACTATGGAAACAGCCCAAGTGTCTAATCGATAGAGGAATGAATAAAGAATATATATGTTTATTAGAATATTAGCCATAAAAAAGAATGAAATCTTGCCATTTGCAACAACTGCTATAGAAAGTATAATGCTAAGTGAAATAAGTTAGTTAGACAAAGATAAATACCATACAATTTTACTCATATGTGGAATTTAAGAAACAAACAAAGGAAAAAAGAGAGAGAGGGGCAGGGGAGAGAGAGAGAAACCTTCAGGCTTCTGAGCAAACTGCAGAGGCCTCTACCTACCCTCTATGCCTCCTCAGTCATCCAGAGCATACAGCAGGCAGAGCAAAATTAAATATAATTGACATTGGAATGATGTGTACTATTTCCCCCTACCCCCTGCTTTGTTAATATGGATAGAGAGTTAACTAAATTCTTTATTTAAACTTTTTTCTTTGCCAGGAATATTTTTAATTTTATTTTTCATCAATATTAGCCTATAGGTTGCATTGGTAGTATTTATTAGCTTTCTCCACTGGGCTCAGGCCTATAAGACTGACTCTTGCCATTTTAGTCAGAGATGTGCATTAAGACACAAATGAATCTGGAAGGATGGGATTTATTCTTCTGCAAAGAGTTCATAGGTGCCATCATTCACTGTAGCAACAGCAGTGACAGAGAAAAGCAAGTTGGGCTCACTGAGCTCCAGATAAGGGGAAAAAAATTAAAGGGCTTATTGATAAGCCATAGTCAGAATACCTTCCTGGGTGGAATACAGACAAAATAAATGGAAAATAGAGAAATCTTGGACTACTGAAGGAAGCTGAACTCCATTCAATACTCCCTTTTGGTTTTATGGTATTATGCACCCAGAGGTTACAGAATATTCAATTTCTGTCTATGTGCTCACATAAAGGGCAGGGGTAGATATGTATGCTGGCTCCAAAATGGTGGAAAGTTATGGATTGTTTCTACTTAGCATTGAAAAGCATTTTGGGGCGCCTGGGTGGCGCAGTCGGTTAAGCGTCCGACTTCAGCCAGGTCACGATCTCGCGGTCCGTGAGTTCGAGCCCCGCGTCAGGCTCTGGGCTGATGGCTCAGAGCCTGGAGCCTGTTTCCGATTCTGTGTCTCCCTCTCTCTCTGCCCCTCCCCCGTTCATGCTCTGTCTCTCTCTGTCCCCCCAAAAATAAATAAACGTTGAAAAAAAAAAGTTTTAGAAAAGCATTTAGACCCATGGATTTTCATGGCATCCAGAACTCTAGGAGTTCACAAATAATTATGGAGCCTAATTAAGAAGCTGGTACACTAGCAACTTCCTCCCCTGCCTGCATGTGCAGTTCCTCTGCACTGCATGCTGAGGACAGGGCCTCCTTTGCTTAGTGACCCTTCCTGCCATGTGGCCATCTGCTTAGCTCATGCTTTTCCTTCCCTGGAATAGGATATGTTTAAAGTTAAATATTTAAAAGTTCTGATTTTTTTATTTTTTAATATCAGAGGTAGAATCTGGTAGCAACTAATAAATAAAACAAGACCCCTCATTCAAATCTATATTGTAGAGTGAAGTGCATTCCACTGTGTTTTCTCCACTATAGTCATCACCATATGGTCTATAATGGGATGTTTCCTTGACTAACTCTGAGTGAAGGTAAGTTCCCAGAGAGAGACAGAGAGACCATGTACAGTGATCTCCAAACTCACAGATCTCAGTAGAGTCCCTGGCTGATAGCTGGGACTCAGTAAACACTTTTGAATAAATGAGGTAGATGAAATCCTCAGTTCAATGACTTTATCTTTCACTGAATTTGGGAAATTCTCATAAATTAGATCTATAAATTAGATCCATGAAAGTTATCTAGCTCTATCCTCCTGATTCGCTGACAAGAAAACTGAAGCCTACAGAGATTAATTCTGTGTGACCTGAATTAGGCAGCTTCTTACTGTCTTTATGGCAGCAGCTTCACAAGTACATCACACCAAAGATGTTTCTGTCATTTCTTCTCATTTGCCACCAGAGTTCCTGCCAGGCAACGTCCCAGAGGACAATGAAATGAAGACAGTATCTGCAGATCTGCCAGGAAAGACCCTTGGAATTCTGAGCCTTTTTTAGTAGAGAGACTTGAAGGTCTCCACAGACCACAGAGGGTTAAGGGATTCATCAGCACCACTATGCAACAGCAGAGACAGCTCCTAGTTAGTGACAGAAATGGGGCCAAACCCATTAGACTCCTCCTTTCATAGCACCTTCCTCTCAAACCTCAGGAATTTATATTCTGATTTTATTCCTTCCCATTTTCAAAGCTTCCCTGGAGCCTGTAACCCAGGAATCTGAAAGGCAACTTGTATTGACTCATTCACCTACATGAATGTGCCACTGAATCCCTCTTTGGGTCCCGTAATAAAAACTCCTGCTTGAGGCAGCTGCCATTTTTAGCACAACTGCTTATGTGCACTTCAGACCCCATCACCTCATGTTCCCCCAGGACGTCTAGATTAAGATTTTCTGATTTTCTATCTGGCTGATGTGCTTGAATTCTCCAACTTCCTTTCTGTTGTCCTCTACTTTTTGCCAAGTGCTATAATTATGTTATTTCAGGCAGAGCTAGTCTGCTTCCCAGCACAGCAAGGGGGTTGCCTCAGTGACACACTGGTGCCCAGAAATTAAGAATTTTCAGACTCTTGTCTCAAATGCTAGTAATTATTTCTCTTGCAAGTCCCCCCACAGAGTAGGTAAGTTCCAGGAGTCCTCGTCCAATAAATGTGAAATCCACAGGCATTTGCTCTGGCTTCTAACTGAAATCTTGAGGTTTGAAGCCACCAGAGGAAGGATTTGGGTATAAATGGGATAATCATGAGACACAGTTAACCAGGAGTCTCTGCGCAGGAATTCCCTTCTACTAAGCCATGTTTTCTTCACCATCATGTTGAGTTGCTCCTGTCCTAACAGACAACTTATTCTATGCAGGCATCTTCTCCTTGGAGCTGTCTGAAAGTGTCACATTGAGTAAAGATTTGAGGGCTTAGGAATTCAGCTGTGATCTATCTGAAGGTGATTCTTGTACTACAGTTGTATGAATCACTGCTCCAGAGACAGCCAAGTCCAAAAGTAAACTCAGGATAAAGACTGTCTATAAATTCAAAATACCCAAGGGACTGGCAGAACTGTACATACTGACTCTACTAACATTGCAGTGTGGTATAGTGAGTTTGGCTTTTAATTATTCCCATAAAAGATTGATTCTTTGTTTGCAGTACATTCTCCTACTGTGTAAAAATAGCTCTTTAGTCAAAGCATCCCAAAGCAGTTAATGTAGCTGGACTTAATTTCAGTGAGCCCTTGGCTAGTTAGTGACAATGGCTGTAGTAGTAGATTAATGAAGCCAAGGTCAGGCAATCAATTCTCTTGTCCTATTCCATGTCCAAAGATGGTGCCTTTTAACTTTCCTATACATGCATGCTAAGGCAACAAGGGAGGATGGATACAGGAAGGAAAGAGAAGGAAATCTAGAATAGCAAATTGATCAGTGATAACAGGATAAACAACTCAAAATGTAAGCAGAAGTCTCCTCTGACGTTGCTGTGAAAGGACATTACTTCAGAGGATGTGACTTTTCTGCTCCTTGTCTAACTTCTTCTCCATATATTTAATAAACTCATCTCCACCGACTTCCAGAACCTTGAAAAATAAGAGCATATTCATTTATTCAACAAATAATTATTGATCAGCTATGTTCCAAGCACTACCCTAGGGGCTGGGAATACAGGACAATCACTTGCCCTCAGAGCTTTCACTCCACTGGGAGGAGGCAGAAATAAACATGTGAATACATATATAAATAACCTCAGATAGTGATAAATGCAATGAATTCAGTAAAATAAGACTACAGTATAGGCAGTAACTGGTGTCAGTTCAGCAAAGTGTCTCGACTTTAGGTTAGGTGAGTACAGAGCTCTCTGAGAGGGGGACATTAAGCTAAACCTGAATGATAAGAAGGAAGTAGACATCCAAAGGTTAGGGTGAGATAATTCAAGGTAGAGACAAAGGTCTGAAACAGGGTCAAGCTTGGCATGTTTGAAAACTGTAAAGCTAGTGTGGCTGGAGCACAGTGGAAGAAGAGGAGCATGGTAGGAGTTGAAGTGGGAGAAGGAGGCTGAAGCCAAATCAGACAGAACCTGAAGAACATGGTAAGGAGTTCACCTTCTATTCTAACTGCAAAGCTAAGTCCCTGGAGAGTGGTGGTAGCCTATTACAGCTCCAACGATCCCTACCTTCTGGTGTTCATGCCCTGTATCATCCGTTTTCACATTATATCAGCATTTTTCTTTGTGAACAAAGGCATATGATGGGAGTAATGATATGTGACTTCTGAGCTTAGACCAGGATTTTTCTCTTTTTTTCTTCTTAAGTTTATTTATTTTGAGAGAAATAAAGTGCATGTACGCAAGCAGGGGAGGGACAGAGAGAGGGAGAGGGAGAGAGAGCAAATCCCAAGCAGGCTTTGCATTGTCAGTGCAGAGCCTGATGCAGGGCGTGAACTCATGAACCATGAGATCATGACCTGAGCCAAAGTCAGATGCTTAACTGATTAAGCCACCCAGGTGCCCCTAGACCAGGATTTCTCAACCACTGAACTACTGATATTGTAGATCAGATAATTCTTTGGGGGATGGTATGGTCCTTTACAGTGTAGGATGTTTAACAGCATCCCCCTGGCCTCTAGCTACGAGATGCCAATAGCACCCCCACCCTTGCAATGAACTGTGAAGACCAAAAATATACCCAAACATTACCAACTGTCCCAGAGTAAAGAGAGGCAAAGTCACTCCTGGTTGAGAACCATTGAGCTAGTTCATAAAAGACAGTATACCTTCTGCCTTGTTCTCACTCTCAGATCACTCACTCACTCTGGGGGGTGGGGGGGAAGTCAGCTGACATGTTTCAGTAACATTGAAGCAGCCCTACAGAGAGGCCCACATGACAAAGAACTAAGGCCTCCTGATATTGTCATGTGAGTAAGCCAGCTTGTAAATGGATCCCCCAGATTAAGCCTTCAGATGACTGTAGCCCTGGTCAACATCTTAACGGCAACCCCATCACAGACCCTGAGCTGGAACCACCCAGCTAAGCCTCTCCTGAACTTCTGACCCATAATAACTGTGAGATGATAAGTTTCTGTTGTTTTAATTAATCTTGTGGATAATTTATAACAGGATAATACATAAGTAATACAGCAGGGTTTAAGAACAAGAGTGGTATCATCTGATTTATACCCTAGGCTTCCTCTGACAACCTTGTGGAAAATGGACAAAAGGGGAGGCAAAGGAGGAAGCCAATTACAAGGTACTGACTACTGGGCTGTTGTCATAGTCTGAACAAGAGATAATGGTGGCCTAAACTAGAATTGTAGCAATGATTGGGGTCACTGCTAGTTCTTATAGTACTATTCTGAGAATTGAAAAGAGGCACCTATTCTATAGCCATACCACCCTGAACGTATCCAATCTCATCTAAAAAGAGGCACCTAGGGGCGCCTGGGTGGCTCAGTCGGTTAAGCGGCCGACTTCGGCTCAGGTCATGATCTTGCAGTCCGTGAGCTCGAGCCCCGTGTCAGGCTCTGTGCTGACAGCTCAGAGCCTGGAGCCTGTTTCAGATTCTGTGTCTCCCTCTCTCTGACCCTCCCCTGTTCATGCTCTGTCTCTCCCTCTCTCAAAAATAAAGAAAAACGTTAAAAAAAAATATTTTTTTAAAGAGGCACCTAGTCCTCAAGGTATTCTAATTCTATTTGTTAGACTAATATTCTGGCTTTTTGAGAAGAGGAAACATTTAGGCCATCTGATAGAAAATTTTTACTTAAAAAAAATACAAATCGGGGCGCCTGGGTGGCGCAGTCGGTTAAGCGTCCGACTTCAGCCAGGTCATGATCTCGCGGTCTGTGAGTTCGAGCCCCGCGTCGGGCTCTGGGCTGATGGCTCAGAGCCTGGAGCCTGTTTCCGATTCTGTGTCTCCCTCTCTCTCTGCCCCTCCCCCGTTCATGCTCTGTCTCTCTCTGTCCCAAAAATAAATAAACGTTGAAAAAAAAATTAAAAAAAAATACAAATTTATGATGTCTGTCACATTAGTGGGAATTCCCTCGGGCAGTGCACAGTCTGCACAACCATATAGGAAGATCCTAGAAGTGGTTGTATTGAGACTGGAGACAATTTTGGGTCTAGTGTTGGTCTGGGTATGGAACAAGAGGACAAGATGACTGCTGGGTTGAGGTCTGAGCAATTAGGTAATTTACCAAAACAGGAAAGATAGACAGATGATCCAGTGGTGTGATGGGGGCGGGGGGTAAAAGAAAATCAATAGTTCTCTTTTGGTCATGTTAAGTTTGAGGTGCCTAGCAAATCCCAAAATGGAGATGCTAAGTTGAGAGTTAAAATGATGAGCCTGGAGCTCAGGGGAGAGGTCAAAGCTAGAAAGACTTAGGAGTCATCATCATATAGATGTAGTTAAAATCACAAAACTAGACAAGACTACCTCAGGAGAAAGGCAATTAAGAGAAGACTGCTGAAGCAGTGCCTGGGTGGCTCAGCCAGATGAGCGTCTGACTTCAGGTCATGATCTAGTGATTGAGAGTTCAAGCGCCACGTGGGGCTCTGTGCTGACAGCTCAGAGCCTGGAGCCCGCTTCACATGCTTCACATTCTGTGTCTCCCTCTCTCTCTGCCCCTCCCCCGCTCAATGCTCTGTCTTGCTCTGTCTCAAAAATAAATACAAACATTTAAAAAAATTAAAAAAAAAAAAAGAGAAGACCGCTGAAGATTGAGTGAGTCCTAAAACGCTCCAAAATTTAAAGGTTGGAGAGAGAAGAGGAACCAGCAAAGGAAAATAAAGTTTTGATTGTGAAAAGAGAAGGAAAAAGAGGAGAGGGAGGTGGTCTGAGAATTTCAAGCATAATGAATTTCAAAAAGTTGTAATGAGCAATATACTGTCAGACCCAGGTTCATATACTGATCAAGGAGAGCAGTGCCTTGTATGTGTAAGAAACCAAATAATTCAGTATCAATTAATGAATGAACAATTAGCAAACATGCATATTGTGATTTCTACCTGCCAGGGAGTGTTCTAAACTCTGCATATACATTAACTCAGTTAATCTTCACCATAACTCTATAAAATGGGTACTATAATCCTTATTTCCAGATGAACAAACTGAGGCTCAGAGGGGTTAAGTAATTTGCCTAAGGCCTCAAAGCTAGTATGTAGACACAGCCAGGATTGGGACCCAGCAATCTGGCTTCAGAGCCAGTGCTCTTTGCCTTTATGTCATGCTTTCCTTAAATGAGTGAATGACACTGTAACAATGTAAATCTGGAATATATTGAATTATTGGTTTCTCTAAGCTCACTCCATCTAGGTGGTATAAAGAAGTCAGCTGGGAAGAGATAGGGCAATGGAGGAGTCAAGCCTTACTTTAAAACAGTGCCATACATGGTGCACAAAAGCAATAGCAATGTGCTAGCAACCAAGTAGACTATAGCTCATTGACAGCAAAAGTTAGCCCATCTGTCCGGAATTTTTTATGGAGAAATCATTCTCAGAGCTTCAAAGACTTTCCTAATTCCCATTTCTGACTTTCCCCCAGCTTCTCTATTTAGTTTCCTCCCCTTGGTGCATGGACATCTTTAATGCCCTATCTCATATACCCTCAGCCACGTTTTTAGCTCCAACTCTTGCTGTAGCAGCAAGTTACACAGGTATAACCTAACAGCTCCTCACCTCAGTTATCCCAGGTGACTCTTAACACTCTGCTCAGGGATTCTCTGCACCATCACACATGAGCCAGTGGATGCACACTCAACTATGCTGGCAAATGAAAACGTAAGCAGTTAACACTCTATAAGGGGGTCTCTGACAGGAGCTGGGGGATAAATACTCCCCTCCTCACTGTGTTTGCTGGACAACTTTAAGGAGCATTCTGCATGACTCCTTCGATGGTCCTTGCAGAATTGAGCCCCAGTTGCCTACTCTCAATAACATATCCTTGGGTTGGCTTTCTCTCTTCCTATTTCACTTCACAGACCCTCAGTTCTGTTCCTTTGGGATCATTTCCCAAAATAAGTTATGAGAACCAAGCCATTATCCTAGGCTCTACTTTTCAGGTGAACCACCTTAGGGATGTCCCAGTCATGTGGTCAGTACACTGACAAGAGAGCTAGGAGGCTGAGGCTTTCTTGAGAGATTCATGACCACCATCCACAGCCCCTAGGATTGAGAAACAGGCCTGGTGTGAGCCCTGGTTCCCTGCTTGATTACTAAATAACCTTAGATAAAACATGGAACTTCTCTGTGGCTCAGTTTTCTCATCCATAAAATATGAAAAATAAGAACCTCACCCTCGTAGGTTGTTATGAGATAATGGATGTGATAATAAAGTAGGGGATATGCACAGACTTAGAGTGTTAAGATTGTGTGTGTGTGTGTGTGTGCACATGCATGTGTTCTTTTTTTGCCAAGGAATCTCCAAGCAAAAATAAAATTATTCCAAAGTACATTTATAAACTCAATAGCCACTAGCTACATGTGGCTATTTAAATTTACAGGAAATAAAATTAAATGGAATTAAAATGTAATTCTTCAATCACACTGGCCACAGTTCAAGTGCTCAATAGCCATGTAAGGCTAGTGGCTACTGCACGGTTCAACAGCACAGATATAGAACCTTCCCATCATCGCAGAAAGTCCCATTGGACAGCATAGTTATTGAATATTCTTATATTGCCAAGAAAGATGAGGTGGGATTGGGGGCAGGGGAGCAGCATTAAGTTCTCTAAGGCTACATCCATTAGCCAACTACCTAGAACTTTTTCTCACTTGAAGCTTTCCATCCTACTATGAGTCCAGGCCCACAGTGATGGTGGCACCAGGTCTGGGGCCAGGCTCTCTGGGTGTCTGCCAGTCCCCATTCAAAGCACATACTCTTTGGTAGAGCAGGACTGACAACTACGGACAACAGAATGCTGCCTTCCCACCCACCTGTGGGCATGGTGCAAACTGGGCACCAAATAAAAAGGAAGAAAGTCCAGCCACATTAGAGAGCTATGGCACCCTCCTTCTAGAACTCCTAACTTCTGCATAGCTGCAATGGCCTAGAAGACATAACACAGAAGACATACCACTGGTAGCACAAGGGATTTTAGGGTGGAAGGTCCAAGAGGCCGTGATGCTGTTCCTTGGTTATGTTTAACAGATTGGGATGATTTTCCACTGGGGATGCTGCAGGTGCCCTATATTTCTCCTGACCCACCCATAAACCTGACAGGTAAAGGCAGTGTTGTTTCTGGTAGAGATGGGCTGTGGGCAACTGTGAAGTGGAAAGTTTAGGTACTGGGCCTCATTTAGCTGTCACCCACTAAGTGCCCACTGCTGTCATGCAGACTTGGCTCCCACCTCGGCAGGGTCCAACCTGGGCCTACACTCACTCACAAAGTTAACAGACTTGATGTTTTCCTGCCCTGACCTTCCCCACATCAAAATTTATGAGTCTGAGTCATCTATGGTAACATAAAAATGAGTAAAGATGTTAATCCCAACATGTCTAAAGTTAACAAAAATATACTTGATTTTAAATTTTTTTAGATGTTTATTTATTTTGAGAGAGAGTGCATACCCATAAGCTGGGGAGTGGTGAGAGAGAGAGAGAGAGAGAGAGAGAGAGAGAGAGAGAGAATATCCTAAGCAGGTTCCACGCTGTCAGAGCAGAACCCAATGTGGGCCTCAATCCCACAAACGCTGAGATCATGACCTGAACCAAGATCAAGAGTTGGATGCTTAACTAACTGAGCCACCCAGAAGCCTCAACAAAAATATACTTGAGATGCAATACCTTAGCCCAATACTTCCCCAATAAAAAATCCATTGTTGATTTGAAAGTAACTGATCCCCATCAGAAACACCTCCCATGTTTACATCCACCTCTGACTCCCATCACACACACACATGTACAAACTGTAATGACCTTGGATGTTGGAGAAGTCAACAAGAGCCCTCCATGAGGGTAATATAAAGTCTGTGGACCCTGAACTTCACCTGATCTTGATAGGGCTGACCCAAGTGCCCACCACACACAACACAGGGGAGCCTGGAGCTATTCTCAGCAAACATCTGGATCTTCTGGCTACCTTTTCTCCTCATCTCTCACAGTCACACTTCTGACACTTGACACCCTCTAGAATGTAACATGCTCTCCTTCCCTCGATTTTTCTTAGCTCTTAGTGGCCACCTTACTTCTCAATCCCTGGCTCTGAAAAGTTTTCATAGCATTAACTCCCTGCCTGACATCCCGCACAACTTGCCAAGGCCAAGAAAGCAAGGCTCATGGTACAACCCAGAAAAAAAGTGGCACCTCAAGCAGGGACATAATCCAATAGGGGAGACATGGGTAGATCTTAGAGCATTAAACCAGTACCAAAGCTTGTGACAGAATTTCAAGTTAAAATATTGTGGGGTTGGGGTTAGCCTGAGTTCAAATTATGGCTTACGACATAATGGCTGCAGAACCACAGGCAAGTTACTGAGCTTCCTATGCATCAGTCCCTTGTATGTGAAATGTGACCATATCATCTCCATGCTAGGATTTACAGAGGATTAAAAATGGAGGAAAGTATAAAAAGTATTTAGCATGGTATCTTCCCCATAGTGATTAATTAATAGCAACAATTATTAGTATTACTTTACCAATATATTTATCACTATGATTATTATCCAGTTAATAATTCTCAAGACTCCTTGAAAACTGATTAAAGTTAGCAGCCTGAAAGGATGGAAGCAAGAAAGCCAAAATTTGTGCCTCTGTAAGAACAAAATCTGCCCTTTTGACTCAGGAGCCTCTCCTTGACCCACAACTGCTGCCCAGGAACATGATTACTGTTCATGTTTTTTGCCTATTCTCCTCCTGACTGCTTCCACAAATAGATGTTTATTTAATCAGCTAGCCAAGGGAAATTTTCCTTTATAAATCTCATGGAACTGAGGAATATAAAGAACGCATTCATTTACAAAACCAAGTGAGATGGCTCATTTTCCCTTAATTTTCACCACATGCTTAAGGTGATATTTTCATGAACACAGCAAAAAGAATCAACAGAAGGACGAATTACTATTTTCTCAAGCAGATTTTTGCAGTGACATTTTGCAACAAGATAGAAATTATTTTTCAAGGAAAAAAATTCTCATCTTCACACACAAAAGGAAGAAAAAGCCCACAAAAGTGACATTTTTCTTCCCTGGACAATATCTTTCTTTCTACAAGACCTGCCTTTCACCTCTGCATTCAGCTCCAGGTGTTAATAGAAAACGCTTTGGTGTCTCTAACTCCCTACATAAATGAAAATTAACATCCTGAGTTTATGGGGTTGGCACTCATCTCCAAAAACCAGGCCTCACATTTCAATATAAATATTTCCGGATGGAAAGCAAGGCTTAAAGAATTCCAAACTTCTCATATCTTATCTACCTCCACTCCTCCTCCTGAACCTTTAAAAACATGCACACCTACAACAATTTAAGATCCTCTGTACTGGTTCAAAAAACTACTGCCAGTACAACAATCAAACACAATACAGAGTAATTTGCTCCAACAAATCCCTTCAAATGGCTACCTATAGCATTTCACAGGTGTATCTTTTGTCCTTCTGTTTCAATAGCCACAGCAGAGGTATGTGGGCCATAAATAATTATTTGAGGGTGAGGGACAACAGAGAGGTGAAGGGGAGGGTGTCATTCCAAATAAAGATTTCACACCACTTCAACATCAGGGGCTCCAAATGAAAATGAATATGCTTTGGCCTTTATGGCCAGTTACTCGGCCCCCCATTCTTCATCTGGTGCTGAGGACACCCATATTTTTCCAACTTAGGTGAAAGTGGAGGAGGCAAAAGCCATGATAAAGATAAACACTACACTCTCAAAATATATAATTACCAAGCCTGGAATCTTGCTGCAGAAAGAGATTACAGGAACAGACTGTCCAGATTTGCTCCCCAGTATCAGTTAAAATTACAAAATCTCCAGCACCTTCCACTGCCTTCTTCACTGACAGTTTAACAAGACCAGTAGCTAACTGGCTTGAGGACTCCATTTATCTTTCCCCTTAAAATGATTAGTGATATTTTCAGAGGATCCTGTGCCTGATCTCTGGGAGCAAGGCCAAACTAGGCAGAAGGGTAGGTACTGGAGAAATCAACATGAGCTACTTTTTACATGATCTGGTCAATTACATATTTTTATTAATAGTCTAACCCTGTGAATAGCAACTAATTTATCTAAAACTAGGATTGCCAGATAAAATAGAGAACATCCAGTTAAATTAGAATATTGGATACACAACAAATATGATTTAGTGTAAGTATGTTCCATGCCATATTTGGGGTATACTTATACTCAAAAGAGTTGATGTTTATCCGAAATTCAAGTTTAACTGGATGCTCTGTAGTTTTATTGCTAAATCTCATAACCCTACTTAGAATTCCCTTATAGTAGATTACTGTTCAATAATATTTAGACCCAATCTCTCCCTCATCTTCACTGTGGAAGCTTAAATTACCACTCCAGCAAAACTGATTCTAGCCATGTAACTTGCTCTGGCCTCATGGTGGGCAGAACGTGCTTCCTCCCAGGGCACCTGGGTGACTTAGTCGGTTGAGCGTCCAACTTCAGTTCAGGTCGTGATCTCACGGTTCGTGGGTTTGAGCCCCACATAGGGCTCTGTGTTGACAGCTCAGAGCCTGGAGCCTGCTTTGGATTCTGTGTCTCCCTCTCTCTCTCTCTGCCTTTTTCCCGCTCATGCTCGGTCTCTCTCTCAAAAATAAAAAAAAATTAAAAAACACATTAAAAAAAAAAGACTGTATTTCCTCCCTTGAACTGGGTTTGGCTGTATAAATTGCTTTGGCCAACAGAATGTTAGCAGATGTGACACAAGCAGAACCTTGAGCTGGGTTTGTGCAGCTGGGCTTAAATTCTTACACTTCTCCATTACCATGTTACAGGAAGGAGCTCAGAGCCCAGAGTGAACACATATGGAAATAGTTCTGAGCCCAGGCTACCTCAAGGACCCAAGCCCTGTCAAATCCACTGCTTGATGGAGAACTGGCCAGCCACACCTAGCCTCGATCAGCCAACTCCTAGCCAACCTGCAGTGTTATGTTATTTCAGACACTGAATTTAGGGATTCATATGCAACACTACTGTAGTATTTGCTAAGGCACTACTAAAATTTGTTTTAAACATGTGAAGAAGATCTTTGTTTCCTAAAACAATTTCTCCAAATAGCCAAAGCTCCACCCATCTTAGTTTTCATCCACTGCAGGCAACCCCAAAATGTTAAAGAGGCTCCAAAAGGGCTCTTCTTGCAAAGCACTGGACTGAGTGACAGAACAAGTAGGTTAAAATCCCAACTCTGTTATTTGCAAACCATGTAATATTAGGTAAATAAATGAACCTCTCTGAGTATGTTCACCTAGCTGTGATATGGGGATAATTTCTATCCATCTGCTCACTAAAGTGAAAATGAGGAATCAATGAGCCAATGTGTCAAATGTGCTTTGGTAAATTGTAAAATTCTGAATGAATATATGTAAAGCATTTAGAAGCATGCCTTGCATAGAGTAACTGCTGTATGTGTGTTTGCTAAATAAACAAGTGTATATATACAGAAATGCACATATAGCTCCACTGTATAATCTTATCTATTCAACATTTTTTAGCACATGCACTGTGCTAAGAATGGTAGATAATGATAGAGTAAGGAGCATATTCAGGGTATTGAAAGGAAGATTTCCTAACCCAGATGGGAAGGTCAGGAAACACTTTCCAGATGAAGAATAAGATGTGAGATATTATTATTACATGCCACATTAAGTTATAGCAATCTCTCCCTCTCATACGCACAGATGCCCACTGCACAAATGTCATGGAATTTCTTTCACAGTTTCTGAGACATGGTCATTTAGAGAAAGACAGCCCTTCACTCATTCCACTGTAGAGAGTTACGTTTTCCAAGCATAAATATAAATGGGTGGTATGGAGAGAGAAAAAGAGAGAGAAAGATCCACAAAAGCCCCTTAGAAACTCTATAAATCAGCTTGATTAAAGCTGTCATTTTCAAGAAAACTGGATTAACTTTTTTTGTTTGGTCTGGTTTTTGGTTGCATTGAACCCATTTTTCATGCAAAAGATTTGAACTTTTCAATTTTCAATTTATATTGTCTTTGATAAAGTTAAATGCATGCTTTTATCTCCCTAAGAAAAGAATCATTAATAATTTTTTTCAATCAAAATCTATTTATGTAGCTATTGTCATTTGAGGCAGGGCTTCAGGCTCCATTACAGATACCAGCCCTGCATATCTCAGTATGACCCTGTTTATATGATATTCAAACACATGGAAATTCAAGCACTAATAACATTACTAATGGCCTCAATGAAGACAGAACATCACAAGAAAAATGAAAAAAGAAAAATACTAGATTTGATAGTAGTTGCACAGAAAATTAATCAACAAACATTGCGAGCCTATGTACATTAAATTCTTGCCAGTGAAACCTAAATAATATTTGCTTACTTCCCTCAAAGAGTTCATAGTCTCATGCAGAAGACAAGCAGATGGTCAATTAAGATACATAAAATAGCAGGTGGGCGCCTAGGTGACTCAGTTGGTTAAGCAACCGACTCTTGATTTCAGCTCAGGTCATGATTTCACATTTTGAGAGTTCAAGCTTCTCATCAGACTCTGTGCTACCAGTGCAGAGCCTGCTTGGAATTCTCTCTCTCCCTCTCTCTCTGCCCCTCCCCCGCTTGTGTGAGCTTGTTCTCTCTCAAAATAAATAAATAAACTTTAAAAAAAGATACAGTAAAAGGAATATAATAGAAAAAGAAATTATGATACAGTGACAGTAATTGTGGAAACACAGAGGACAGAGTATCGGAGAACTTCACAGAAGGATTGAAGGGTTTTACAGAGAACGTTCAATCAGATGCAATACCAGGTTCTCATGGTAAAAGCTACTGGTGACCCAGCTAATATCATCACACCTTTCCTTCCCAACAACTGCCCCCACCCCACATTCAAGTATCAAACAGATTTCTGAGAAGACAGCTCTGGACCAAAGGGAAAAGTCATGTTTGGTCTAACCAGTCATGGTCATCCTGTTCCCCTTTGCCTGTGATTGGCTTAGGAGCAATCATGTGACCCATTTGTAGCCAATGAAACATAAGGGAAAAATCTAAACAGCCCCAGAGAAATTTTCTATCCAATTAGTTAAAAAGAAGAGGGCTGGGGCGCCTGGGTGGCGCAGTCGGTTAAGCGTCCGACTTCAGCCAGGTCACGATCTCGCTGTCCGTGGGTTCGAGCCCCGCGTCGGGCTCTGGGCTGATGGCTCGGAGCCTGGAGCCTGTTTCCAATTCTGTGTCTCCCTCTCTCTCTGCCCCTCCCCCGTTCATGCTCTGTCTCTCTCTGTCCCAAAAATAAATAAACGTTGAAAAAAAAATTTAAAAAAAAAAAAAAAAAAAAAAAAGAAGAGGGCTCATGCCTCTAGCCCCATGTTGGGCTCTGTGCTGACAGCTCAGAGTCTGGAGCCTGCTTTGGATTCTGCGTCTCTGTCTCTGTCTGCCTCTCCCTCACTCACACTCTCTCTCTCTCTCAAAAATAAATAATAAAAACATTAATTTTTTTTTAAAGATGATATTTGCTTTCAAAGTGTTTAATTTTGATGGGGAGTATATGCATGTAACATATAACCATGAAAATTAACAATAAAAAGGGGGTATAGGAAAGGAATAAAAAGGCAAATGGGCAAATGTTCAAGCCTAAAAAAAAAAAAAAAAGACGACTCCGTTTTAGAATAAAAAGCCTTTGATCCACCACTTCTGCTTTTCTGCACTTTCACATTGTCCTGCCTACCTAACATCACATATATTTTCCTTCCTAACAGAAACCAACCTGGTGGTTGTAGCTGCTGCAACTATCACCTAACTACAAAAGGAAACATTGCTAGCCCTCTGGGGTTGGCAGCAGGAAAAGAGGAAGACACAAAATCATCAAGGCACAGGCCAATCCTAGAACCACCATCTCCAGATTTACCTACTGTTCAGCAAGATGATAAATGCCTGCATGGTTGAAGCTACTATTCTGGTGTCCTGTTGCTTGCAGCTGAAACATCCAAGCTCAAAGAGTGCAAAGATGAAGGAGACCCTCCCCCTGACATCATGCCCTCATAGTCTAGTCAAGGAACTTAGAGTTCAGGGACGTTTGCTCTGGGTCTCGAAATACGAGTTAAGAGCTTATCAGATAGGCTGATCAAGGGATGAGGCACTGCAGTCCAAAAAATGCATACAGCAGAGAAGACAAATAATTGGCATCTCATGAAGGGCTTAGCCATAGTAGGGTGTCTAGGCTTTATCTTGCAGGCAAAAAGGGGCCAGAAGTTTTTTTAAGCAGAGGTTAATTGTATAGAGCTAATTTTGCCCATAGGGTGAAAGCTGAACAAGTAAGAAGGGAGGCCAGAGAAAAGATGTCAGTTATTAGGCTCCCTCATGGTGAATTTAGGACCTTCTTTCCCAAGTCCCTTTTCCTTTGCTACAAAGTAAACTTAACTTTCCACATAGGTTAACCCAACTTCCCCTGATTGGGCCTGTCACTTTTCCTGCACTCAGTGATTCCCAATTGATAATAAGCAGTATTTGTCATTTAAATTCTTCTCTCAGAATGTAATTTACTTGGCTTCAGCACCAATAATCACTCCACGAAATGTGTTCTCCTTTGCAGGGATAAATGGCATAAAAAACATTAAATCCAACCAAACAAACCAAAAAAGGAGCAATTCAAGGCTGAATTCTTTCTCCAGGGAAGCAAGGGGGCTTAGCACAAAGAAAACAGAACAAGTTTGCAAAATCCAGAGGCTGAGGTTCAAGGACAGCTCGGATGCTTAGGACCTAATGCAATGGAAATGAACCAGCATCCTCTCTTATCATCATCAGCTGTCCTTCCCCTATACCTTGAAGGTTGGATAGACATCCTCCAGCATTTGAAATTCTCAAGTTCTGTGATTCTAATATGAGGATACAATATTCATTATCCTACTCTATGTCATGCATTATGCTAAGCACTTTACATACTATATTTCATTTGATCTTACTAGCAACCCTATTTACATTATTATTCCCACTGTACAGATGGGAAAACTAAAACCCACAGATCCTGACCATCTTGCTTGTCAAGGTCACAATAAGAAGTAACAGATCCAAGATCAGAACCTGAGTCTAGCTGACCTCAAAACCACTGTCTTTGTTTTTAATAACATTTTTACATGATATTCTAAATTTACATGATTAATGTAGAAATTGTGGAAATAGATAATATAAAGAATTATACTGTGTTGTCCTCTATCTGTACTGAGAATTGTGAGATTATTCTGGTTTTTATTTTCCTCTTTATGTCTAGACATAAAAACATTTTATATTTTCTTTTTTTATTATATGCAAATATTCTTTCATAGTTGACATCTAATGCTTCATACAGCTTTGTACCATGCTCTGTTTACTAAATAACCTTCTGAGCATTTTCTCCGCTATTGAAATTCTTCATAAATATTCTGTGGCTGCACCATATTTTCTTAACTACTTATCTATTATTAGATATTTAGGGTGGATTTTCAGGAGGTTTTATTTTTTAATATAAATAACACCATGTCAAACATCTTTTGGATTGATTTTGGGAAGATGATTTGCAAAAACTATAAAATATTTTCCATGGCCCTGTTATATATTACCAATATGCTTTGCTATAAAAAAGCTTAATCAACTCACCCTCACACACATCAAAGTGTCTACTACATGAAACCCTGCTGATACTTTTTAAACTTTAAATATTATAGTAAAAAAATCTGATTTAAATCTGATTTAAAATCTGATTTAAAAATCAGTCAATCTGTCAAGGTCACTCAATTGGCCTGCACCATAGTGACCAGAGGCTGTGATGCAAGTGACTAAAACTGATCATTAAGGATTCCAGAGATCGCCGATGAGTAAGTCTCTCTTGCCCCGAAACATAACATTGTCTGTGGGTTTTAACGACTTCAAGTGGTTTGTGAGCAAGAAGTTGACCACCTTCACATCAGAGACCTGCATACCTAGGTTACCGCCTCCCACCCCACTAGATTGTCCACAGCTAATGAGATGACAGGATTTTCTCTCCAGTCCACTTATGCAATAGAGTTCGTTGACTTGTTTCTGAGAACCTTAACTTTTCCATTATCAGTGACATAGGGCCTGAATTTCATTCACTCTTTTTTTATTCATTCAAACACATATTTATTGAACATCTACTATTGGCTAGGCACTGTGATTGGCATTTGAAGATAAAATGGTAAGCAAAAAAGAATATAATCCCTAACCTCCTGGACTCTAGTGAGAAGAAAAGACATTAACCACATAATAACGTAGATAAAGGTGGCTAGAGCTCAGTGTCCCAGTGAAGCATAGAAGACCTAAAGTTGGAGAAGTAAACTTGAGTGGGTGATACAGAACCTTGAACAATAAGCCATTGCTTACTTTCCTAACCATATCTGGGCTTTGGAAAGGTGACTCTGGCTGTTGGGTGGAGGAAAATTGGGGCTGAGAGACTGTTAACACGTGGGTGCAGTATAGCATCTGGAGTCAAATGCTGTGGCCTGGGAGAAGCAATGAGAGTAGCTGATACTGGGGTAGACATAAAGATGGGAGTTTTTCCTCTTTGCTTCCTTCTGTTCTTCTATACTATTGATCCACATCCCTAACACCACAACACTACCCCTGAGGAGGGAAAATGCACTCACAGGGAGGATGGGGCCTCCTATAAATATTATTTTGGTCACCACCTGAAAGACAAAAGTCAAGTGCCCTTTTACCAGAGTGAGCCTGGGGTAAGAAGCCAGCTACTCAATACATTAAGCCAATGAATTCCCACTTTGTGTGGTGTTTCTGACATGAAAAACATCACTACCACACCAAACAATTCTCCAGTCCTCTGACTCCCACTGGGTAGCCTACAATTCCATTCAATTCTGACACTAACTACCGAGGGTTGCTGCAGACTCAAGTCAAGGGCTCAGTCTCACAAGATTTGCTCTCCTTGAGATGCCAGTCACAAGTCCCCGGTCCCCAGGCTACTTGCACTTCTGTCCAACTTGGCTACAGATTCAAGCATTCTCACAACTCCTCCTTCAGTTTTCAAATTCTTCTAGAATAACACACATAGTGTAAAATGCTATACTTGCTATTATAGTTTAACATAAAGAACACAAATGAACAGCTAGATGAAGAGGTACATAGTCCAAGGTCCAGAAATGTCCCAAGCCCAGGAACTTCTGTCCCCATGCTGTCCCCATGGAGTTGGGGTACACCAAACTGCTAGTAGGTGAATATGTCCACAAATCTGGAAATTCCCTGAACTGCACTGTTTAGGGGACTTCACGGGGGTTTCATTATGGAGATATGATTGATTAGGTCATTGGTTGTTCATGACTAAACTCAAGCTCAGGCCCCTCTCCTGTCTCTAGACATGGAAGGAAGTAGAAGCAGAAGGCTCCAACCCTCTAATCACATGGTTGGCTTTTTTGGTAACCACCCCCCTTCCTGGAGCTATCCTGTACACACCGTACTTGAGTCCTCTCATTAGCATACAGAAGACATTCTTATTACCAGAAAATCCCACGGATTTTAGGAGCTCTGTGCCAGGCACCAGGAACAAAGACAAAATATTTATTTTTGTTATACCACACACTTATTTTCCTAGTACTGTCCATTTCAGTCCCTTCTTATTTGTAAGACAAAACATTAAAAGCAAGTCTTCCCTCCAGATAGAAAAGTAACATCATACTGGGAATTCATACTACCACTCTAAAATCTGTTTGGGGTCTTTTAAAATGTGTTAATCAATTCAAAAAGGTGTTTGCGAATGCTTACTGTGGTGCCAGATATTGTTCCAGGAGCTGAGAAACAGTGACGCAAAAGATAGACAAGATTTACACCCTGATGGAATTTACACTCTGCTGGGAAGACAGACACATGAACAAATGTGCAATGGACAAATAAATTCACATTCACATTTATATTTATACTTTCAGATGGTGGTTAGTGTTGTGAAGAACACAAGTAGGATGATTCAATATAAAGGGACACTTGGGAAGTACTTCAGATAGAGGGACCAGAGAACGCCCTTCTGAGGAGAATGTAACATTTGACTGAATTTAAACCTTGAGAAAGAAGAAGCCATACAAAGACTTTGGGAAAGAGAATGTTAAAAAGAGGAAGAAGAAGCACAAGAGTTTTCTATTCATTAAATTATGCTAACAGCTTTAACTAACAGCCCCAAAATATCAAAATTCTAACACCGTAAAAGTGTATTTCTCACCTCCACTAAAATACAGTCCAATTAAGGCTTCAAGGGAGAGCTGAAGAAGCAGTCTATTCCACAAAATCCACTCAGAGACTCAGGCTTCTTCCAAAATGTGCGTTCACCAGCATTAAGGCCTCATCCTCCTCTGTATTCAAGTAGTAGATGAAGAGAGGCAAAGAGAACATAAGCTTGCATGTGAAAAATTTTATGGACCAGAATAGGAAAGGATCATCTCTGCTCACATTCTATTGACAACAACTCACTTACCTGTGAGGAAGTGAGGAAATGTGTGTGTGGCCAATAAAAGAGAGATGGTTTATCCAACAACCAGCCAGTGTTTGCCACAAACCCCAAGACTGAAATAATGTTGGTGTGTGCACAGGTCATGGAAAGAGGATGGATTTTATTCTAGTTGGCAATAGGGTGATGATTATGATGCTTTCCACTTAATAAGGATCACTCTGGCTGCTGTGTACAGAATAGATTAGAAAAATGTAAATGATGGAAGCAAAAGAAATGCTTAAGAAATGTTTGCACGGGTTCCAGGTAAAGAGCTCCAGCAGTGGAGATGGTGAGAAGTGGTCAGATACAGAATATGCTTTGAAGGTATCACTGCCACACTTGCTTACAGATTGACTGGGAGGGAGGGTTGAAAGAATTGGGGAGAACTCCTCATTTTTCAGTCTTAGCATGAAGGAAGATGGTGAATTTGCTCAGGTGGGGAAATCTAGGAGAGACACAGTTTTGGAACAGAGGCAGGGAAATCAAGAGTTCCATGATGTTCATGGTAAATGTGAAGGGTATGGGTGCACCCAAGAGGTAATGTCCTGTGAAAGAGCCGAATACATGAACTGGGTGATATTTAGATATTTAGAGCCATGGAACTGAGGGGGTTTATCTGTCAGGAGGGTAAAGAGAGTATGTGGGGTCGAATAGCTCAAGGCTGATGAATTTAGGAAAGGAAATATGAGGACACTCTTACTGCAACCATTATTTTCAATGAAGAATAAAATATTTATTATCGGGGCGCCTGGGTGGCTCAGTCGGTTAAGCGGCCGACTTCAGCTCAGGTCACGATCTCGCGGTCCGTGAGTTCGAGCCCCGCGTTGGGCTCTGTGCTGACAGCTCAGAGCCTGGAGCCTGTTTCGGATTCTGTGTCTCCCTCTCTCTGACCCTCCCCCATTCATGTTCTGTCTCTCTCTGTCTCAAAAATAAATAAATGTTAAAAAAAAAATTTAAAAAAAATATTTATTATCTAAGAGAGAGGCTTATAGAAATGGAACAGGGGGTAGATATAGAGAAGACAGTGAAATCAAACTTAGAATGATAAAGGGACTGTGCTAGGGAAGTGTAGTAAGAATATCTGGCAGAGCAGAGTGTCCATCTGGGATGCATGCTGATGAGGTAAGATCAGTCTACCCTATTTGGAGATTTTTTCCAGCAATGCTCAGTTGCTTGGGTGCAGACAAAGAGTAGGAGGATTTAGATTTCACTGGGTCAGGGTTTAATCAGATGAGTTCAACAGAATCTGCAGGCAAAGGATGGGTATTTTATACTAAGGAATTTGGCCTCATCAAAAGAGAGGTTTGACCTCTACTGTGATAACTGATTGGTAACCTCTAAATCCTTGGAATTTCCTCAGTGATAGGAATGTTTTCTGGTATTCATAGTGGGGCCCCTAGGACCACACCTAAAGTTGATGGAAACAAGGTAGGATTGGCCACCTCTGCTATATGGGGGTATGGCGGAGGGTGGTTGCCACTGCAGAAAAACCAACCATGTGTTTAAAAAGCAGGGACTTTGGGTCACATAGCATCACTTGCCCTTGAAGCAGAGTTTAATCACATGAGCAATTAATCTATCAATCATTTCTACATAATGAACCTTTAATAAAAACCCTAAACACGAAAGCTTGTATGAGCTTCCTGAGTTGGCAATACCATGCATGTGTTGTCACACATCAATCCTAGGAGACTAACTGTCCTAAGAACATGGAGGCCTTGTGTTTGGAACCCTTCCAGACTCTGCCATAGGAGTCCCTTCCCATGGCTTTTAATATATCCCTTCTTTACAATAAACATAGCTGTGAGAGTAGCTTTCAGTGAGTTCTGTGAGTCTTTCTAGCAAATCATCAAACCTGAGGATGGTTTTGGAAATCCCTATTATGGGTTGATTTGCACTCCTCTCAAATTCCTATGTTGAAGTTCTGACCCTCAGTACCTCAGAATGTACACTTATTTTGGAAATGGGTCATTGCAGATATAATTAGTGAAAATAAGTTAAGACCAACTAGAGTAGCATGGGCTGCTAATCCAGTGTGAGTGGTACCCTCATAAAAAGAGGAAATTTGGACACACACACACACACGAGGGACAAAGTCACATGAAGATTAAGGCAGAGATTGGAATGAAGCTTCTGCCAACCAAGCAATGCCAAATACTGACAACAAAACTCTAGAAGTTAGGGTAGAGGCATGGAGCAGATTCTCGCTCACAGTGCTCAGAAGGAATCAACCCTCCTGACATTTCGATCTTGGATGCCTTGCCTCCATAACTGTGAGGCAATAAATTTTCATTGTTTAAGCCACCTAGTCTGTGCTACTTTGTTACAGAGTCCCTAGAAACTAATATACCCCTGAACTTGTAGTTGGTGTCAGGAGTCTTGGGCAGACTCGGTGGTCTGGAGGACTAGGCCCTTAACCCCACAACTTGGCTAACTTTGGGGAGAGGTCAAGGGTGGATACAGAGGCTATGTTGACATGTAGGAGGTGGGTAGCAGAAAAGAGTAGGGACAACAAATTGAAGGCCCCACTGTAGTTAAAGAATTGTACTTGGAACAATGAGGGAGTGAGGTGGAAAAGTAGGCTTGGTAATCAGAGAATGGTCTTACAATATCTATCTCACAATAGGGATTTTGGAGGTGGAATAATTATTGGTTATATATCACAAAATCTAAAATAAAACCAGGGGAGAGAGTGGCTGAAGTGCAGCAGAGGACAACATCCCTAGAGGTAAGAAGGTAAAGGAACCAAGAAGTCAAGATGTTGACTATGATTGTCTACATAGATGCTGAAGTTCCCAAT
Organism: Leopardus geoffroyi; assembly: GCF_018350155.1. Taxonomy (NCBI): domain Eukaryota; kingdom Metazoa; phylum Chordata; class Mammalia; order Carnivora; family Felidae; genus Leopardus; species Leopardus geoffroyi. The sequence goes on along the minus strand of NC_059328.1, from coordinate 128,282,380 downwards.
AATGATAACACGGATAGCTAAAAAAAAAAAAAAAAAAAAAAAAGAAGAAGAAGAAGGAGAAGGAGAAGGAGAAGAAAGAAAGAAAGAAAGAAAGAAAGAAAGAAAGAAGAAAGAAAAGAAAAGAAAAGAAAAGAAAAGAAAAGAAAAGAAAAGAAAAGAAAAAAGAAAAGAAAATGAAATGAAAATGAAAATGAAAAAAACAAAGGCAGAGCAGGGGAGGTCAGGTACCATAGTCTTTAATGAACAAGAAGGAATAGCTCAACTGTCCACAGGGGAAATCTTAAAGGAAAGGTACTAGGCAATAATGTCTAATGACACAGGCTTTAGTGGAACTTGAGCAATGACTGAAGGAATAGCAAAAACGACTTGAAGGTATCAGTGGGGAGTGATCAAGAAAGATACTCACCTATTGCCAAGTACAGGGACGTCTGACTTGCACTAAATTACGTATTCATCCAGGTGAGCACATACCCTGTAAATTAAGCAAAGTGATATTTTCCAAAATACCCTGTCTTAACCATACAGTTTATGTGGTGACTCCAGATATTCAAGACATGAAATGAAGAAATAAAGCACACTTTGCATAGCCAGAAAGTATAAGAGCTTGGATTTGAACTCTGTTCTCTGTGGCTCCAGACACAACACCTTTACAAACAGAAATGTCTGCTGCCCTTTCCTGAGAAAGAGTATATTACCCGGTCTCATTAACATCAGGCTTTTGCCAATAAGATGTGAGCAGAAGCAATGTGAATCACTGGTACATATTTATCCAAGGGATACAGCTGTGCTGTCTCAAAGGGGCACATGCACCCCAATGTTTATAGCAGTGCTATCAACAATAGCCAAATTATGGAAAGAGCCCAAATGTCCATCGATGGATGAATGGATAAAGAAGATGTGGTATATATACACAATGGAGTATTACTTGGCAATCAAAAACAATGAAATCTTGCTCTTTGCAACTACGTGGCTGGAACTAGAAGGTATTATGCTAAGCGAAATTAGTCAGTAAAAGAAAGACAAGTATCATATGACTTCACTCATATGAGGAATTTAATATACAAAACAAATTAACATAAGGGAAAGGAAGCTAAAATAATATAAAAACAAAGAGGGGGACAAAACAGACTCTTAAAGACAGAGAACTGAGGGTTGCTGGAGGAGTTGTGGGTGGGCGGATGAGCTAAATGGGTAAGGGGCATTAAGGAAGACACTTGCTGGGATGAGCACTGGGTGCTATGCATAGGGGATCAATCACTGGAATCTACTCCTGAAATCATTATTGCACTATATGCCAACTAACTTGGATGTAAGTAAACAAACAAACAAATAAATAAAAGCGACCAAAAAAAAAAAAGTAACGTGCATCACTTTCCAGCAGGAGTTTCAGGCCCCAGTGCATGATCACTATGTCCCCTTTTCCTTCTGCCATAAGACCAGCAATGTTCCAGAGTGATACAGCTCCATCATTCTGGGTCCCAGAAAAAGATAATCGGGAACAGAGACAATCACTTGCAAATAACATGCAACATGAATGAAAAAATAAATTTGGTTGTTGAAAGACACAAAGACTCTGGAGTCATTTCTCATTGCTGCATAGCCTAGCCTAGCCTACATGATATGGGGTAAAATCTAGGCTTCCTTGAAGTTTCAGGTTTGGGCACCTAGGTAGATGGTAATACCACTCAATAAGCAAAATAGGCAGGAAGAGGAAACAGTTTGCCCAATAACATGGTTTCTCCATCCAGCCTGGGCTTCTTTATAATAATTTCCAAATTTGTTCCATAATTTAGTCATTCTGTAAATGACTAAATTTGCAGTAATAATCCTCCCCACTGGAAGCAGCCCCAAGACAATGGCCCCTAACATTCTATCCCTGTGGCACTCTCCCACCAGTTTTAATGCGGGATGGGCTGGAGGCATCTGTTAATGCCCACAGGCTATAGGAAAATGTCTCCTTGCTCTTCGGGGTAACTTTCACAGCATCCACATAAGAGGGGACTTTCTAGTAACTCAACAACAACAACAACAAAAATATATCCTAATGGCTTGGAACAAGGCATTTTAAGACATGTATTGTTTAGACTACAAGTTCTTGACAACTTTGTCTGTTTCTATTGTACTTTACTAGTTTATTCCTGCTCAGCACCCATAAAAATAATGTGAAAAGAACAAAGCCTCATTTCACCTAGAGTTATATCCTCCTTTTCAAGTTTTTCCCAGCAACCATTTTCTTATATCCCTTCAGGCAAGAGTTTACTGAGATAACAGCCCTGAATGTAGAACCCTTACACATTTGTAACTTCGCCCCACATCCTTCCCTGAGCTCCGCTGATAGTGGCTCCTTCATTAAACTTATCTCCAGAAGACAGGGAGGAGACACCTGGTAGTCACTAGTCTATTTGTTCGGTCTTTGCTCCTGTCAGCCTTCCTTTATTTTGCTTCTTTATCAAATGTCCTCTAGAGGAGTTGAACATCCAAGCCCAATGTGCAATCACTAACACTAAGTTATTCCTTCCTCTTACAAATGGAGCTGCTGGACAGACACTGCAGCAGGAGGCCGAGGGGAGGGACCTGCTCTCACACAGCTTACCACATCCTCCTCAGGAGCAAGCCCCAACAATAGCACAATCACACTCCCAGTATCACTGTATGTTTTATGGCAATAGTCCCCTAAGTGGCCCCCAGTCTCACTCTATCCAATCAGTCAGCCACGGTGCAGCAAGAGAGATCTAATATGCAAATCAGATCATGCCTCTGTCCTGCTTAAAATCCTTTAGTAAGCAGATCCCCATGCAGGAGAAAATCAAGTACCTACTCTAGCACTTAAAGAAAGCCCCCACCATCTCTTCTTGGGCTACGTTTCTAGATTTTTCCTTCTGCATGCTGCTCTCTTCTGGTATACTTTAGGTCTTTCCTACCTGGAAAACTTTTCATATCTTTCAAATCTGAACCCTACAATTACCTCTTCTGGAAGCTACCCCTGCATGCACACTGTGCCCTATGCCGTCCCATATTCCATCGCAACCTCAGCGAGGTAAAGGGCTTCCCTGTTCTGAGAAATACTGACTGTGGCTCCATCACTGCATCATGGTTATGGTCTCACTATTTGCTTATACAGTATTATCTCCATCCCATTTTCATATTCACAAGAAAAAGTACAATCTCACTCTGGCACCAGGGAAGCATTTGACATATAAACAGGCTTTGTTTCTGTTTGCAAGCATTTACTGTATTAAGTGGAGGGAATCAAAGGAAAGAAAGGCCCAGCCCTTGCTGGAGAGAAGGAGGTAGAATTGTAGGGCAAACAAGCACATTCGCAAATAATTGTGTTACAAATTACAGTTGACCCTTGAATAACACAAGTTTGAACTGCCTAGATCCACTTACATGCAGATTTTTTATAAGTACGGGATGATACTGTAAATGTATTTTCTCTTATGATTTTCTTAACATTTTCTTTTCTCTAGCTTACTTTATTGTAAGAATGCAGTATATAACACATATAACATACAAATGTGTTAACTGACTTTCTCAGTAAAGCCTCCAGTCAACAGTAGGTTATTTGTTCAGTTTTTGAGGAATCAAGTTATACATGGATTTTTGACTGTGCAGGGGGTTGGTGACCCTAACCCTTGTGTTGTTGTTCAAGAGTCGACTATATATAACAAAGCTATGTTACAAGACATCCATACATCTTTCTTAAAGGAAAAAGGTTAATGAACAAAAGAACACAAACAGGGGAATTATGACCTTATTATATTTATTTGAAGATTAAGTATGGTTTAAGGAGATGCACATAGGTGTCAAGTTGACAAAGGACAGACTTATGATAGTTAATTTTGTGTATCAGTTTTACTAGATCACAGGATGCACAGATAATTGGTCAAATATTATTCTGGGTGTTTCTGTGAGAATGTTTTTGGGTGAAGTTAACCTTTAAATGGGCAGACTGAGTAAAGCAGGCTGAGCTCCCTAACATGGGCCTCACTGAATCAGTCAAAGGCCTGAAAAGAATAAAAAGGTTGACACTCCCCTGAGTAAGAAAGAATTTTTTCCTGACAACATTTGAACGGGGATATTTTCCTGCCCCTGGGACATCTGGGTCCTGACTGGACTGAAACAGTGGCTCTTCCTGGATGTCAAGCCTGACAGTCTTCAGACTGGAACTATACCCATTGGCTCTCTCAGGTCACTAGTTTGCTGACTCGCTCTGTAGACCTCCGGCCTGCCCACCTCCATAACTGCATAAGCCGGTTCCTTATAATAAATTTCTGTTTCTCTAGACAGCCCTGGTTAATACACCCCATTACAGTGATCATAAAAAAGAGAGTGTTGCTTAATCAGAGCTTGGGCATTGGAGCCAGACAGCATGGGTGCAAACGACAGCACTACTGTTGGTTAGCTTTGTGACCCTTGGCAAGATATTTAACCATCGTAAGTCTCAATTTCATCATTTGTAATGTGGGGATAATAGTGATGCCTACTTCATGGGGCTGGTAAGAGGATAGGATCAAACGAGTGAATACACCAAAAGAGCATAGAACAATGGTTGGTACCACTGTTGGTACCAAGAAGCAAGCAATAAATGCTGGTGGTTAGCATTTCCAGTCATCACCACTTATTGTTAATTCAATATCAGTCTCTATGCCATTTGCTTTACACCTAAGGACTCATTAAATCCTCACAACTCTACCACAGAGGTATTCACATACTGTGTAGAAAACCAGGACACCATAGCCCAGGGATTCACAGTGTGGCTTTTGGAATCTGATGTACCACCCATAGTATCCTGGGCACATGATTTAAAGCTCAGAATCCTCATAGTTGAGTTGTCTTTATAGGGTTGTTTAAAAGGGGTGTTTCACATAAGATATAAAAACTTAGCATAGTGCTAGGCACATATTAACCACTCCACAAATGTGTTAGAAGATATTATTATTATTAATCAGACATTAATCATTATTGTTAAGAGGATAAGTTCCCAGTAACAGTGGAGCTGAGGCCTAAGTCATAGTCTGGCTGACTCAAGCCTAAGTTTCTAACCTCCGACCAGCCCTGCTGACCCCAGAGTGGAGGCTGAAGACGGCGCCGCCCACCCTGAGGCCCACAGACATTTGGGACATAATGGAGCAAAATCAGAAATCCAACACAAAATGAGCACCTTGGATGCTGCCTCTCCCTTTCACAGGGCTCTAAATAAGATACAACATCTTTTCCCTTCACTCGGCCCTTGTTTCAGTTTCATTTCACAGAAGTCTTATCAATGTTTCTTAACATGTTCCAATTATTTTCCCTTTGTGAATCTAAAAGGAAAAAGTAACTCTGCCAGAGATAGCCTTCACTGTTTATTTACGTTCAACCCGCCTAAATGTTCTTCTCCACAAATGAGAAAAATAAAGGCATCCCTGGGCAGCCACCACTGGGCATAGGCAACACTTCAGAAAGTGTCTTCTTGGAATTGCTGGTGACACTCGCTCTGGGAGTTCCCTGAGGGAGCAAGGGATGAGATGTGCTCTCTAGACAACCCCGAGGGGTGAGGTGGGATGACACATGTATCATGGGGACACTTGGCTCCCCAATCTTGTCCTCAACATATTTTCAAAGTGCTTTTCAAAGATCTGTTGTTAAGCAGATCTGCTTTTCTCATGCAGGCATGTCCTTGACGTTACTGCTTTGAAACATTAGCTTTGAGCTATTTTATACTACTGGTGATGGGCTTTGGCTAAGACACAGACCTGTCACCTTTGCTGGTCCTCTCTGTGACAGCATAAACCTTGGTGCGGCAGCAGATGTGCAGCCTGAGCAGCCACAGGGATGCTCTGGGTGTCCATGAACAAGCTGGGAAGCATGGGCCCATGAGCCCAGCCCTCACCACCACGGCAGGAGCAGCTGAGGGCTGTTTTGTGACACTTGTCTCTTGGCCCTCACCTTCTCCCCATCTGCCCTTGCCTTGTGCTCACTCTTCTTCCTGGGCTCTCCTGTCCATTTTTTCTTTCCCGAAGACTGCTTGTAAAAACCACCACCTAAAATCCTGCCTCCTCAATGTACAGTAAGTCCAGCCCAGTGGCTACACCAAGAAGACCAGATAGTGGTCTTTAAACATAATGTTTGTTTTTGCTAGTATACTCCCTAAAAGACTTTAAGTTCTTAGATCCCCTCATAAATGTTTAAGTTTACTTCTAGAATGTTTATCATATATTAAATAGTAAAAAGGTACGTGATTTTTATACCATAAATTGTATATATTCTTTAAATATATTTTCATTAAGGGGCACCTGGCTGGCTCAGTTAAGCATCCAACTTCAGCTCAGGTCATGATCTCGGTTCATGGGTTCAAGCCCCACGTCAGTCTCTGTGCTGACAGCTCGAAGCTTGGAGCCTGCTTCAGATTCTGTGTCTCCCTCTCCCTCTGCCCCTCCCATGCTCATGCTCTGTCTCTCAATAATAAACTTTTTAAAAAGTTAGAAAAAAGTTAAAAAAAATAAAAATAAATATATTTTCATTAAAATCTTGAAGCTGCCAATTTAGCTCTTAAATGTCTGCCATATAACCTAAAAGACAAGGTTGTCTTTACTGTCAACTAAACCAAGTTTGAATTCTGACAAAAAGTGTGGGCTCATTTTTTTAAATTTAACCCAATGTGTTAAATAATGTCCCTGCCACATTTGCTATACATTTCTGAATACTAAGTTTACGATACAGTAGATAAATAGATCAATCAATGGATAGATGGATAGATAGCTGGAAGGGAGGAAGAAAGGAAGGAAAAAAGATAGGTTGGGAGAACCTGGGTGGCTCAGTCAGTTAAGTATCCAACTCTTGATTTTGGCTCAGGTCATGATCTTAAGGTACATGGGATCCAGCCCCACATCAGGCTCCATCCTGACAGCATGGAGTGGAGCCTGCTTGGGATCCTCTCTCTCTCCCTCTCTCTGCCTCTTCCTCATGCATTCTATAAATAAATAAATAAACAAACTTAAAAAAAAAAGACATCGTTATTAAAAAAAAAAAAAAAAAAAAAACTGGACAAGGGCAATTGTCCAGGGAAGGGAAAGTTCTCAGGAAGACAATTTTAAGAAAGAGGCAATATGGAGGCTGAGGATCTAAAACCTGATTCCCCTGAAGCCCACATACCCAGGTTCAAAGACCTCTATCATTCCGTCAGTATGGGTCCCTGGATTACTACAATGGGGTATGTAGCAGAAGTGACCAATGTTGGACAGGTAGCAGACCTTATATTGGGAGTAGAGCAGAAATGAGAAATGGATATTGTTGTTGTAGTAAGCCCCTGAGACTTTGGAGAGGTTTCTTAACAGAAAATAACCTAACCTATCCTAACACATATATAATAAAACTAATGTTCAAATCGGGTCCCTACCTGCACCTGTGTCTGTATTTCAATTGACGTGAAACTTAGCAGTTAGAAGAGGAGGAATTCTTGCCCAATCCTTCCCCAAACTCTCTCTCAATCCAAATCTTGCTCTTTAGGACTCAGATTTCCCATATTTGCATTAGTATCTTTCTTCACTCTTTTAACTCAAAGTGTTCTTTTTTTCCCCCTCTGAACTAGGTATTTACCTAAAGATGCAATTCCAATGCCTCCAGGATCCAGGCAGGCAGTACAAATGGGTAATTGGGAGAACTGGAGGGAACTTGCCTCCCCTAAAGGCATCCCAATTTAATTAAAACAAAAGAAAAACACATGCTATCCCAGGCAAATAAATATAGCTCTGGTCTGCTGGGTTGTGACCTTTGTAGAATTCATAAGCAATTCATTTCTTCTCCTGGTGTATTAAACAATTATTTTGAGCTTTCACATTGTCTTTATAAATGTTAATGAATAAAAAGTGTTTAAATTTTTAAGTGGTTTACTGTTTCTGTCTCCATAAGTATGTAAGATTCCTGCAGGCAAGGATTAGATTTGCCTCAACTCTGTGTTCTACATAGATTCTGAGACAGTGCATTCATAAATGGCTTTGATATCATCTGTTTTGAGGAAAAGAGGGTACATTATACATTATAATATAACTAGCCAGGATGGTAGATTTTGTTAGTATGCCTGAGCCACCAGGTTCATTTCTTTTCCTTAAAACCCCTGTGTCATAGTGAAGTAATGCTCAGTGCCAATAATATCATTATCCTCCATAAGTGTTATTGTCCTCCTCTCTGGGTGAGTTAGGGTAGAAGGTGCCTGGGTAAGCTGAATAGGCTGTCCTCTGGTTGATGTGAACCCTACGACAACAATGTCTCTGAGAAGTTTCTGGACTCAGTTGACATGGCATGTACTTCCACATGGCTTAAAAGCGGGTAACAATAAAGGATTCTTCTTTAAAAAGAAGATCCCACTGTCAGTCCTTATGAATGGATTCCAGTTGCTACTCTACCCTAGTTGGGGCAAACGAGCTCCCTTTGCCCAATGGGAGGTTTTGAGAGTTAACCTATGTCTTGGTACTTTTACCTCTTTCAACTTCATTTACTTATGACCAATTAAATTCATTCCTTTAATGTCTTAATCCCTGCTGGTACACAATGTACCACCCATCACTGCAGAACATTTTTCCTTCAAACCTCAATCAAGCCCATTCATTGCCTTCATCACAGGGGCAGTTCCCTGTCAGGGATATACCAGTCCTCAGTGAGATTTTTCCAATATCACTTCACAATTTTATCATTTCAAGAAGTTTGTTAATCTAGCAGAGCAAAGTTCAACAGGAAAACTGTTTTGACCTTGGGAGAAAAATGTTGCTGGAATTATTGGAAACTTGAAGTGGGCTCTATTCAGAGAATATCTGGTTGCCATCCCTACTACCTTATTCATTCTCATCTGTGAACTAAAACAAACAAACAAACAAACAAACAAACCCTCTGCCCCACCTCCAGACCCTGAGATAACACATGTCCTAGCAGCTGGAAGCACTGCCACCATCATCACCATCACCCTCCCTCTATTGGTATAGAGCGCTGGACCAGGGCTTAGAGTTCAGATTGGCTGACCTCTGATATGGAGTTAAGTCCCAGTCTCACTGCTGAGGTGACTGGCTGCTACTCAGTCCTTATATTTAGATGTAGCCCTCTGCTCTCTTTATTCAGCCTACATCCCTGACCACTTTTTCCCCAGAATTACTATCTGAGTCCAAGAATCTTCTTCCCCCTCTCTCTGGCTTTGATCGCTATTTGTAATGTCTTCTCTCACCTTTTCTAAGTTATTTTTCAGGACTTACTTAAGCATATACTAATTTTGTAGCATGAGTCAATCCCATATTCCCAACATAATGATATCCTTATTTCCTCCTAGGCCTCCCTCATTTGTACGTGCTATTCTTCTGCCTAGAACATGAATCCACCAGATATGGATTCAGATATGGTGGAGCCCAGACCCACCACCTCTGAGATGTGTGTTCTGTTGGGAGTAGAAGACAGGTAGATGGGTCAGGGCTCTTGAAAGTCTTCGCTGACCACCTCCTTCATGCTTTAAATGTGGTCAGGTGCCCATTCTCTGAGTCTAGTCCATCTTTAAACCCTCCCTCAACCTCATCATTGGCTTTCCTTTAAAGAGCTCTTCCCTGCCAGACTGTAAACTAGTTGAGGACACTTGGCATTATTTATCCTTATGCCCAAGGCCCTTTGTTGAGGAAAGAAAGGAAGGGAGGAAAGCATGTTTTGTAAAAGAATGAGTCTTTCCTTTCTTAACCTACCATATCACTCATAATAGCTGATTTCCTTGAAATGTAACAGAAAAGTTTGAAAATAAACCTAAAAAAAAACTAATAAAAACACAAAACACTTGAAGAAAAAAATAATTGGTGAGTGATTACAATTAATTGCCTGCTTTTAATTAAAAGTCACTTTAGTCAGAAACTTACTAATGCAGAACGTAACCTCTCCCAGCCATCTCTTGAGGCAGAACAAAACACCAAGTCCCTAGAGCCAGGAATCTAACAGGCTGTGAATTCACAAAGGATACTACCTTTGGGGGATTCCAATTACTGGTGGGAAATAATTTGCTCTTTAAAATTCGGTATCAATAATACACCAAAATGCTCATAAATCTTAGAGTCTGACCAACCTGAAGCTTAACCACAGTGGATTCTAGGACGCAGGCTCCAGGGATAAGGAAGAAAGATAAGTCTATTTAACTGATAAATCCATTTAATTGTCAGCTCTAGGAATATTTCACCTTGTTTGAAGGTAGTCTAGACTTTGGATCCTATTTGGAAATGATTATCTGTGGCCCTTCCAGGGTAAAAGTGCCCCAAGAAAGCCATGGACTTGAGTTGTGGTAACCTAATTAATGGAAATGGCCTCTAACTTTTACCCAAGACCATGAATAATGCCTACCTACCTATTTCACAGTTTACAGTAATGAGATTAATGAGCCACTTCCTGGGAAGGTCAGAGGGAATCAGAAGCAAAAATACATCCTCTACTGTGGGCTGCCTTCAATTTGTGTTATGAACTATGTTTAAATAGATAGAGCAGAGGTCTGAAGACTGGAGTTGCTCTTTCCATAACTGGTAAACACACATCAGCCCATACAAAGATGCACAGACAATTCTATTGTTGTAAGAAGATTAATTCTATGGAAGAACTTGTGCTGTCTGCCCAATACATGCTGTGACAGAGACAGAGGGTACAAAGGCAGATAGGAGACAGTCTCTGCCACCAAAGCTCATAGTCTAGGGTAAGACAAGCAACTAATCTTCATTAGAAAACAATTTAAATTTAGAATGATGTTTCAACAAGAGATAGTAAGACACAACATTTATTAAGAGAGGAAGTATTTCTGTCAGAAATATTCAAGAAAAGCTTTACAGAAGAGAATGGACTTTGAAGAATGAATAGGAGTTTTCTAAGTGAAAAGGTAAAAGGTCATTGTTGGCAGAGTGACATCACATGCAAAAGCAGAGAGGTTTGGAATACTACAATGTGTTCAGTGAACTACAAGAAAACTGAAAGTTCAGGACAAGGCTGAATTGAAACTTCAGTTTGCCTCATCATGGGGCACCCACACTTAAACTTATAGAATATGTAGACTTCAATTAGACTATTCTTGGGCTTCACAGGGATAAGGAGATGAGGTCATCCATGAAATTAAGATTCTTGGGTGGTTTCTAAAAAGTGTTTGAGAACTTGTTGCTGTGCCCACACTGCTAGTTGGATAAGTGACCAACCCTGGGAAAAGGGCTCCAGCATCAGGTCACACAGGGGGCATGCTGGAGAAGGGATGAGGACTCCTGATTCCATTATTACAAGAGTGATAACTTGGCAAGTGAATCTTCAGAGATAAACTGTGGGAGTGGGTCTGAGTTACCCTTCTGAACAGGAATAGCTCCACATCTTCCTAGATTATAGGGACTCTCTCTGCAGGTAGGCTATGTGCACTGCACCAAAAGCTCTCTTTTGACTATTTTCTTCAGCTACTGCACAATTGCTAGAAAGAGATGTGCACTGTACATCACTTGGAGCACACAATCACAGAGCACTGCAATGTAAACAGAGAACAGTCTATTCTTATCTTCTTGGTGACAGATGAATGGGAGATTTGTATGCAATATCAGAGCCTACAAGAGGACCCTGTGATGGGGACTAAATCATACATATATATGTATATGTGTTCAAACATACACATCCACACAGGTAACTGTGGAGCACCTGCACATATACCCACATCTCCCATGAGACAGAATTATTATCACCTTTACCAGGTACTAAAAAGATTTTGTGCCTGAAATTGGCAGCAAAAGCAAATCCACATTCAATACCACCTCCCCTTTTCAAACAGACTTCAGTTGAATAAATAAAGGGTAGTGAAAACTGCTTCCAACAATCCAGATTTAATAATGGTGACTCTGAATCACTTGATCCAGTTGTTTTAAAGTTTCTTACTATCTACAATTCAGCCAGTTTTCTGGATGGTGACTCTTTCCTGAGTAAAATTACATAATGTATGCTATATTTCTAATTAATTGCCTCTTACTCTTGTTAGCCACTAAACTCAATTTCTAACTCACAAGCTTTTTCTAGAATTGGCTGGATTGTATTGGATCCCTGAATTGTACTTTCAAGGGAATTGGGTAGACAAGAAGGTACAATTGGTTTATTTTTCATGTAGTGGAAAATGGTAATGGCAAATCTCACCAAATAACAACATATATTTCAAAAACTAAGAAGAAAGAATGATCTTAGCCTTGCAATACAGCTTTCTAAAATTATGCATAGTTGTTTTCAGGAGAAAACCTATTTGGCTAGAAAAGTCAAGACCAACCTCCTGTGTATGTTCTCTGGGTTTTCCCTCCTTCTGCTTTACCCCATCTCAGAAGGCTAGGGTGCACACAATCAGTGATCTATTTATGACTACCCCAAGTATACATTTTGATTTTTAAAAACTAACTCAAGATAAAAGAGAAATTGGAAAAATGCTAAATTTGTTTTAGAATACCTGTTTGATTTCATTTATACCAATCTGAGTATCTGGGGGGTTCTGAGTTGTATTAAATGAACACACACACAGGCCATTTCTGAGATTTGTTGCTCCTTTTTAGAGCCACTTGACCAGCAGGGTTTAGAGAAGTACATTGATAACCGGGACTTGCCATATAAGCTAAGCAAACCAACAAGTAGCTACACTAACCTCAGAGACCTCTATAAAAGCCTCTAGGAGGAAAAAAAAGCCTTCAGTTGCTTTCCTACAGGTGCTAAAACATCAGACTGCTTCATACATCCAATTAGGGCTCACAGGGGATGCCATCAGATTCTTACTCTGTCTTCTAGTTTAGGCTTATCATCTGGACCTGAATCTGTGTCTCCTAAATTTCAGGTCCTTTTTGATTTACTTTCAAACTGTAATCTTCTGGCCCAGTAAGGACAATTGGACTTTATCCACATACTAACCAGAGAGCAAAGTTCAGAGAAAAAAATGGGGTGCCATGAGACTTCAATTTCTAGCAAGAAGAAGAACTAGCTACTCTGATCAAAAGAAAAAAAGGCTCACTCCAAAAGAGCTGGATGTTGGATCAATCACAACAAAGTTAAAAACATTGCTGAGCTCACATCCCTGTGTGTATTGCAGCATTATTTAAATAGCCAAGATATGTAAGCAACCCAAATTTCCGTAGAAAGATGAATGGATAAAGACATGATTTTTTACAAAATGGAATATTACTCAGCCATTAAAAATGATGAAAATTTTGCCATTTACAACAACTTGGATGAAATTAGATGGTATTATCCTAAGTGAAAGAAGACAGATGGAGAAAGACAAATATCATGATTTCACTTACACGTGAAATCTAAAAATAACAAATATATAAAAAACAAAAGAATAAGAGACTCATAAATACAAACTGGGGGCTGCCAGAGAAGAAGAAGGTGAGGGATGTACAAAATGGGTGAAGGGGAGTGGGAGGTACAGGCTTCCAGTTGAATAAGTCAAGGGGATAAAAGGTACAGCACAGGGAATATAGTCAATGGTATTATAAGAGTGTTGTGTGGTGACAGATGGGAGATACACTTGTAGTGATCATAGTATAATAAACTCGTCAAATTGCTATGCTGTATGCCTAAAACAAAGTCAATATTGTATGTCAACTATATTCCAATAAGAACAAACAAAAAACACTCAGCTCACAAAAAATGGAGCTAAGGGAAATCCCCAAGGTCAAAAACACAAGGAAACACAACAACAAAGTGAGGGTAAATAAAATCAGGGTAGTAGATAATCAAATGCCTTTACCAAGAATTCAGCAATTTGGAATTAATGGCTGACCATGCAGGAAACTGGAAACTAACATTGCCCAAGTTTGAGCAAAACCTAATCTAAGGACATAAGATGCTCTCTTTACTACACACACACACACACACACACACACACACACACACAGCCAAAGACTTGAAAATAATACTCTGCCTGGAGGGAGCAAAGGGAGAGGACAAGGAAATCTCCCTGTCTCCACCACAACTCTATTGAAAAAATAATGACAACCACACCATCTTCTCTGTGTACAGGTAACTACGGACCTGGCCCCATATGGGTCTGGATACCGAGTGTGTATTGCATTCATGGCCAGAAAAATGAATACAGTCATTATTACCTCTTGCTATTAGTTGAAATAAAACAAATCCTCTTTGGAGAAAAACAGGGCAATCTTGGCCCTCTTGGAAAACCCCTTGTTAAAATTCAGACAAGCATGGGTTCATAATAAAAAAAAAAAAAAAGACCAAACACTATTATGAAACAGGCTACATGAGTAAGAATCAATAAAACCAATAAGGAAACAAAATATAGGATCCCTAACATACTAAAACTTAGAATTACCACATAAAAACTTCATTAATAGGGGCACTTGTACCCCAATGTTTACAGCAGCACTTTCAACAATAGCCAAATTATGGAAAGAGCCTAAATGTCCATCAACTGATGAATGGATAAAGAAGTTGTGGTTTATATACACAATGGAATACTACATGGCAATGAGAAAGAATAAAATATGGCCCTTTGTAGCAACGTGGATGGAACTGGAGAGTGTTACGCTAAGTGAAATAAGCCATACAGAGAAAGACAGATACCATATGTTTTCACTCTTATGTGGATATTGAGAAACTTAACAGAAGACTATGGGGGAGGGGAAGGAAAAAAAAAAGAGAGGGAGAGAGCCAAACCATAAGAGACTCTTAAAAACTGAGAATAAACTGAGGGTTGATGGGGGTTGGGAGGGAGAGGAGGGTGGGTGATGGGCATTGAGGAGGGCACCTGTTGGGATGAACACTGGGTGTTGTATGAAAATCAATTTGACAATAAATTTCATATTAAAAAATAATAAAGTAATGATTACAATAAAAAAAGAAAAAACTGCATTAAATGGTTTAAAGAAATATAATATGAACGAAAAGACTACTAATAACCAGGTAGATTTTGACAAAGAACCTAATAAAATTCTTTTTAAAGAAGATAAGCATTAAAATTTTAAAATGGGCAGGTTGAATAGCTGGCTATACACAGATTAATAGAAAATTATAAATCTGGAAGAATTACACTGAATGCATCCCAGACAAGGAGATGGTAAGCATGAAGGAGATGTTAGGAAATACGGAGGATGGGATGACCAGGTCTAATGTAGGGGTCTAATCAAGGCACCTGGAGGAGATAAAAAGATGAGAAAAGAAAAAGGCAGACAAAGCTCTTTCAGAAACATAAATTCAATACACCTCAACAAAATATTGGCAAACCAAATGTAGAAAAAGCTAAGAAATAGAATTATCAAAACCAAGTTGGATATGTCTCATAAATTTGACTTAACCTAAGAGGATGTTGTTTATATTAACTCAAAATCCATGACAGTAATACAGCAAAATGACGTATGAATATCAACAAAGAAAAATTTGATAAAATTCTGTATTTTTATAGATATTCACAGAAACCTAGAAATAAAGGGAATTTACATAGCTTAATGAAGGATAGCTACCAAAAACCTACAGCAAACATTCTTCAGGATGAAAATTTAGAAACATTCCCCTTAAAGTCAGAACAAAGTCAAGGTTTCCCAAACTATTCCACACTGTAGTGAAGTTCCTGGCCAGTTTAGGAATACAAAGAAAGAGATGAGGGGTGCCTGTGTGGCTTACCTGGTTATGTGCCCAACTCCTGATTTCAGCTCAGCTCATAATGTCTAGGTTCATCAGTTCAAGCCCCGCATTGGGCTCCACACTGAACATAAAGCCTGCTTGGGATTCTCTCTCTCCCCTTCTCTCTCTCTCTCTGCCCCTCCCCTCCTCAAAATAAATAAATAAATAAATAAATAAATAAACAAACAAACAAACAAACTTAAATATATGTATATACATACATACATATATGTGTGTGTATGTATGTATGTGTGTGTGTGTGTGTATATATATATATATGTATATATATATAGAGAGAGAGAAAGAGAAAGGGAGAGAACACTCCAAGAAAATCTAAAGAATACTTGTAATTGAATATCAAAGTTACAGCACATAAGATCACGATGTAAAAATTTATTTTAGGGACGCCTGGGTGGCTCGGTTAAGTGTCTGACTCTTGATTTCGGCTCAGGTCATGATTTCATGGTTCATGGGTTCGAGCCCCACATTGGACTCTGTGCTGGCAGTACAGAGCCTGTTTGGGATTCTCTCTCTCTCTTTCTCTGCCCCTCCTCCATTTTCTTTCTCTCTCTCTCTCTCTCTCAAAAATAAATAAACTTTAAAAAATTTTATATGCCATCTAAAAAATTTTTTTCTATACACGAGTACCAAATAAGAAAAACAGGATTATTTTTTGAAAGATAATTTGCCATGGCTATCAAAATGTAAAATAACTTCAGACAAATTTAATGAAATTTGACAAAATTATAAAACTTTGAACTGCATTAGGAAACCTTAAAAATGGAAAAAAAAATACATCATAACCATAGACAGGAAGGCTATCATAAATGTGTCAGTTCCCCACTGATTTAATAAAACTTTATTAAAATCCCAACATATTTAGTGTGTGTGTCCATCTGTAAAGCTGATTCAGAAGTTTTAGCCTCAAGATCAAGGCCAAAACAATCATCATACATGTATTAATTAGCACAATGTTAGTTCCTTCAGCAAACACATTAGATTCAATATTTCCCAGGATGGTGTGTTTCTCATATAAAAGTCCAAAATGGGTGGTCCTTCTCAGCCAGCAAACTTTAATGTGTCCTTTGGATTCAAAGGCCCCCATATTTAGCTGACCAATGAGAAGAATACAGAGAGAAATTGTCCCTAAGCTGCCTTGTTCCAGCAGTGACACACATCACTCCAGCTGGAAACATCTAACTGCAAGAGAGGCTGGAGACTAAAGTCTAGCAGCATGCCCAGAGTAAAGAGATACTAGGTTTGGGGAACAGCTAGCCACTCTCTGCCTCGACACTCCTAAAGAAAAGGAAGGTAAGGGAATTTATTCTACTGGATTTCAAGACCATATAAAGTTACACACACACATTATATAAAATGTATTATACAATATTTTAATATAAAAACTATTTAAATAATGTAATTAAATTACTATTAAATATTATGTAATTAAATATTATGTATATAAAACAGTACAGAGATAAATTGATGAAACAGTCTTCAAAATGCAGAAAAGAGCCACAAGTACATGAAAATTTGCTATGTGATGTAAGGGACATTTCAGATAAGTAGGAAGAGTATAATAAATAATCCCAGACATCTGGTTATAATATGGAAAGAACAGAATTGGATCCTACCTTACACTTACACAAAAACAAACTCAGTGTAAACTA
This sequence comes from Leopardus geoffroyi, assembly GCF_018350155.1. Classification (NCBI taxonomy): domain Eukaryota; kingdom Metazoa; phylum Chordata; class Mammalia; order Carnivora; family Felidae; genus Leopardus; species Leopardus geoffroyi. The sequence continues at coordinate 128,265,086 of NC_059328.1, read as the reverse complement.
ATTAAGTGTGAAAAACAAAACTGTAAATGTTTCAGAAAATTATATGGGGGAATATCTTTTTGTCTGCAAAAGAGGAAAAATGTCTTAACACACAAAAAAACATAAACAAAAGGGGAAGATACTGATAAATTTGACTATATTAAAATTTAGATAAATATAAACATTAAAATTTAGAATTTTGATTTGCTAAGATAAACAACAGCAACATATAAGCCACAAGAAATTTGTTAATATACAAGAAGAAATTTGTTTTTTGTTTTTTTTTTTTTTGTTTTTTTTTTTTTTTTAATTTTTTTTTTTCAACGTTTATTCATTTTTGGGACAGAGAGAGACAGAGCATGAACGGGGGAGGGGCAGAGAGAGAGGGAGACACAGAATCGGAAACAGGCTCCAGGCTCTGAGCCATCAGCCCAGAGCCTGATGCGGGGCTCGAACTCACAGACCGCGAGATCGTGACCTGGCTGAAGTCGGACGCCTAACCGACTGCGCCACCCAGGCGCCCCAAGAAGAAATTTGTTAATATACAAACCAGAATATATAAAAGAGCCCTTATACATCAATAAAGCAAACATGCTAATAAAAATGGGGAAAGAATATAAACTAATAAACCATTTCATACCCATGAAATTAGCAGAATTTTTAAATCAAAGAATACCAAGAGTTTACAAGAAATGGAATTAACAAGAACTTTTATAGACTGCTGGTAAGGATATAAACGATATCACTTTGGATAACATTTTGTTTTTTACACTGTGTGGATAACAGTTTACTCTAAAGTTGTAGAGGCACATATCCCACAACCCAGCAAATTTTACCCCTAGGTATGTACTCTAGAGAATCTCTAATATCTGTGCCCCAGGGTACAAATAATCTTCAAATCAGCATTGTTTATAATTGCAAAAACTGGAAATAATCTAAATGTTCACTGACAAGGGAATGGATGAATAAACTGGAATGCTTTAAAGCAATGAAAATAAATGAAATCTCTTCACATGCACAACCATAAATGAACCTCAAAAACACAAAGTTGGGGAAAAGAAGCAAGTTGATAAATAATATATATACCATTTCTTTATAGAAAATTCAGGAACAAAACTAAACAATATACGCTGAGGATACATCAGTTATATAAAACTGAAATTAAAAGCAAGAAGATATACTCAAATGAGAATATTGGTTATCCTGGGGCAATGGGAAGTGGGGTATTATCAATAAGGGAACATAAGAGACTTCAATTATATTAGCAACATTTAACTTTATATACAGAGTGGTCCACATAGAACTTCATTTTACTTAGTTTCATACATTATTTCCATGTCTCTATATGTGTGAAATACTTGTAATAATTTTTAAAGAATTAAAATGTGTATATATACACATATATAGCAATAAATATAATTTCAGATTCAATTGCTTTCTTATTCCATCTCTTAATATCTCCATCTGTAAAAAAAAAAAAAACCCTTTCCTTATGTACCGAAACAGGTGTTTTGGAAATAGAATATGTAACACAAGCATAAGTGATTATTCTAACATGCAGCTGGAAATTTTTGTGGGTTTATCTCCTTGGCTCTGCCATTTGGTAACTGTAGGATCTTGGGAATGTTATTTAATAACTCTGAGTCTCAGTTTCTTCATCTGTACAACAGAAATAGTAGTACCTAACCCCCAAAGGATTGTTGAAAGGATTAAACAAAATGATGAATTTAAAGAATCCAGTTGTTTTAGTCAGAAATTGTTTGCTTGAACATAGTAGAAAATCACTCAGATGTACCCAAGCAAAAGAGGAATTTTATTTTAAAGATAAGTGATTTCACTTAAACCCAAAAGCTATACATGCATTTGGGCCCTCCTGTGGGATCAAAACCAACAACTGAAAAACTTTCAAGAAACAGGTGGTACTTCGATTCCTTTTTCTCTCTGGAGCTACACAGGTTCCTGTATGTGCCTCTCTCTGATCCTGGACCTCACTCTTCTTTTTGCCTTTACGCTCCTGAGGGATAAGATGCCCTCCTTCCCACAGACCCCCAAAATGTCATCCAAGTTCAAGAATGAACACTGACTATCCATTCACAGTCACAATTCCAAATTCCCAGAGTAAATTCAAATTGGGTGAGGTGTCCATCCCTTGTCCAGCAAGCTATGGCAGAGGCACAGAGACACAAAGTATAAATATGCTCATTCTAGTATTCTTGTAGCATCTGACACTGCCCAGGACTTGATAAATGAATTTTGTGGTTATTACCACCCAAAATGCCAGGATAAATAAATACATTCAGTTCATCTTATAACCTTGCTTTCTCATATATGGGAGATTTATCTCCTAGGTAATTACAGAAAAACCCAGGAAAATTGGTTATTTATCATGTTTTGCAGTACATTATAGAATTCCAAGAAGTTATTCCTTAGGATGGAACTGGAAGACGAAGATTATTCAAATGAATTGCACACCCAAGTTCATCCAAAGCTGCTTAAGCCACAAGACTCTCCGCAAATGCAGTTGTTGATGGGACGTGATGTTTCTCTCCTAAATCCCTGCAAGGAACACACAGGGAGGGCCCATCGATATGGCAGGTCTTCACTATCTTTGTTGGAAAATTTTATTTGATAAACTACTTATTTACAGGAGCATGCCATAAAGAAAAATAAACAGAAATAGATAAACTAAGCAGGTACAAAACTCAATGTGAGGTCACTGTTTTCAAGACTACCTTGGAACAATCAGACCCGTGATCATGCACTGCCTGTCCGTGGCCCAGCACTCACTCATCCCAAATAATAATGTCAGAAATCAGGATACCATTTTCAAGGCCCGCATGGAGGGTGTTTCTCCAAAATCAACTGCAAACAGCTGCCTCTCCACAGCCAGACATAGAATGTATCACAGGTAAATATGTTGAATGTGTTGTGGAAAGAGTATGGTTTTTGGATTCAAACACATTTTTAAAAAAGGTTCAAATCTTGGCTTTACCACTTAGAAGCTGTGTGGTGTTGAAGGAGTGACTTAATCTCTTTGAGCTTTGGTTTCTTCATTTGTAAAATGGAGAATGGAGAACGTCTTGGATGAGTAGCTATAGAGATTAAACAAGTGCATGGATATTCAGCTCCTGAGTCACCATAAGCCAGCAAAAACAACATAAATGTCTCCAGGATACTAGAAGGCAATACAAGTAAGTAAAACAGGATGGATAAAGGCAATAAAAGGTGATAAAAACTGTGATGGGTTGACATTCACACTCAATTTTTAAAACTGGTTTTTGAGAAGAAAATCCCATTCGGTCTCAGTTTGTGCTCTGTGCCCTAGCATCCAGTAAGTTTTAGTTTACTACCTTTTCTCTTCCCATTTCTGTTCTATGCTGACAATGACCTCTCCCTTTTTTCATCTACTCCAGTGACTCTTAATGGAGTGAGTTCCGAAAACCTATAATGGCATTTTTGATGGTACTGGTATTTACTAAGCACAGAAATTAAGAGTGGCGACTGACATGATAAAGAATCCTCCCATTCATTAGGGTGAAATATAGCTTAAAAATATCTTAGCCTAAAACCTAACTCTGCTTTTGTTTAAATGGATACACAGACACAGGTATTTCTGCACCATTTTTGATATACACTGTATTTCCAGGAATATAACTACCAGGAGAATTGAGTGAAGAATGTGTTTTGCTTTATGTAGAATTTTACCAGAAGTTCTTTGTGATGGACTGAATTCTGTCCCCCGCCAAATTCATATGTTGAAGCCCTAACCCTCAATTGCTTTTGCTATCTCCAATAGCAATTTCCTGACATTTGGGAGGTAATTAGGTTTAGATGAGTTCATGTGGAGTCCTCTTGATGGTATTAGCACCCTTATAAGGTATCAGAGAGCCCTCTTTCTCTCTCAACGTGTGAGCGTACAACAACAAAGCAACTGTCTGCATGGTAGCGAAGAGAATCCTTGCCAGAACCTGACCATGCTCACATCCTGATCATAAACTCCCAGTCTCCACAACTGTGAGAAATAAATGTCTGTTGTTTAAAACCACCAAGTCTATGACATTTTGTAATGGCAGTCCAAGCAGACTAAAACATCCTTCATCATTTCAGAAAAATCATATGCATGCAAGATGTCAGTTCTTCCCAATTTGATCTATAGAGTCAATCAAAATCCCAGCAAGCTATTTTGTGAATATGAACTGATTTTAAATTTTATATGGAGAGGGAAAAAACCGAGAATAGCCGACACAATATTGAAGGAAAATAAATTTGAAAGACTGATGTTACCTAACTCCAAGACTTAATATAATGCTATAGTAATCAACACAGTGTGATGTTAGTAAAAGAATAGACAAATAGATCAGTGGAACAGAACAATGAGCCCAGAAATAGACCCACGTAAACATAGTCAATGGAACTTTGGCAAAAGCACAAAGGGAATACAATGGAGCAAAGATGGTATTTTCAACAAATGGTACTAGAACAATTAGACATCTACATGTGAAACGATGTATCTAGATGCAGACTTGTATCCTCCACAAAAATTAATTGCAAATGTAAAGCACAAAACTATAAATCTCTTGGAAAATAACATAAGAGAAAACCTGGAGGACCTTGAGCAGAGCAATACTTTTTATATACAACACCAAAGGCACAATCCATGAAATAATTGGTAAGTTGAAACCGATAAGATTAAAATAAAAAACTTCTATGACTGACAAGGTCAAGAGCATTAGAAGACAAGACACAGACTAGGAGAAAATATTTGCAAATGATATAATTGGTAAAGGACGATTATCCAAGATATACAAAGAACTCAATAATACAAAAAAATTTGATTTAAAAATGGGCCAAAGACCTTAACAGACAACTCAAAGAAGATATGCAGATGGAAAATAAGCATATGAAAAATGCCTCACATCATATATCACCAAGGAAATGCAAATTAAAACAATGAGATACCACTGAGGGCCTATTACCATGGCTAAAATCCAAAATATTGACACCACCAAATGTTGGTAAGAATGTAGAGCAACAGGAGCTCTCATATACTGCTGATGGAATGCAAAATGATATACCTACCATGGAAGACAGTTTGATGGTTTGTTACAAAACTAAACATACTATTAGCACAAGATCCAGCAGTCATGTTTCTTGGTACTTACCCAAAGAAGCTGAAATCTTAAGTCGATACAGAAGCCTCCACATGGATGTTTATAGCAGCTTCATTCATAATTGTCCAAACTTGGGAACAAACAAGATGCCCCCCCCCCCAGTATTTGAATGGATAAATAAACTGTGCTACATCCAGACAATGGATTGTTCAGCACTAAAATGAAATGAGCTATCAAGCCGTAAAAAGACATAGAGAAACCTTAAATGCATATTACTAAGTGAAAGAAGCCAATCAGAAAAGGCTAGAAGCTACATAATTCAACCATAGGACAGTATGGAAAATACAAAACTTGGGGGGGGGGTGGTAAAAAAAATCAGTAGTTGCCAGGGGTGGGGTGGGGGAGAGATCAACAGGTAGAGCACAAAGATTTTTAGGGCAGTGAAAACACTTTGTATGACAGTATATAGATATTTCTTTATGCATTTATCCAAACCCATAAAATATACAACATCAAGAGTAAACCCTAGTATAAACAATAGAGTTTGGGTGATTCAATCTGTCAATGTAGGTTCACCAATTTTAACAAATGTACCACTGTAGTGGGGGATGTTGATAATGGATAAGGCTACATATGTTGTGGGGTATATGGCAAATCCCTGTACCTTCCTCTCAATTTTCCTGTGAGCTACAGTTGCTCTAAAAAGTAGTGTTTTGGGGCGCCTGGGTGGCGCAGTCGGTTAAGCGTCCGACTTCAGCCAGGTCACGATCTCGCGGTCCGCGAGTTCGAGCCCCGCGTCAGGCTCTGGGCTGATGGCTCAGAGCCTGGAGCCTGTTTCCGATTCTGTGTCTCCCTCTCTCTCTGCCCCTCCCCCGTTCATGCTCTGTCTCTCTCTGTCCCAAAAAAAATAAATAAACGTTGAAAAAAAAATTTTTTTAATAAAAAAAAAAAAAAAGCAGCAAAAGAAAAAAAAAACTGTTAAAAAAGGAAACCCCTAAAGCTATTATCAGATTTCTCAGCAGAAACTTTCTAAAGCAAGAAGGGAGTGGCATGACATACTCAAAGTGCTGAGAGGAAAAGACCTTTAAACTAGAATACTCTACCCAGGAATGTTTATCATTCAGAATAGAAAGAGAAATAAAGAGTTTTTCCTATAAGCAAAGGCTAAAGGACTTCTTCACCACTAAACCAGCCTTAGAAGAAATGTTACAAGAACTTTAAAATGAAAGAATTGCACAAATAACAAGAAAACATACAAAAGTAAAAATCTCACTGGAAAACATAAATGTATAGTAAAAGTAGTGGATTAATCACTTGTAAAATTCTTATGAAGGTTTAACGACAGAAGTAATAAGATGAACTAAAATTCCAATTATTAGTTAAGGATACATAATATAGAAAGATGTAAAATGGGACATCAAAAATGTAAAATGGGGGGAGATTAATACTTAGAGTTTTGAAATGTATTCAAATTTAAATTGGTATTAATTTAAAATTGACTGTTATATACATAGGATGATATACGTGAACCTTATGATAAGCACAAAGCAAAAATTGGGAGGGAGCCAAACCATAAGAAACTCTTAAAAATGGAGAATAAACTGAGGGTTGGTGGGGCATGGGAGGGAGGGGAAAGTGGGTGATGGACACTGAGGGCACCTGTTGGGATGAGTACTGGATGTTGTATGGAAACCAATTTGACAATACATTTCATTTAAAAAAAAAAAAGAAAATACACAAAAGAAAATGAAAAAGGAATCTAAACATAACACTCAAGAAAGTCATCAAATCACAAGGGAAGAGAGAAAGAAGAAACAGAGAGGAACTACAAAACCAGAAAAAAATCTCAATAGCAATAAACACATACCTGTCAATAATTACTTTAAATGTAAGTTGACTAAATTCTTCATTCAAAGGACAGAATGACTGAATGGATAAAAAATAAGACACATCTATTTATTGCCTAAAAAAGATTTATTTCATAAGTAAAAACACATACAGACAAAGTAAATGGATGGAAAAAGATACTCTTTGTAAATGTAAATGAAAAAAAAGCTGGAGTACCTATACTCCTATCAGACAAAATAAACTTTAAAACAAAGACTGTAAAAGAAGACAAAGAGGGGCACTACATAACGATAAGGGGTCAATTCAGCAAGAAGACACAACATTTTTATTTTTATTTTTATTTATTTTTTTTTTTAATTTTTTTTTTCAACGTTTATTTATTTTTGGGACAGAGAGAGAGCATGAACGGGGGAGGGGCAGAGAGAGAGGGAGACACAGAATTGGAAACAGGCTCCAGGCTCTGAGCCATCGCCCAGAGCCCAACGCGGGGCTCGAACTCACGGACCGCGAGATCGTGACCTGGCTGAAGTCGGACGCTTAACCGACTGCGCCACCCAGGCGCCCCATAACATTTTTAAACTTAGGTGCACCCAACATAGAAGCACTGAAGCATATAAAGCAACTATAAACATGCCTAAAGGAAGAAATTAACAGCAATATCAAAAGAGTAGACATTCAGATACCTGGTTGGCTCAGTTGGTTAACCATCTGACTTTTGGTTTCAGCTCAGGTCATAATCTGATGATTTGTAAGTCCGTCATCACACTATACCTTGTCAGTGTGGAACTTGCTGTGGATTCTCTCTCCCTCCCTCTCTCTCTGCCCCTCCCGAACTCATGCTCATGTTCTCTCTCTCTCTCTTTCAAAATAAATAAACTTTTAAAAAGTCGACTCTAACACCCTCTTTAAAACAACAGATAGATAATCCAGACAGAAAATAAGGAAACATCAGCCTTAAATGACACATTAGACCAGATGGACTTGAAGACATACAGAACATTCCATCCAAAAGCAGAATACACATTGTTCTCAAATGCACATGGAACATTCTCCAGGACAGATCACATGTTAGACCACAAAAAAGTCTCAATAAATTAAAGAAGATAGAAATCATATCAAGCATCTTTTCCAACCACCATGGTATGGAACTTAAAATTAATTACAAGAAAAATACTGAAGAAAAAAAAGGTGGTAAGATTAAATAACCTGTTACTTTACAACTACAGAGTTATAAAATAAATCAAGGGAAAAATTAAATATACTGAGACAAAAACAGACAAATGACAATATTTATATCCCAATATCTATGGGATGCAGCAAAAGTGGTTCTAAGAGGGAAGTTCATAGCAATATAGACCTGCTGCAAGAAACAAAAGAAATCTCAAATTTAAAAAATCTAACTTTTCACCTAAAAGAATTAGAAAAAGAAGAACAAAGAAAGCCCAGAGTTAGTGCAAGGATGGAAATGATAAGATCAGAGTGGAAATAAATGAGATAGAGACTAAAAAGACAATAGAAAAGATCAATAAAAATCAGAGATGGTTCTTTGAAAAGATAAAATTAGGAAACCTTTAGCTAGACACAGTAAGAAAAAAAGAGATGGTTCAAATAAATAAAATCAGAAATGAAAGTGGAGACACTACTGATACCACAGAAATATGAAGGATCATAAGAGACTACTATCAACAATTATACACCAATAAAGTGGACAACCTAGAAGAAATAAATGCCTAGAAACTTATAATCTTCCAAGACTGAATTATGAAGAAACAGGAAATCTAAATAGACCAATTATTAGTAAGGAGATTGAATCTTAATCATAAACATCCCCAACCAAAAGAAGTCCAGAACCAGATGACTCCACTTGATAAATAAACTGAAAGATAAAATCATGACCATCTCAATAGATGAAGAAAAAGCATTTGACAAAATTCAACATCCATTTATGATAAAAATTCTCAACCAAGTGGGTATAGATAGAAAAGACCTCAGCATAGTAAAGGCCACATATGACAAACCCACAGCTAATATGCTTACAGGTAAAAAGCTAAAAGATTTTCCTCTAAGATCAGGAACAAGATAAGGAGGCCCACTCTTCCCACTTTCATTCAATACAGTATTGGAAGTGCTAGCCAGAGCAATTAGGCAAGAAAAATAAAACACACAAGTCAGAATGGAAGAAGTAAAACTGTCACTATTTGCAGACAACATGATAACTATCTGTAGAAAATCCTAAGGGCACCTGGATGGCTCAGTCGGTTAAGCATCCAACTTTGGCTTAGGTCATGATCTCACAGTTCATGGTTCAAGCTTCACATCAGACTCTGTGCTGACAACTCAGAGCCTGGAACTTGCTTTAGATTCCGTCTCCTTCTCTCTGCCCCTCACCCACTCGTACTCTTTCTTTCTCTCTAAAATAAATAAACATTAAAAAATGTTAAAAAAACCTAAAGTCACCAGCCAAAAGAGAAAATAAATTCAGTAAAGTGGCAGGATACAAAATTAACATAAAAATCTGTTGTGTTTTTATACACTGATAACAAACTATCAGAGAAATCAAGAAAACATTCCCAATACCCAGGAATAAATTTAACCAAGGAAGTGAAAGACCTATGCAGAGAAACTATAAGACACTGATGAAAGAAGTTAAAGATACAAATAAATAGAAATATATTTCATCTCATTAATTAGAAGAATATTGTGAAAATGCCCATACTACCCATAGCAATCCACAAATTCAGTGCAATCCCTATCAAAATTCCAATGGCATTTTCCACAAAACTGTAATAATGAATTCAAAAATTTATATAGAACCACAAAAGACCCAAATTGCCAAAATAACATTAAGAACAAAGGCAGATTATTCTATTTCACACTCCCTGACTTCTAACTATATTACAAAGCCATAGTTATCAAAACAGTAGGGTATTGTCATAGAAACAAACACATGGATCAATACAACATAATAAGAGCCCAGAAATAACCCATGCATAAAGTTAAAATTATTAAAATTTACCGAAAGGAAGCAAGAATATATGACAAGGAAAGAAGAGTCTCTTCAACAGATGGCGTCAGGAAAAGTAAGAATTAAATTGGACCACTTTATTACACTGTATAAAAAAAACTAACTCAATTGGATTAAAGACTTAAATGTAAGCCTGGAAACCATAAAACTCCTAAAAGAAAAGATAGGCAGTAAGCTTCTTGACATTGATTTTTTGGGATCTGACTCCAAAGGCAAGGGCAACAAAAATAAAAACAAAAACACAATTGGGAGTACATCAAAGAAAATAGCTCCTGGACAGCCAAGGAAACTATCAACAAAATGAAAAGGTGACCTACTGGATGAGAGAAGTTACTTGTAGATCATATATTTGATAAGGAGTTAATATCCAAAATATGTAAAGAATTCATCCAACTCAATAACAAAAAAACACTCTAAATAACAGGCTGAATAGACTTTTTTCCAAAGTTCAACACCATTAATTACCATGGAAAAACAAATCAAAACCACAAGGAGATATTGCCTCATAGTAGTCAGAATGGCTAATATCAAAAAGATAAGACATGCCAAGTGTTGGCAAGGATATGGTGAAAAGAACCCTGCTGTACTATTGGTGGAAATATAAATTGGTGCAGGGGTGCCTGGGTGGCTAAGTTGGTTAAGTGTGGGACTCTTGATTTCAGCTCAAGTCATGATCTCACGGTTCGTGAGTTCAAGCCCCACATCAGGCCCTGTGCTGACAGCTCAAAGCCTGGAGCCTGCTTCAGATTCTGTCTCCTTCTCTCTCTGCTCCCCGCCTGCTCACACTCTGTCTCTCAAAAATAAACATTAAAAAAAAATTTTAAACAAAAAATTTAAAAAATTATATAAATTGGTACAGCTGTTATGGAAAATGGTACGGAGGTCCCTCAAAAAATTAAAAATAGAACAAATGATCCAGTGATTCCACCACTCAGTATCTTTCTGAAGAAAACAAAAATACCAATTCAAGAAGATATATGCTTACCTATATGCATTGCAGCATTATTTACAATAGCCATGATATGGAAACAACCTAAGTTCCATCAATAAATGAATAAAGGAGATGTGGTACATATATATAAGAGACTTTTACTGAGCCATATGAAATAATTAAACTTGGCAATTTGTAACAATATGGATGGACCTTCAAGTTATCATGCTAAATGAAATAAGTCAAAAAAAGACAGACCACATGATTTCACTTATATGAGGAATCCAAAAAAACGAAAAAACAAAAAAACAAAAAAAAAAACCAAAACCCATACTCATAGAAAGGACAGATTGGTGTTGCCAGAGGGGAGAGGGCTGGAGGATGGAGACAAAATGGGTGAAGGGGAATTAGAAGTACAAACTTCCAGTTTTAAAATAAATAAAGTCATGGTGATTTAATGTACAGCTTGGGAAATATAGTCAATACTGTATTAACTTTGCATGGTGACAGATGGTAACTAACCTTATCATGGTGATCATGTTTCAATGCATAAAAATATCAAATCAAGGGGCGCCTGGGTGGCGCAGTCGGTTGAGCGTCCGACTTCAGCCAGGTCACGATCTCGCGGTCCGTGAGTTCGAGCCCCGCGTCAGGCTCTGGGCTGATGTCTCGGAGCCTGGAGCCTGCTTCCGATTCTGTGTCTCCCTCTCTCTCTGACCCTCCCCCGTTCATGCTCTGTCTCTCTCTGTCTCAAAAATAAATAAAAAACGTTAAAAAAAAATATATCAAATCACTACATTGTACACCTGGAACTAATATAAGAATATACATCAATTATGCCTCAAAAAGGAAAAAAAAAGAGAATGTTAGAATTATTAAAGAGAGAAACCTCTTATCTAGATTTTGGTTTTATAACTAACTCAAGGAAATTGCCTTCAATCCGACTGGGTCATCCTCCAATATCACTGATACACTCTTCTGCAAAACTGTGAAAGTAAAGGGTATCATTCATGCCATAATAACAGTACAGACAAAACAGGAGTATTAAAAGAGTATTGAATTTTATTGGAAAGAGTCACCAATGCAAAGAAATGCAGATAAGAATCACACCTTTCTCAACAGAGTATGGCTGCAAGTCATTAAGGTGAGGGATTTGTCAATTTTCTGCCTATTTGCTCCTTCACTGAGTCTGTCCTACAACGTTCATGTTATTTTAATGTTGCTTTTACTCTATAAATTTTGTAGGATAAAATTTTATTTAGTTATCACCTTTCAAACTAACTGCTTCAATTAAAGAAAATCATATTTAATTAAAGAAATCTGCTTATTCATGGAGAGTAGAGCAAAATCAGCCACTTGTGTAATGCCCATGTTTAATGCGGAAGTTCTGTGTAATGATTTGCAAAATAACTTTTTGAAGCTGGGTTTAAATGCAAAGTTACATCTCACAATGGTGCACTACATTCATTTAAAGAAAAGCTGCTTCATGGACACCAGTGTGGCTCAGTCAGTTGAGTGTCTGACTCTTGATTTTGGCTCAGGTCATGATCCCAGGGTTGTGGGATGGAGCCCTGAGTTGGGCTCTGTGCTGAGAGTGAAGCCTGCTTAAGATATTCTCTCTCTCTCTCTCTCTCTCTCTCTCTCTCCCTCTCTCCCTCTCCCTCACACTCTCTCAAAATATAAAAAAAAATAATAAAAATAATAAATAAAACCAAAGAAAATCTGCTTCAAACATTTCTCTTTTCAGCCATAAGATATTTAAATCAGGTCCTAATACATAGATGGCAAGAGATATTTGATCAATCCAGCAGTTAGTTGAGCTCTTGACTGGTTGACTGATGCTTTGATGGATTTGCCAGTGTGGACAGCAGGGTCTCTCTCCCAGCATTCCCTAATCATACTGCCAGGGTAGGACCATAATGTAGAGTGGGGTCCGGGGGTCTCAAGGCTATTCCTGCAGCCTGCTTCAGAATGAACTGGGCTTCAGTTCAAATGCAGATTCCTGAGCCTGCCACCAGCTGCCTGACTCTGGAATGGGTCCCAGAAATCTGCATTTAATAAACCTTCCAGGTACTTTCCATAGCTCTTAGAGAACTACTTGCTGGGGTCCCTGTCCCCGGGGCCACATTAGGACTTTCATAGGTGTCTTTCTTGAGCTTTTATGGCCCACTTCCTTCATTAAAAAAACATTAAAGAGTATATTTCATGACAGCATTTGTATAAAGATGAATATATAAAATTAGTATTCTATAAGTAAACATTTTCTTCAACCTGAAAGTTCGTTTTTTTTCTTCTCATTTCAAAAGAAATGGAAACATTTTGTGGGCCTCTGAAAGTGCTGTGGACCCCAGGCACTCTGTATGCTGTCTCATGGATACCTCAGCCTTGCCTGCCTTAATATCCTTTTAGTCCCCACAATGTGGGGACTTCACTTTCACCTCTAGGCAGATCCGCTAACAGGATGTGGAGACCTACACTGGTTTTGTAGGGAAGAGGAATTAGACAAAAATGCAAGGGGGCTGACCAAGGAGGCATTATGAGGGAGTTACCAGAATCTCCTGAGCAGCCTTAGAAATACAATATTTATTCCCAATACCCAGATCGGGGTGAGGAGATAAATAGTTTGCAAAATGCCTGAGGTGGACTCCCCAGATCCTGGTTACTGCTCAGAAGTCCCAGCATCAAGTACCCTGTGTCTAATCAAGTACTATCCATATTTGCATTAATGATTCTCTGCCAGGCATTGAACTAAGTGCTTCACACACAATATCTCATATGGTCTTCCCAACAATTAGACCCCCATTTAAGAAATGTGGGCCTTGAGGGGTGTCTGGGTTGCTCAGTCGGTTAAGTGTCAGACTTCGGCTCAGGTCATGATCTCATGGGTTCGTGAGTTCGGGCCCTGCATCAGGCTCTGTGCTGGCAGCTCGGAGCCTGGAGTCTGCTTCGAATTTTGTTTCCCCTCTCTCTCTGCTCCACCCCTGCTTGTGCTCTGTTTCTGTCTCTCAAAACTGAACAAACATTTAAAAAAAAAAAAAAGGAAAAAGAAAAGAAATGTGGGCCCTGAGGCACAGAGAAGTTAAATCTATTGCCCAGTCACCCAGCTAGGAAAAGGGGGAAGATCTGAACTTGCATTTCTTTGATGACAGAGTGTCCATTCTGATCGTTTGCTCTCTGCTGCCCTGAAGCTGTGCTCTGTCCCCACGTCCCACTAACTGAATTCATGCTGTGTTTCTTCCTGCTGGAGTCCTGCCTTGATGCCCTGCCTGCAACCCCAAAGCAAGGGCCTGCCCTTCACTTCACCCTCCACCCACAGGCTCAGGAGTCTGCACTTCACCAGCTCTAAATCGCCTGTTGCCACGCTGCATCCGCTCGCCCAGCAGTACCGCCACTTCTTGCTGAATCTCCCTGATGCCGAACACCTGTCTACATTTTAATTTGGTTTATCATTTATTCATTCATTCAGCTGACATTCAATATGCCAGCAGTCTGCTAGGCACTGGCCCTGCACCAAGATACTCACAGCCTGCTGGCGGGAGAATGTACAGATCATTGTAATACAGCATGGGAAGAGCCTTAGGAGAGGTGGGAGCTCAGCACCCTGGGGCTCCAAGGATAACGGGACAATCACTACATCCTAACTCAGGTGTCCTGCTGACGTCCGGCCTCTGTCCCCAACCCTGGACCTGCCCCCATGCAAAACCCTGCCCCACGGTACCTCTTCAGTCTGGCTTTGCCACTACCTGCCGAACTCCACACTTGGGGAATTCTGGAATGGCTGGGCTGCTCTGAGCACATGAATGCATCTTAAGGGATTACCTCTCTCATTAGTCATCCTGTCTAGAAAAAGCAATCTTTTAAAATCCTATTTCACTATTTACACAGGAATTTTCACTCTAACACTCCAGAGTGGAAATCAGTAAGGTATAAATCCTTCCCTCAGGGGGATTTATTTAGTGAAGTAGCCAGAGACCCCATTATTAAAGTGGTCTCACCTTTAAGCCCAGTCTCATACCATGGACGACACAAACAGAATAAATTGGTTTTCCTACATTTTGAAGATCAATTATTTAAGATGGAATTAATATTTCATGTTAACACCTTAGAAAGAAAAATATCTTCATAAAAATCTCTTCTGTCGGAACACCCATAGCACTTCCTAGAATCTCTCTTTATAGCACATCTTGGGTTTATTCTGCCTTGTGACAAAGTTGGATCTTGCAGTTTCTTGCTCCACTGAAGGCCCTTCAGGACAGAGACACTAGCTCGGTTGGCATTGTGAAAAGCCCAGGAATGTACACTGTTGGCCCCTGGGCCAGATTCTGTCCAAAGAAGTGAAGTTTATAGCCTACACGTTGCTTTTTACATTTTTAGACTTAATTCCCATTTTTGAAAACTTCCATGGAGGGGCGCCTGGGTGGCTCAGTCGGTTGAGCGGCCGACTTCAGCTCAGGTCATGATTTCGTGGTCCGTGAGTTCGAGCCCCGCGTCAGGCTCTGTGCTGACAGCTCAGAGCCTGGAGCCTGTTTCAGATTCTCTGTCTCCCCTCTCTCTGACCCTCCCCTGTTCATGCTCTGTCTCTCTCTGTCTCAAAAATAAATAAACGTTAAAAAAAATTTTTTTTTTAAAAAGAAAACTTCAATGGAGATCTCTGAGTTTTCCTTAAAAACAAGAAATCAAAGCCAACGTGGGAGTCAGAGGTCCCACTGCCTATAATCAACTCAGGCCAAGAGTGCCCCCATTAGATGGGTTTGACAGGTCCCCTCCCCTTGCCTGCTTAACCTGTTCCTGAGACCACCCTGGTCTGGAAGCACTTGTGTCTGTGGCTCATGCGACCAGTGCCTGTCAGAAGAATGGTTCCCATATCTTGTTCTCCTAAAGCCGAAACAGCCCACCCCAAAGCAAGAGACTAACCCAAAGTAATAAAGACAAACGAGCAAATTGAATTAGAACGAGAGACCGAAATGGGATGTGCAAATGCAGCACATGAGGAAAGTTAGGCTGAAGGTCTGGACTGTAGCAGAAATGCCTACTTAGCTCTCCACTTGGAAGTGTTCAAACAGGACAAGGTGGTTTCATGAAAGCCCTTTGAAATGAGGACAGGATCTCCCCACTGTATAAGCAGGCAGGCCTACCTTACAGGCTTCCACATGCCCCCTTATCTAACATAGAACCAGGTACTCCTCTCCTCCTCCAGGCAGACACAGCCCTGCGCCAGGCCCCACTCAACCACAGGCTGCATTCCAGTAACGCAGACCCAATGCCTCCAGAGCCTGCGGGCTATATTTCACCAGCCATTCTTTGCCAAAATGACTAACCGTGCCATTTCCCTTGGCCTTGGTGAAAGTTCTCAGGCATCCACATTTCCTCTCCACATTGTTAAACATCTGTTGGGTTTCCCTCAGTAAGCATGAAGAGATGACTGGCTGAATGGAGGAGGCTCACAGACGTGAGCCCTAGCATCAGTAATGGCATGCAGGGCCAACCATGATCATGTACCCACCTGCTCTCTAAACAGCTTTAATGATTTACAAAGAATGAAGCTGAACCCATGTGAACACCACACTGCCTAATTTAGTCCACTCCAGACGCACATGAAATAGATTTTCACACAACAGAAGACTCACACAGACACAGTTTGAAACCGGTTCACTCTCTGGCTTGTAATATGGAGTATTAAAGGTCAAGGGCTATGTCTTTTAAAAATTATAACTTTCAAGGACCAGGCTACCTAAGAAAAGGTACAGAAATTGGCTTCAGTGGAATTCTATTCCACCCCCATGCCATTCCCCATACTGTCTCCACTCTTAAAATGCTCTCCCCTGTCTAAAGTGGGCACATGAGTTAAAGCAGGGGCTGAAAACTCCAGTGCCTACAGGGTTGAGCAGCCTTTGTAATGGTTTGTGCTGGCATAGTGCCCTGCATAACTTGAGAGGGTCTCCTGCACAGGCAAGACAGCAGAGCTTCTCAAAGACACTGTTCTAGCCAAACACAGTATCTTCTGCACTCCTGGATCTGTGAGTCCTCAGTTTCATCTTTAGTCTTCCATGCTCTGTGTCACACTGTCCAGGGGCCTCTGGCTTTCCCATGCTTCCTTGTCAGGGGTTTCACATTGTTCTGCTAGTGGGAGGCCCTGCTGGAAGGTTGGAGGACAGGAGGAAGGAAAAATCCGGGTGTTTCTCCCCATTTTTCTCTTGTAGGCTATATCTCTGCCATTCCAACTTCCAAAGGACATCTGCCTCCTTCAGATGGCTCCAGGCTTTGGCAATGCTGCCTCCTTCCTCTGTCCTAGGAAAAGCAGTGGTTTCCAGTTGTACTCTCTGAGTTAGCCTATGTCTTAGTCTGCTCATGCTGCCATAACAAAATACCATACACTAAATGGCTTAAACAATGAAAATGTATTTCTTACAGTTCTGGAGGATAAGAAATCCAAGATCAAAGTACTGGCCAACTCAGTTCCTGGTGAAGGCCCTCTTCCCAGCTTGTGGATGACTGCCTTTGTGCTATGGGTTCACATGGCCTTTCCTGTCTTTGGTACGTGTGGAGACAGAGAAAGAGCAAGCAAACTCTTTGATGTTTCTTCTTAGATGGGAACTAATCCCATCATGAGGTCCCCACAACCATGACCTCATCTAAACCTGATTATGTCCCAAAGGCCCCACTTCCAAACACAATCACACTGGGGGATAGCACTTCAACAAATGAATTCTGGAAGAACACAATCCAGTCCATAGCATCCTGTTTGGCTTTGCAACTACCCCATCACATGTGCAAACAATATCTGTATTAAATTCCCTCCTTCTGTAACACATAGAGTGGCTCCTATTTCCCTGGCTGGTACTTAACTGTGGACCAAAACAGCCTTCTAGCCATGACACATACTGTGTCTATACTGTCATCAGATGTCATAGACATGTTTGGTGAGACAGGCATGCTGATACACTCCTGGTAGGGGAAGTAAGTACATATAACATTTGGCAAAGTATACCAAAGCCTTGTAATTTTCACATCATTTATTACAGCAATTCCAAATCTAAGGTTTGACACTAAAGAAACATTTGGATGAAAAATGCACAGAATTATGTGCAAGGATGTTAATCATGACTTTCACCATAATAATCCAAAATCGGAAACAATCTAAATGTCTATAATCAAGTATGATTAAACAATGATGGCACATCATTTGATGGATGAAAATGCATCCATTAAAAGTGATTATGGCAGTATATATTCATTAGCATGGGAAAATATTCATAATATAATGAAAAAATAAAGAAAAAAACAGTATATATAATATAGTCACAAAACTGTATGTAACACAAAACTAGAAAGGAATTTACCAAAACATAATAGTTCAACCACCATTTCTTTATATGAATGGGTAAGCTGCATACAGTTTTAATTTTTTTTCTTATAGTTCTCTTTTTTTCAAATTTTTCTAAAAGAATATGTGCTGTTTTGTCAAAAGAAAAAGGCGATGTAGCTAATAAGTAGCAAATTTGAGAGTAAGGGTAATAAATTTGTTCATCCTAAGTTAGTTATTGATGAATAGGCTGAGTTTTCACAGTTGAATTTCACTTCAAAGCCCATGCTTTTCTGTTATTCTAAACAGGGAAGGAAATTGGAATGAGAGACAGTTGAGGAAAAAAAGAGGTCTGGTAAGAAACACTCCAAAAGTCATTGGCTCAGGACACATGGGTGGTTCAGTCAGTTAAGCATCCAACTCTTGATTTCGGCTCAGGCCATGATCTCATGGTTTGTGAGATAGAGCTCCAAGTTGGGCTCCACATTGGGTGTGGAGCCTGGCTTCAGATTCTCCCTTGGCCCCTCCCCAGCTCACACACATGCTTGCTCTCTCACTCTCTTTCTCTCTCTCTCTCCCTCTCTCTCTCTCTCGATAAGTAAATATATAATTAAAAGTCATTGACTCATTCCTCTAGTCTCCAAAACTGTCCATCTATTAATGGGGCTACCAGAGTACCACCAAGTGCCCTGCATCTTACAAATATCCCCCTCTCTGCCCCCCTCCTTAGTTTTACTAATAATGCTTGGGGGAAGCCATTTGCCTGCATTCAAACATAAGAAACAGCTTTATGAAACTTACACCAAATTTTACATTAAAGATTTTAATCAGTATGTAATTCATCACATCCCCTTGTCCTCTCTGAGGATCAATAGGAGAAATTACTCTTTGATGTTTCTACTGAACAATTGGTTCATTTTTGTCTTCAATCATTGTAAAGTTTGTACTTTATCATGATTTCCTCTTCATGATGGCTGTTTCAAAGTTCAGAGCTTTTTCTTTAGGTTCCATATCTAAGAAGTATATAAGATTAAATGACATCTGTTCTTTTAAAAAAAAATGTTTAATGTTTATTTATGAGAAAGAGAGAGAGAGAGAGAGAGAGAGACAGAGAGACCAAGCACGAGTGGGAGAAGAGCAGAGAGAAAGAGGGAGATACAGAATCTGAAGCAGGCTCCAGGTTCTGAGCTGTCAGCACAGAGCCCAATGCGGGCTCAAACTCACAGACCATGAGATCATGATCTGAAGTCCGATGCTTAACTGACTGAGCCACCCAGGCACCCCACACATCTGTTCTTATAATAACTTTGTTACTGACTCTTCATTTTTAACTCCCCTGAATATATTTAAAATGTATGTTAACGTTTGCAAGCCACCATAAATCTTTTTAGAATAAGCAGACATTTGTGGTACCTTTGTCACATCTCCCAGCCCACATCTTATTTCAGCAATAGGTGAGTGAACAGTCCCCAGCACCAGTGTCCCACCTCAAAGGTGGTATGCACTTTGCCCCAGTCTTCTCCAAAGTCCTGGGAGTAAGCCGGTGCATGCAAGCAGCCCATAAGTGCAAGGGCAGGTAATGCCACTGTGGGTAATATCAAATACTATGGAAAGGAAGCTGGTGAATAAAGGCTCTAGTCTCTCATCTTTCCAGTGGATGATTCCAAGAGTGTTTCTACATGCTTCTCAGAAAATCTAGAAGAGTCAGCACTCATATCTTACATCAATGAGCTCAACAACACATCCTTATTCTGACTTTCCTCCTTCCCTGTTTTACCCTCCTGTT
Organism: Leopardus geoffroyi; assembly: GCF_018350155.1. NCBI lineage: Eukaryota > Metazoa > Chordata > Mammalia > Carnivora > Felidae > Leopardus > Leopardus geoffroyi. Next base: position 128,245,103 of record NC_059328.1, on the reverse strand, counting down.
CCCTCATACTTTCTCGTCTAATCATCTCCCACATAAACTACCTGCATGCAGGGCCTACTCTCAAAGTTCTGCTTTTAGGGGATATCAAGCCAAATTGGTGAGATAAAAGAAAGGAAGAAGGTAAGAAGGTAATGAATAAATTACTTGATATGTATTAATTTAATGATGGGAGTAAGTTCACCAAAAAGAATTTTTTCTACCCAGATTCTTGAGTCTGAGCTCCTTGCCTGAGAAAAGTAGATACCCATAAAGTGATCCCTATGCTGACCAGGCATATATACCACTCTCCTCTCTAATAATTTCTAGACTTCTGGGAAAATAAAAGTTAAAATTTCATATCTGACCAACATGGTATGACATACCATATATATCCCAAATCTAATTTTAATATTTCAGGCATCAGATGAAGATGGACACTCTATTAGACATATTGTCTCCTTTGGATGCTTACAAAACCAGAGGAGAGGAGCTCTGAGGATTAGTACAGGTGATGGCATGCAACCAACTCGATCCAGTAGCCACCACGTGTGTGGCCAGGATGTACTGCTGTATGTAGTAAACAAATGTCACAGGAAAGGTCTCAGAAACCATAAGGAGACATGTGATCATCATTTGAGGACTTTGGGGAGTTCCGCAGCCTTAGGGTACCAAACGTCCCACCCCACATGCTTCAGAGAAGCTTTCTTATTACCTTTTATGTCCCATGTGTAATAGACAGCCAGTCAAAATTTGATGAACTAATTGAATCGAATATTTATTGCCCCTTCCCCTTAGAGTTCAGTCTCGAAGAATGGTGGTGATGATGCTGGTGATGGCTGCCATTTATTGAATATTTGCCCCCCAGATCCCCTTAATTGTCAGTTAAGGAAACAAAAACCCAGACTGATTAAGTTTCTTGCCCAAGTACCTGGCCATTGACAATGCTGGAACTTTGTCTCCCAAGTCAATATTTGTTCCTTTATTCTTTGCTTCTTCTATGCTAATGTACAGATGAGAATTTAAACCTAGGGATTTCCATGATCCATGCCATCTTAAGACGACTATATATGGGACTAAAAGTCATACCTTCTCCCATAAACAAAGAAGAGGAGGGGCATCTGAATGGCTCAGTCGATTAAGCATCCACTCTCATTTCAGCTCAGGTCATGATCTCATGATTCCTGGAATTGAGTCCCGCATCAGGCTCTGCACTGACAGCACAGAGCCTGCTTGATATTCTCCCTCTCCTCTCTCTCTCCCCCTCCCCCTGCTTGTGCTTGCTCGCTCTCTCCCTCTCTCTCAAAATAAATACACATTAGAAAAAAAAAAAAAAACATGAGGAATTCTCTCCAATCACCCTGAGTGTATACAATGTAAAACAGAGTACCAGCCCATGGACATGGTCATCAGTCCTTTGGGTAGAGCCTCAGACTGAGGGATAAAAACCCTCAACCAGTCACCTCTCATGACCTCTAGGCATAAGTAATAGGCATATATATGTGCCTTAGCTTGACTTACAAATGGAATTATCATTTCCTATTGTGCAATGACATGAAAACTCTGGGAGGAATTACCTTAATAAGTATAACTGGTTTACTGACATTCTGGAAAGTTTCAAAGGAATCCAAGCATTAGTTTTATTTTCCTCCACAACTACTGCCCTCTCCCCACTCTGCCAAATCACCCTTGATGACAGTTTACCCAATCCAATAACTTTCTAGGCACTTCTAGTTACAAAAACAAAACAAAACAAAACAAAACAAAAACAAGTTCTATTCTAGGGTTGACTCCCCTTTTGCTTTTAAAAAGCACAATCCAGTATAAATCTGAATTTGAATATCATATGTAATCCAAAGTTTCCAACCTGCTCTTTATTCAGGCCCAACACTTGGGTGAAGATCAGAAGTGAAGGGCATATTGTCTGTTTTTATCTTCTTCTTCCATCTCTTCTCTTTTCCTTTTCTGACTCTTACTGAACAGGAGGATAGAGGAAAAACAACAAGTGTTCTACTTAACTGTATACATTGTTTTGATTCCCTATGGGCTGGCTATCAATGCCCCCAATGGGCAGAAGTGTTTTTGTGCTAGCTCTCTCATAGGCTATAGACATGGGTTCTTTGTGGGTGCCTTTCTACTGCCCTCATATGGGGATACACTCTCTGGCTAACCTCTTGAACACCTCTCTCCACTCCTACCCAGATGGGACATCCACAGTATCTTATCCTGACCCCATAGTCTGACAGGATACAATAAAAAGGTCCAACCCAGCATTTTCTGCAATAAGCAACTGACCTAGAGAAAAGTCACTCATCCTGACTGAGTCAAATGTAGTGTGCAAGCTGCCTCATTGCTGCACTCTCTCTTCACCTTACAATTAAGGCTGCTCCAGGGAACACCTTGACTTTAGGACTCTCAAGGCACTAGGTAGACATGGTTGTGTTCCCACATTGCCCTCTAACTCCCAGGATATTTATCAAGCTTCATAGGCCTTTCTCACTATAACTCACTCAGCTGCAAAAGTGGCCCAGAGCAGACCCATGGATTCTCCACATGGGCCCAGCTAGGTGGAGAGTGGGGTGCTAGTCTTCCCTTATTGCAGACACTCCCCAAGCACTAGAAATAGTGCTCTCCTTTGACTTGGAAGAAAACCTCCTTGGGAGAGTAGAGGGTAGTCTCCTCTAGGACTACAACCAACAACTCACATCCTTTCCACTCTCCAGGCTTCTTTTTCGACTGGAGAAAGTGCTATGGTTTCTCTCATTTTTCTGTGTTGTCGTCTATGGTTCAGAGACCCATGTCCACTGCCCTCTTTATAATATAGTGTTATTTGTTGACTGCTATTCTCAACATTGAAGCTTTGTATAAGATTCTGACAAAAGACAATGCTTATTAGCAGAAAATTTGTATTTGCAAACATATAAAAGGAAATATGCTCTATAAGAAATGTTACCCTTTGGGTAAAACCGAATAAAAATGAAAATAACTAGATAAACTAAATACACAACATTCTCTGTCAAATGCTCTCCAAGTACTTTAAAGAAACCTAAGCTATCCAGGAAAAGTTTCACCAGTGGTACATAAAGCCTACCAGAAGAGTTGGCCTGCTTGGTTTGATATTCACCCTAGAACTTCCCTTCCACTTTTCTTCCCCAACTGCCAGACACCCATAGGTGCTACCTCAGCTCCTAGTATCTGATTCAAGAACTGCAGGCTTTCATAATCCACTTTGAACATGTTTCTGCAGCTCAAACTTGGCAACTTTCCACTGTTCTCTTATTTGTCCTCTGTTTCCGGGCACCACCCTCCTGCTTCAGCCTTAGCCCCATGGCAACCAGCCAGCTCTGATGCCCTCCCCCTCCCTGCCTTTTCACCACAGGACCCTCCTAAATCTTTACAAAATCCCTGATTCTTTATCTTCTCTATATAGCAATTCTGAAATTAAATTTCAGGTGTAGGAGGAGGACAAAAGACAGACAGATACCAGACTTACTAGTAGCCACAAAGCAGCTTTTACGTGAAATACTCTGGGTCAAAACGAAGAAAAATGACTGACTGAAATCAACCAAGAAAATTTTATGTCTCCAGATATTTACTATATTCATGTGACTATAAAACACAGTTTACCACCTGTCACTGATCTTGTGAATTAATTTTAAAAGCTGATTGTTTGACTGCATTTGACTATTTAGTTATTTATCTATTCTTATCCTCAAAGTGCTCTTGGCTTTTGGAGATGGCAGTGAAGCAGTGTTTTGTGGTTTTCTTTTGTACCCAGGACTGCAGCAGGCAATTTGCATGCCCTCTCACGGGACTGAAGAGGAAGATTCCTCTTTTTTTGTCCCTTCCCAGCTTAAAGCCTTTTTCACCTTGCAAATACGGTAGATGTTTCATACTAACACTCAAGCCTCATCGGAAACACAATGCCAACTTTAATTTTTTGGTTGTTGAACCTAGCACCAAGAGCAAGTCAAGAGGATGGCTTCGAATCATGTTTTATTTATGCAGAGGAATAAAAATACACTCATGCAAGTGAAGAGTGAGATGCAACACGAGGCAGTGCATTTTTACAAGGCAAGCAGAAGCCCTGATTTACTTCCCATTCACTAAAACTTTATGGCTTCCTCATCAAATGAGACAGGTTGCTTTCTGTCTCTTAGATGGTAAATATGGTTAATGTGCTGAGCAGTGGTACACTCGCTCTCAGGCTGTTTATTAGGAACAGGAGTTATTTAGTGACTCTTCCTTTGTCATGAAGATGAGTCCCTGAGAGATCATTGAGGGCCATGGAAATGATGCACAGACTGATGCACTATTGCCTGGGAAGCCTCCTAGATAACAGATGTAAGAAGAGGTATATAAGACACTTCATTTCTGGAATCCTCCTCTATTCTGGAAGTAGAATATCCTTGAACTTTCAGTGGCAAAGAGCTATTATTCAGTTCAGTTTATTAATATTTTCTGAGTCCACTGATGTGGGACACAAGAGCAGCAGTAAACAGGAAATGGATGGTGGCCTTGGCCATTACCATCAGTGTGGCCATGGACAACTCATTGTGTTATTAGAAACCCCTGGATCAACTTAAGTTGAGGTTTAGAAAGAAGTGGGCCCAAGGGACACACAGAACAGTCAGAGTCCTAGGCATTCCATGCTTTACACTGGTACTGTCCGTATAATTTGTGCCACATAGCAACTTTAAATTTTGTAGTAGCTAGATCAAAAAAAACAAAGCAAAAAATAATGGTTGAAATTAATAATATTTATTTAACCCAATATATTCTGACATTGACATGTAGTTAATATAAAAAATATTTATGGGAGGGGTGCCTGGGTAGCTCAGTAGGTTAAGTGTCTGACTTTGGCTCTGGTCATGACCTCACAGTTCATGGGTTCGAGCCCCATATTGGGCTCTATGCTGACAGCTCACAGCCTGGAGCCTGCTTCAGATTCTGTGTCTCCTTCTCTCCGCCCCTCCCCTACTCGCACTGTATCTCTCTCAAAAATGAATAAACATTTAAAAATATTTTTTTAATATTTATGGGATAGTTTACTTTTTTTTCCATACTGTTATAGACTGTATGATTGTCTCCCCCCAAAAGTCTTTGTGTTGAAACTCTAACTCCCAATGGGATGGTATTAAGGAGGTAGGACCTTTGAAAGGTGATTAGGCTTAGATTAGGTCATGACAGTGGACCCCCATGATGGGATTAGTGCCCTTATAAGAAAAGGAAGAAAGACAAGTGCCTCCTCTCTCAGTTATGTGAGGACACAGCAAGAAGCCCGAAAGTAGGCCTTCCCCAAACACCAGATCTCCTGGCACCCTGATCTTGAGCTTCCCAGCCTCCGGAACTGTGAAAAATAAGTGTTTGTTGTTTAAGCCATGGTAATGCATTATAGCAGGCTGAACTAAGACACACAGTAAGTATTCAAAACAGACCATCTCAATTTGGGCTAGCCACATTTCAAGTGCTCTACAACCACATGCGGCTAGTGGCTACCACATGGGACAGTACAGCTGTAGAGAAATGCTGCTCAAACTCAAACATTGATAGGAATCACCCGAGATCTTGTTAAAAGGCTGATTTTGATTCTGATTCCATACGTCAGGGTGGCGCCTGAGATTCTGGGTGTTTCAGAAGCCCTCAAGTGCTGTCAATGCCGATCATTCATGAACTACATTTTGAGCAGCAAGGAACTAGACAGAGTACCCTTCAGTGATATGCTGGCACTGGCTCATGAGAGCTGACTATGTGCATCTCTTCCTACATCCACATTCAGTGATGTCACCTTGGTAGCTCAAAATCAGCCATATAGGAGTATTACACAAAAGAAACTGGCAAATAGTACAAATCAGGGCATTACTTTTCTGCAGAGCCAGGTGTTGAACATTTACCAGCATATGCTACTCATGGTCCAATGGGAATCCCCCAATTGCTGGATCTTTTCTGAGTAATAGTATTACAAGGTAATTAGTCTCCCCCTCCTCTTCCTCCTCTTCCTTATCTGTAATGATTTTTTTGTAGTTAACATTTACTATTCATGTAATTTTTAAAAATACAATTTTGGGGGATGCCTGGGTAGCTCAGTCAGTTAAGTGTCTGGCTTTGGCTTAGGTCATGATTTCACAGTTTGTGGGTTTGAGTCCTGTCGTCAGGCTCTGTGCTGACAGCTCAGAGCTTGGAGCCTTGGATTTTGTGTCTCCCTCTTTCTCTGCACCTCCCCGGCTCACACTCTGTTTCTCTCTCACTCTCTCTCAAAAGTAAATAAATATTAATAAAATTTAAAAATACAATTTTTAAAAAAATGTTTATTTATTTTGGGAGAGGAAAAAGAGCACACGTGAGAGAGGGGCAGAAAGAGAAGGAGGAAGAGAATCCCAAGCAGGCTCCACACTGCCAGTACAGAGTTCAATGTGGGGCTTGAACTCACGAACCATGGGATCATGACCTGAGCTGATATCAAGAGTCAGACACCTAGCCAACTGAGCCACCCAGATGCCCCAAGAAATACACGTTTTTAAGCAAAACAAGTATACAACATTGAGAGATAGGGGACCTGCTTCTAGTAAATGTTATGCCATGAATTAACCTTGTAATCTAAACAAATCTTTTAACTCTGTCACTCACTTTCTCTACCTATATCATGAATGTAAACACATTTTCTCTACCTGCTTAAGATAGATATTTGAAGAATAAAGTGAAATGATACCTTTGATTTTCCAGGTGACTCGACACAAATCCAAGAAAACAATGAAACTGATCAGCTACCTCAATCACCATGTGCACCACTGCTACAGTCTGGTCAGGTTCTCTTTCAGGCCAGAGCTTTTATCAAGGGCAGAGAGACCTTCAGTTTTAAAGGGCACAGCTATCTTGCTATGGACATATGGAACTCATATACTTAACCAATTCCTAACTGTCCTTACTGGTTAAGAAAGCCTCATCAGTGAAAGAATATTGAAAAAAAGAAGAACAAAGTGACTGGATACAAATTTCCCAATTTCAAAACTTACTATAAAGCTACACTAGTCACAAGGTTGTGGTGCTAGGAGAAGCACAGATATACATATCATTGAAATAGTATGAAGAGTCCAGAAATAAACCCATGTGTCTTTGGTCCACTGATCTTGACACAGGGGCCAAGACCAAAGGGGAAGGAATAGTTCTTCCAATATGTGACACAGGGACAACCAAATAGCCACGAAAGGAAGGAATGAAGGAAGGAAGGAAGGCCCCTACCATATACTGTATGCAAAAATTAACTCAAAACAGACCAAAGACCTAAATGTAAGAGCTAAAACTGTAAAACTCATAGAAGAAATCATAAGTATATATTTACTTGTGACCCTGGATTAGGTAACAATGTCTTAGATATGACATCAAAAATCACAAGAAAACAAAGAAAAAAAACTAGATTACATCAAAATGAAAAATATTTGTTTACTGGGGCACCTGGGTGGCTCAGTCAGTTAAGCTTCTGACTTCAGCTCAGGTCATGATCTCGAAGTTTGTGAGTTCGAGCCCCGCATTGGGCTCTGTGCTGACAGCTCAGAGCCTGAAGCTTGCTTCAGATTCTGTGTCTCTCTCTCTCTGCCCCTCCCCCACTTGTGCTCTGTCTCTGTCTCTCAAAAATGAATAAGTGTAAAAAAAAATTAAAAAAATATATTTGTTTATCAAAGAGCATTCTCTAGAAAATGAAAAAATAGCCTACACAATGGGAGAAAATTTTCACAAATTATAAATCTAATAAGGATTCATATGCAGAATATATAAAGAACTAAACAACAAAAATAACAATTTAATTTTAAAAATGAGAAAGGACTTGAATAGACAAATACACAAGATAAGCAAATGGCCAATAACCATACGAAAAGAACATCAACATCACTAACCATTCAGAAAAAGCAAATCAAAACCACAATGAGATAACACTTCACACCCATTAGGATGGCCACTATCAAAACTAAAAAGAAAAAAAAAAGAATAAATGTTGTGAAAATATATATGAATATTTTGTGAATATACGACAAAACATTGGATTGTACACTTTAAAATGGTGAGTTTTTGTTATGTAAATTATATCTGAGTTTTAAAACCCGATCACAATGACTTCTCTGTTTATAACATTTAATCTAGTTAACAAATAGCACAAAAAACTGGGTTGGATATTGTGCTGAATGCTAAGAATAAAGTACCAACTACAACCAATCAGTCTTTGTCTTTAGGATCTTACTGTCTAGTCCATCCATCTAAGCCCCACCATCAACCCAGCCTACTATTATGAACTAATAACCCCACACTGCCATGACTGGGTTTGTCCTGGCCCCAAATATACTAGTGGTTGCTGTTGAGTGTTAAATATTTCAAGTCATTGTGTGTGTGTGTGTGTGTGTGTGTGTGTGTGTGTGTGTACACGTGTGTGGGCTGTGCATGATTAGTTTTCTACTCCTGCCATAACAAAGTACCACAAACTGAGTGACCTAAACAACAGAAATTTATTGTCTCACAGTCCTAATGGCTAGAAGTTCAAGATCAAGGTGTCAGCAAGAGCCATGCTCCCTGTCAAGGTGCTAAGAAAGGACCTGTTCCAGGCTCCTCCCCCAACTTCTGTTAGTTCTTAGGCTTGTGGCAGCACAACCTCAATCTTCACATCATGGTCTCCCTGTGTGCATGTCAGTGCCCAAGTTTCCCCTTTTTATAAGAATGCCTACTCTAGTATGTCCTCATCTTAACTAAATGAATCTGCAAATAAGGTCACATTCTAAGTACCGGGAGTTAGGGCTTTAACATGTGAATTTTGGAGGGACACAATTCAACCCACACACATTCAACTGGCTTTAATAGCATCTCTAAGGGATAGATGGGGCAATGTTGTTTAATCTCTGTGCTCCAGATAAAGCTACTAAGGCTCAGAGAAGCTAAGGGATCAGGGGAATCCAAGTCCTTAGACTCTTGGTTGAGCACACCTTCTCTCTTGGAGCTGTGTCTCTTCTCATGCCATTACTTCTGCTGTTACAACTGCCAGCAAGCAGTCAGATTTCTGAGGGTTCTGACCTTGGCCAACATAGATGTCAGGCTGGTGGGTGGTCCCTCAGACATTTTTCAAACTGTACTGACAGCATCCTGGCAGTCAAGTGGGCACCGGGATAAAGCCTATTCTAACACATGGCATTCCTCTCAGGCTGCCCGATCTGCCTGCCTTCTTCAGCAGCTAAGAGCTGTTGGCAGCTGTGGGTGTAGAAAACCAGGAAGTTAGATTCATAGGAACTGCAGTATAACACATTTCCAATCAAAGGGGCAAGCTGTCAATCAATTCAATCCCACCTAAGGCTTGCCAATTATCACATGTTGCTGTGTCTTCAAAATCATCACCAGCATAATATCCAGCTTATTAAGGCAGCATCTGAAAATCTGATATAATCTGGTCTTTAAGCTTGCAGAACACCACAAAACCTTCCTCAAAATACACCTTCCACAAAATATATCCAGCTATATCCTCCTCTTTAAAACAATGCTCAAATAGAAGAATAAGGCTGTTGTCTTGAAAGACTTGGGGATGTGGGGGTAATTAGATTTGCAAAAACTCAAATTAACACAATGCAACCTAAGGGTCATCTCCCAGGGATGGATCATAGAAATATGGACTAGAAAAATCAGCTGACAAATAGAAACAGAAGAAAGGCATTTCTTTGAAAGTCAGCTGTTAGCAGCCGTGGTAAAGACACCCTGGAAAAGGAGACAGGATGCAAGAGACCTGCCCCACCCTGGCACTTGATATGGAGCCTCCGCTAAATCACTTCCTTTCCCTTGCTTTCCCCAGTTGTGAAACAAAAGTATTGTTTTCAGAAATCACCAATGTCTCTTCCTAGTCTAACATTTTACTTGGGGAGAAAACCAGGTAAATAAATGTGCCACATGCTCCTAAATGAACAACAGATTCTAAAGAGGGGTGGAGCTTCCACATGGCTGAAAGCCACCATGTCCCAGTCCCAGTAAATACCCCCTCTCACACAGTTACCCCAGCCACTACAGGGATAAATTATGAAGCTAGGAAGATTCTGAGGCATGATGCAGCTCTGTCACTATTTCTCCTGAAAACACATAAGTCAGCAGCCCCCAAGCACCCAGGGTGGCTCAGACGGTGTTGGACATGGAGACAACATAGATTACAGGAGCTCAGCTCTCGCCAAAAGAGGATGGGTACCTGGCAAGAGGCAAGTGTCACTGAAGACAAGGTAGGTCAAAGCGCAATGTTCACTACCACAAAGCTGGAATAGATCCTCACCATTAGCCACTCAAGGAACTGAAACCCCAGGAAAGCACAGATCACAATCAATGATAAATATCTATGCTCGAGGTTGCACATTGGAAACTGTGGCCAGCTTTAGGCAGGAGACCTGTTACGTTTAGCCTGTATTGTGTTTTCTAAAAATTTAACTTAGATTTCAACCTAAAAAAAATTGGGGGTGCCTGGGTGGCTCAGTCATCTAAGCATCCAACTCCTCATCTCAGCTCAGGTCATGATCTCACAGTTCATGAGTTCGAGCCCCACATTGGGCTCCATGCTGACAGTGCAGAGCCTGCTTGGGGACTCTCTCTCCCTCTCTCTCTGTTCCTCCCCCACTTACACTCTCTCTCTCTCTCAAAATAAATAAATGCACTTTTTTAAAAATTAGGAGGGTTTTTTTTTTACATAAAAATATGTATCTCCAGCTTCTCTTAAAAATGAGAATATTGGTAATGCTGGGCCTTCCTTCCCCCCCTGGCTGCCATCATCCAGCTGAAGAGCATGTGCCCATGACAGATGAGGCCTGGCTTCCCAAAGCAGGCCAGTCACAGCCTGACTCCTTTATGGTTGCTCTTTGGGCTAACCCAGGAATAAAGTAAATGAAACCCAGGCACATACAGTGTTGTTTTGGCAGAGGCAGAGGCACAGGTTTGATCTCTGCAAAGTTTCCAGGTTCCTGAATGACAACCATGGACCAAGGACAGCACCCATCTAAATCATAAATGTGACAGGCAAAAAAGATACCACAAACTGAATGACCATCAGAAAAGGAACAATTGCACAAACAGTGACATACCAAGGCTGCGGAATATTATGCAACTATTGAAAACAACTGGTTAGATCAGTGGCTCTCAACCAGGGACACCTGTTGTTCCCCAGAGGCCATGTGGCAATGTCTGGAGACATTTTTTGTGTTACAACCTGGGAGTGGGGGGATCAGTACTTCTGTGATCTAGTAGGTAGTGCATCCTCCAATGCACATAACATCCCTTCCACAGCAAAGAATTGTTCATCCCCAAATGTCAATACTGCTGAGGTGAGAAACCATGAGTTAGATCCACTCTTGTCCACATGGACAAATTTCCACAATGTTAACAGAGAAAAGCAGTGTAGATACACCATTTAAAAAATGACAGAATGAAATTATGCACACAGACTTAATAAACAGCATTATGATATGATTTACATAAATCAGATATTTCTGTACCTATCTGCATAAAAATTTTTCATGTAAGAATAAATCACCAAATGTTAATGGGAGCAATCTCATAGGGTCAAGGTTCCGGGTAAGTTCTACTTTCCTCCTTACATTTCTTGGCATTGTGTAAATATCTTTTAAATGGATACACATTATATATATAATCAGAAAAACACAGTAAAGATGCTTTTCATTGCCAAAGAATCTATAGACAATTCACATACATGATCTTCAACAAGAGATTTATTGGTCACCCCACCAAACCTTACTCCTAGGCCATTAACAAAGACAAGTGTAATTGATAGGCATCTCCCTCTTCTCCCTTCCCTTGTCCAACCTCAAAAGGGCCTTCCTGATGACCAACAGCCAGAAAAAGAACATGTGTTTCCTAGCAAGAGAAGCTCAGGCAGCTAATCAGCTGAAGAGTCAGCACCTGACAGCCTCTCCATTGGCAATCAATGACCAACCAGCTGACAGGACCAGAGTCCCTCTCCCGTCCCCTAGTCAAGAAGTTTCCTCTCAGTGCCAAGAGTTGCCAGAGAGAGAACAGAGGCAGAGGACATGGGCCCTACCCTGAATGAGTGTACACACTATTTAGAAGATGTACAAAACACACAGCAGAGTTTGGTAAGGGTATGGGAGCCAGTAACAAATCTCAGGGCTCTCAGAACCCAGCTCTGCCTGGCATCAGGTCAACTCCCTCTCTTCCTATCATGCCATGCCAACAACCACTTTATGGTCTAAATAGTAGGGCTTTCTGCAATTTCAGAGGCTCCAAAAGGCTGGAACTCAGGCTGCATGTGTACCTGCTGGAGCAGGACCAGTACGGGACCCAAGACTGCTCATGTGAGCGGCTCTCAGCTTCTCTTGCTTGGGTATCATAGCATAATGATTAATGAGCCCCGTGAAAGGAGAATTGGCTTCTCTGCTGCACCTCTCATCCCCATGTGCACGTCTGATTAGCAGGTGCCAAAAATAGATTCAGCCTATCCCTAAAATGAGTGGGTTTGTATAATTATCTAAATGTGCGGAACTGATTTTTGTGAGTATGAGTATATGCACATACTTTCACCAGTAAGTAGTGATAACAAAGCACATAAATAGGACAGGGTTTGGGGACACATGAGACAATGCTTTAGGATCAGGGTAAGAATGTGTATTTAGCAATGAATATATTATACATACCATTTGACAAGTTCAATTTCCACATTAGAGGATTTAGCCAATGTGCATCATGATAAAAATGAGATTCTGAACTGTGCTATGTACTAGGTATTTTGCTAGGCACTTTCTAAGCATGTCTTCAAACCTCACAGAACCCTTGCAGAGAGAGTCACATCATCCTTATTTAATAGATGAGAAAACTGGGGTTCAAAAAAGCTAGATATATTGCTCAAGTCTTCTCAGCTATTAAATGTCAGGCCCAAGACTCAAACCCATGTCTATTTTTTTTTTCACATTTTATGTTATTTATTGATCTTTTTATTTTTTATATATATATTGTCAAATTGGTTTCCATACAACACCCAGTGCTCATCCCAACAGGTGCCCTCCTCAATGCCCATCACCCACTTTCCCCTCTCTCCCACCCACCATCAACCCTCAGTTTGTTCTCAGTATTTAAGAGTCTCTTAAGGTTTGCCTCCTTCCCTCTCTGTAACTTTCCCCCCCCTTCCCCTCCCTGCTGGTCTTCTGTTGAGTTTCTCAGGATCCACATATGAGTGAACCCATGTCTGTTTAAATCCAATGTGGTTTCCATTGTATGATGCTTTCTCTGTGTTTGCTCCCCATACCCATGATATCCCATGTAAAGGGGAGTTCACAAGGTCAATCAGAATAACTACATCAAAAGCTGGTGTTTTCAGAAGTTTATGCTTATACCAAATACATGTCTGCCCTCTAAGGAGTAACAGTCAATTCATTATATGGCATTGGGTAAGTAAGATGTAACAGCCACAGCTGAATATCTGAAGTATCAATATCTAGAAGACCCACATTAGTGAAACTAGAGATTTTTATGGTTCTGAGCACAACTAGTAGTGTTTCATTTTTCCTAAAGTAGAATGAAGTATCCAATGACATTGGGGCAAGTGGTAAAACCCAAGGGAAGTTACTGTCAACTTCAAACTTCCAGTTCATGCAGGAATTATTTCTACTTATAAAAGTACAGAGTAGTGCCCGTTATGGCTGAGACCTCCTGTGAATTTCTGTGATGAGCAAGTTAACATCAAATTAAAATTCCCCAAACAAATACAATGGACATGTCAGTCTCAGCTGGTTTCTCTTACAGCTTTCTCATTAAACACAGGAATGAGCCTCCTGGGAGCTTACAGGTCAGGCTGTCTTTCTTGGGTTGTGATGACTATTCTCGCTAACTTCTTAAATAAACAGTGTTTCTCAACGGTGTTTTTGTACTTTTTAAAAAACTTATGCTCTATTTGGTAACTATAATACTCTCATGCAGTTTACCCTAAAAAAAAAAAAAATCAGACACTAAACCTTCTTATTGATAACTTTTATCATTCCAAAGATAAAGTCTGCCTTCAGAATATCCTCACAAAGCAATGTTCATGTGCCTAGCTTATTATCTGTATTTTTACTTAAGAAAATAACAGTTTTGTGTTTTTTGGCTTTGTCTTAACATTGCATCGTGACAATAATTATGCTTCTCAAACTATACCCAACCTGCCTGCCCCTTTCTCAGAAAAATGCTGATTTTCCCCTCTAGGAGATCCTGGCACCCTGGTTTAGAATCACAGTCCTAATGTTTAACTCCAAAACCAGGAAAGAAAGCAGTCTAATTTGAGGGCACCTGAGTGACCCAGTAGGTTCCAACTTAGGCTCAGGTCATGATCTCAGGGTTTGTGGGTTTGAGCCCCACATCTGTCTCCCTGCTGTTGGCACAGAGCCGGCTTCAGATCCTCTGTTCCACTCTTTTTCTGACCCTCCCCCACTTTCACTCTCTCTCTCTCAAAAATAAACAAACATTTAAAAAAATGAAAACTGACTAATTTCATCATGATGGGGGTATGCTGTCACACTGATGGGAAAAGAAAGTACTAGAGAAGAGAGGGGGCTGATGATGGAAACGGAAAGACTATGTATGCCTTCCGCTCAGAGAAGCAGTCCAGAGCTCAAAGTCAGAAGTCACTCAGAGAAGGTGGAAAGTGGGCCGAAGAGGCCTCAGAGCTAGGCCCTGTTTACCAAGGGCACTGAGTAGCTTTCAGCTCTGCATGAAAGGCAGAGATCCAAGTGGATTCCACAGAGCTTGCTCACCGTCACTCCTTCTAAGTGCTGAGGAAGCAGGCCCACTCCTGAAGCCATTTTTCATTTATAAGAAGAGATTTACAAAAGTGATACATGAAAGAAAGGGAGGGAAATGATGATGGGGGAGAAAGAAAACTTCCAGATGGATAGAGAGGACATAAGGGGAAAGGAGAAGGAATGAGGGAACAACCAATGAAGGCATCCAAGAAGTTTAGACCATAAAGAATAGGAGGGATCATTCCAATGACAATTTCACATTGGTAACAATAACTACCATTTTTTGGGTTTTGCTGTGTAAAATGGGTGGCTAGATAAACACATTGATGTATATATGGATGAATATATAACTATACACATATACATATATTTAATTCAGTTTACCTTCATCCAATTAACTTAGTCCTAACAAACACCGATTTCAATCTCCCTTTTACCCTGAGGAATCTGAGACTCTCATAGCTAATGACTTCTCCAAGGTAGCAGAACTACAATTCATACCCAGTTTGTCTGGGTCCAAATCTCATGCTGTTAATTACACCACTTAACTGTAACAAATGCCAAAGAATGCATATACTTAGTTGCATTTTTCTTATTCAAGTTTGTCATCTCGAGAAATGATGCTGTTCCAATGATGTTTCCACTGATGAAAATCACTTGGGGACCCACTTTTGAAACTTCCCTCACAGCCTTAAGCACACTTTTTTGATTATCTTAATTGATGAAATATCCTCATGCTTTCATGGTGCAGCTTATTTAGAGAACAGCCAAAATTCACTCAGAGCAAAGCTGACTTAAAACTGTGGGTGACACTACTAGGTGATATTATTTGAGGTTTTAAGGAAAACAAGTGTGATTATTTTATGTGTTTTATCTACTGTCTCAAATTCTCAAAGGAAAGTTGCTAGCAGATTCTGAGCACTGCCCCATCACTGAAATAAATACAGACCTAAGATAGCCCCTTCAAAATTCAACATTGAACTGGTCTATTTGTTAAAACACCATTCTTGTGACAAGAAAATCATACCTTAGTCATTATTTAAAGTACATCAATCTGATCTTGCTTCAATTACTGCTGAATGGAACATTCCATTAAAAAAGAAGAAGAAAAAGAAAAAGAAGAAGAAGAAGAAGAAGAAACAACAACAACAACAACAACAACAACAACAGGTAAGGACCTAACAGTCTTTGGTGTTAATCCTATTAAGATATCTTGTGCCCCTTGTACCCCAATGTTTATAGCAGCACTCTCAACAATAGCCAAATTATGGAAAGAGCCTAAATGTCCATCAACTGATGAATGGATAAAGAAATTGTGGTTTATATACACAATGGAATACTATGTGGCAATGAGAAAGAATGAAATATGGCCCTTTGTAGCAACATGGATGGAACTGGAAAGTGTTATGCTAAGTGAAATAAGCCATACAGAGAAAGACAGATACCATATGGTTTCACTCTTAGGTGGATCCTGAGAAACTTAACAGAAACCCATGGGGGAGGGGAAGGAAAAAAAAAAAGGTTAGAGTGGGAGAGAGAGCCAAAGCATAAGAGACTCTTAAAAATGGAGAACAAACTGAGGGTTGATGGGGGGTGGGAGGGAGGGGAGGGTGAGTGATGGGTATTGAGGAGGGCACCTTTTGAGATGAGCACTGGGTGTTATATGGAAACCAATTTGACAATAAATTTCATATATTGAAAAAAAAAAAGATATCTTGTGCCTTAACTTCTTGCTGAAAAGTCCAAATGGAAAGAGTCATGACCTTGGGGCATTATTGCCTTTAAACTTTAAACTTTTAATCATGTAGGAAGATGATAGATAACTAGACATTTGGGATGGAATGGTCTGCCTATCTCCTTCCCTGAGAACAACTACCCTTTGAGCATCTAACAGGGTTGCCTCTAACACATTTGAAAAATGGCATCATATTTGGGCTGAAGTGGTTCCTCTGCTGTTGATGGTCCATGTAGCAGGTGCTCTCCTCTGAGTGGTTACTGTTTTTCTCAAGAGCTGCCAATTTTCATTACAGCGATGGACCAGAGGAGTGCTGAAATGTCATATGAAAAGAAAATTACTGGGCAGCCCCCTTTTTTCCTCCATTAGAATTTTGGCAACACAAGTAAGGCAAGGGCAGACAAGATAATGAAGGGGCTGCATGGGCATTTATTTCACTTTCATCTTCCTTTGAGAAAGTGTTAATAAAATTAGCAGTGTTCCAATAACAGCAAGGATTATAAAAGATACATTTATCAACAATGTGCAATTTTCCTACTGGAATATATAATAAAACTTTTCAAATGCAAATCTCCTATCAATGAATATATAAACGGACAAGATAAAGAAGGCAAAAATGACGTTAATTCTTACTCATCTCTGAAAACTAAAAGGATTAAAACTTTTAAAGTTAACTGACAAATCTCCCCAAACTTAATTTGAAACTTGCATTCAGTTTTTGCTCTGTCAAGGCTTTAGCCAAAGCTCCTTACAAGGAATCATGCTAATTCTTTTGAATTTCAGGGATTGGGTCAAAATCATCAATGCCTTCCCATCGCCTACCACACAAAGCCAAAAATCCTCTTACATGACCCTCTGAAGTCAGGTCCTGTCCAACAATCAAATTCCTCTGTAAGCCAGCCCACTCTGCCCCCAAAGTCATTTCCCCTGTTTGCCCATCATAAATCTCTGGCTAAAAACTGGTCCCGTGAAGGTCTCTGATGCTATCTGCTCTGTATCCACTTCTTCCAAATCCTCTGAAGCCTTTGCAACCCAGGGGCTGCCTCTCCTCAGCCTTGCCTTTCTGTCTTCTGTCTCACCAACCTCTAATCCCTCTCATGTAGTCTGAACCACTAACTTACTACCTCCTAATAAGCCATCTTAAATGGATCACTACTTTTTCAGGGATACCCCCTCCCTAGGTGAATGGTGAGCTCCCACAGAGTAGAGACAGAACTAGGCATATACACATGATAAACATGTGTTGATTAGCTGATATGGCCCTGTTCCTTCTTCTGTAGAGAAAAAAACAGCTCCAAAGACAGGCAGAGAGAGACAAAGAAGAAAAGAAAGAAAGAAAAAAAGAAAGGCAAGGGACCTAAATACTCCCCAAACAGGACAATCTAAATAACCTTGAGTTCACTGTATACATAAAAAATATATACAGATGGCCAATGCAATTAACATTAGAAATGTTTTTGAAAACTAAGATAGGTTGTTAAATGTTGATTCAGCAAACCTAATATAAAGGGTACTTCCAGGTAAAGCAAATAAGTAGACATAAAATATTTCCTGAAATTTAAATATTAAAATCATAAGTATGCTAAATAAAAATTCTCGACTCAAAGGGGTAAATTAAATTCCTTATTGAGATAATCAGACATGCTGATGATGTTGATGGTAAATGAAAATGTTGAAGTCTTCCAGGAACATGATGAGCGCCGGTTTCACACAACCATTTGAAGCCTCCATCTGTCTTTAAAAAAGCTTAAAGCTGCACTGGATCCTTCATGCTGCACACGGCAAGAATGATGCAATGTTTCTATCAAACCAAAGCAGCAACAATTAGTTGAAAATGTCCAGTATCTTTCTGTCGGAAAGATGGGCTGGTGCTCCTCCGAAGATGCCAAAATCCACAGTCTTTCGTGTGATGAAATGGCATCCATCCCACTGAAGCAAACCTCATGAGCACAACACCATTTCTCGCCTACTCATTTTATGGCAGCAAAGTTTCATAAATACAGAGGCTGAGTTTCAGCCCAAGGCAAGTCATTAGGAGCAATTCTATAGCTGGAATGTGTGGCAGGCCAACAAACTTTTTCATCTTTAACTTGGGTTTTTTTACTCAGCAATATTTCTGAAAGGGACTATAACCGAGGACGGTTGTAAATTTCACCATGTTACCAAGAAATGCTTTTAGGAGATTAAGCACCAAAACAGTACAAGATGAATGCCTCTAATCCATTCCTATCCCTCAAAAACATCCTTGCATGTGTTTGAAAACTATGTGGAAATCGAAAAGAAAGACACAGACCCTGAAAAATATTTTAAAAAAAGATACAGCATGGAAGACAACTATATTTACATTTCCATCTGAACACAAATGGCCACAAAAGGATTGATACAGGATGACTAATTAAAATGAAACTTATCCAAGATGCTGGTAACACAGTCAGGTTAAAATACATACATACACATAGATAGATAGATAGATAGATAGATAGATAGATAGATAGATAGATAATATATTATATATAGATATAGGTATTCTACATGAAAAACACCTTTAAGAAGGGGTGATCAACTGGGGCGCCTGGGTGGCTCAGTCAGTTGAGCTTCCAACTTCAGCTCAGGTCACGATCTCACAGTCCGTCACTTCGAGCCCTGCATCAGGCTCTGTGCTGACAGCTCAGAGCCTGGAGCCTGCTTTAGCTTCTGTGTCTCCCTCTCTCTCTGCCACTCCCCTGCTCACACCCTGTCTCTCTCTATCTCAAAAATAAATAAAAACATTTAAAAATATATAAAAAAAGAAGGGGTGATCAACAATTTCTACAGTTCCTCATGCATACAACACATATTTACTGAGCATCTGATCTGTTCCAGGCCCTATGAACAATACATATGCCATCCCTATCCTCATGCAGCCTACAACCCAACAGGCATACAGCAATCAGCTATTAGTTGAGATTTGTGCTACTTTATAATATTTTGTAAAGGCTTAGAGGAAGTGATCCTAATGTAGCTAGAGTAATGAGGAAGACTCCATGGAGGAAGTAAAATCTAGGCTGAAATGTTAAGTTGAATAGGAGCTGGCTATGTCAAGGGAAGAAGGGAGGGTGGCAAAGTAGTAGAGAAAAGTACATTAGTCAAGGACCAAAGGCAGGAAAGAGCTTGACATGTTGCTGAAAGAGAGCCAACATGCCCAGAAAGGAGATACTGAACAGCACAAGACTAGAAAAGCAAAGAGGAGTCAGATCACGCAGAACCTTCAAAGTCACAGTGAAGATTTTGGACGTTAAGCCACAGAATGTTTTAGGCTCAGGATTGGCATCAACGGCTCACGTTGTTAGCATCACACAGGTTCCTTCAGGGAGACTGGGTAGAGGGTGGTGGGGAGCAAGATTAGCAGTAAGGACACTAAGAGGCTCTTGCAGTTGTCCAGGAGAGAAGGAAATAGCTTGTTGCCCTTAGCTGACGGGAAGAAGCAAAAAGATTCAAGAGATATTTAGGGAGAAGAAACAAGAGGCCCTGGTAATGAGCTGGTGTGGGGACTAAGGGACAAAGAGGAGCCAAGGTGGACTCAGAGGTTGCCAGCTCAAGGAACTAGGTTGGTGGCAGGGCACATCCTGGTAGTTTGAAGGAGAACCAAACCTCACGGCTAAGGGGTAGGTGAATAGAGGTTACAACACTGAACATCACACTTTCCTGCAACAGGACACGTGCTTAGCTCACTTAGTCTGAAAACATGCATTAATAATGAAACTTAGAAACTCCTCCATCTATCATGGAACTGCACAGTTTCAGACCCATAAGGAATTACACAGATCCTCAAGCTGAAATGGCAAGTCTATGGGAGACAATGACCCCAAATTTGAAGGCAGAATGTCAGTCCGAGCAATTTTTGAATTATTACTGGCATCATTAGCACATCTGGAAACAAGGAGTTTATTCCGCAGTGTCCTGGGCACAGGTCTCAAGGTCCTTTTAAATGTAGAATTCACACTAAACGTCAGTGTTGTGGAGCAAATCCACCAGTTACTACAGAATTTATGCTAACATTTTCAGAAAGCTAGTGAGAATACCAGAGGTCTTTTGAATTGTTTCATTGAACAGGGACCCCTGGAGTTTGTAGTGATTGGACAAGATCAAGAAGGAAGCTTTCAGTCTCCCCAAGAGTCAACTCCTTTGTCATATTTCTTAAAAGATAATTCACTTGATTACGTTAGCCCTGGTAAAAAATGGGTGACAATAACAATTTTTTTTTTTTTAATTTTTTTTTTTTTCAACGTTTATTTATTTTTGGGACAGAGAGAGACAGAGCATGAACGGGGGAGGGGCAGAGAGAGAGGGAGACACAGAATCGGAAACAGGCTCCAGGCTCTGAGCCATCAGCCCAGAGCCCGACGCGGGGCTCGAACTCACGGACCGTGAGATCGTGACCTGGCTGAAGTCGGACGCTTAACCGACTGCGCCACCCAGGCGCCCCATGACAATAACAATTTTTAACTTGCTTATTCTTAAACAATTCTTTCACCAAAAAAAGCAATCAATTCCTAAAGCTCTTAGATCACACATTCAGTAGTGCCCGCCAGCTAGTCATCAGCCCAGAGGACTTTCCTCTCAGCTGCCACATGCTCAATAGTCACCTTCCCCTGTAGCCCTTGCTTGGTATTTTTTATTTTTTTAATGTCAAAGGTTGCAACTCCAAATAGCATTGCCAAATCTCTCTCTTCTCTGATATAATCTCTTTCTGATTTGAATGGACATTTTCTCCTGGGCCTATCATAAATAACACAAGGGAACAGCTGGGAAAGAGAAATGGGCACTTTATAGCCAGTGGTTTGGAAATTCAGAAGAACACAAAAAAATTCTGGGCAGAGAGAGGTGCAAACACAGAGAGGAGCTTAGAAATATAGGACAGGACTCACTATATATGGCCTTGATGTCCGTGTGATACATAATTCCCTACTAATGCAGTTCAATAAATCCAGGCTAAATTGATAGGGGTTGGGTTCTCAGCAGCCAGGAGATCTACTGCACTGGCCCAGAGATCAGACAGACCTGTGGGGAGAGAACAGAAGCGGCTGGCACTGTCTTTCAATAGAGCAGCGAAGGCTGATGGAGTAGCGGACACCCAACAAACTCTAACGGAATAAATATGAGGAGATTCCCCCTGCCATGAGCCAATATGACCATTTATGTGCCTGAAATTAGGTCTTTGCCAGTATTCTGGGACATCATGGGGCATCTTGTGGAAAAAAGGTATTTTGTTTCCTGCTACTAAGCAGTCAGTTTTCAGAGGTAAGTAGAAAGGATATTGAGGTGATTTTTAAAATTTTTCTTCATAAAGAGATTTAAATAATTATTTGCCCACAATTCAGTTGTTTAACAACTAAACCATCACTCCACCCCACAAGGACCAAAGACACCTGATTCCAATCAATTCATAGGCATTCCATCAGCTAAAGGAGTTAGGGAGATAAAGCTCACTCCTGCTTCATCTCGATTTCTGTTCCTGTGATGCTAATCTCTTCTTAGTTCAAGGTCAGAGACTCTATTATGGAGACTGGGGTCCACCCCAGGACTTGAAGCCTTAGTCTAGGGAAATACAGAATCAAAGCCCCAGTCTTGGTTCTAGTAACAGAATTCTTGCTGACCCTCCCTTGATAACCTGTCCAGTGTCCCAGGTCCTGTGGTATCAGGGCCCTTCTTTATCATTACCTCTCCCCACCAGCTTTACCATTTCCCCACCTGCTTTACCATTACCATTACCCCTTCCCCACCAGCAACTGGCATCTTGACTATTGTCCAGTGTGTGGTCGATGTAAGTAGACAGTGGGTTGGTGGGAATTTACCAATATACACAATTAGAGAACAGACTCATTCTACAGATATTTATTGGGTGCCTTTGATGTGCAAACTCTGTTAAAGATATTATGGATACATCTATGAAGTCATGGTTTTGTACTGTCACTGGAAAGACAGACAACAAACAGATGTAGAGCTCCTTTAGTGGCAAAAAGGAATGGCACAAAAAAGGCAGCAGCAAAGAAACAGACACTTAACAACAGAGAACAAACTGATAGGTTGGGGGGGGTTGGGAGAAACAGGTGATGGGGATAAAGAAGTGTACTTGTGATGAGTGCCAGGTGTTGTATGGAAGTGTGGCATCACCATATTATACAGCTGAAACTAATATTACACTGTGTTAACTAACTGGAATTTAAATAAAAACTTCTGGAAGTCATGGTTTTGTACTCTACAGGGAAGACAGACAACAGATGAAGGGCTCCTTCAGTGGCAAAAAGGGAAATTCACAGATGGCACAAAAAAGGAAGCAACACAACAGACTCCCACATATAGATGTGACCCTCAAGGACCCACTGGAACAGGCAGTGCTGTGCTCCACCTGTGGGAGGGGAGGGTTCCAGCAGGTCCATTCACAGGTCACCCACTCTTCCAGTTCCTTATGCCTCCTTAGCTAGTGTGGACTGCGAGACAAAAGAAATCAAAGTTCAGTTTCCAGGCCCACTAGTCCTTAACAGAACCTAATCTCAGGCCGGACTGCTCCAGCACAGAGGAATTTCTTAATGTTCTTTTTGTGCTCACCTCTAGCAGACGTGCAGGAAGAGGAGATCTGGTGTCACCTCATGTGAAAGCATTCTCCACCGAATGTGACTATGATTATCTCACTTTGGAAATAACGCCACTCTGTTTAGAGTTAGATATTGAGCTTCTGATTTGGTTTAAAACATACAAGGAGTAAGAGAAAATGTAGATGAATCGGTGAAACCCAGCTAGAAACAGGTTTTAATTGGCCAAATACTTTGTTGAATAAAATGAACTAGCTAAGACAATAATAATTAGATAACCATTCTTCTGTCTTAGGAGGAAATAAGCTTAAGAAAGAATTTATTTTTTGCTTCTGAGGAGGAGTCATGTTTTGAAGGACAGAAGTCATAGATCAACTCATCATGGACTAAGCCTGCTGAGGATGACATACTCTACCATCCTTTCCAGATGACACTCTGAGACTTCACACAGCTCTCTAAGTTCTTCCTATAAATCAGACTCCTCAGGGGCCCAGTGCAGACAAGTTTTGGTCCAGAAGGAGCCATATTTTTCATCAGTCACAGGCATCCTTAGGGGAAAAGCTCACATTGTAAAAGTTTTCTTTCCTAGAACAGAGTCAGGAGAAAGGGAGATTGGGAAGTGTGCCACTTCCAAAACAATTAAGTTCCCCTTCCTTGGTGAGGTATCTAATGTCAAGAGTGCTCAATTTGGTCAGCACATGGGCTAAGTTACATTTTGGCTGGATCTTCTATGAACCTCACAGTATGGCTTGAGCCCTGTCTCCTCTGACAATCTCAACCACCTGTCCCAATATCTTTTTCTTTAAGTTTTCAAAATTTATTTATTTATTTTGAGAGAGAGTGTGAGCATGTGCATGATTTTGGGCCATGCTTTTGTGAGGGATCTCCATTAGTACAATAATGTTATATGGTGAGCGACTGTGACTATACTGTGTTGAGCACTGAGTAATGTATAGAATTATCAAATCAATATGTTGTACACCTGAAACCAACATAATGTGTGTGTCAATTATGCTTCAATTTTTAAAAAGGATGATTTAAAGCCTTGTGTAAAACATCAATAAGACTGTAACATTCAGTGCATCCAAATTCCTATAACCCATACTGTCTCTACAACTCACTCAGTGATTTTCATATATTGCTCCATACTATTCTCTTTCCATATATATGTACGTCCAGACATACAAACATCCTTCCTTTCCAACTAGATTCCATACTTAAGAATAGGGACCGCAATTTATATTCTGCATTCTCAGCATCTTATATACCACCCACTTGTAAGTGCACTAAAATATTTACTACCAGCGGTGACAATAAAGATTTTTCCAAGACTATCTCTGTAGTGGTCATAATAAGCACTGAGACAGTTGCACTTGCCCATGAGCAGGCTACACAGATGAAAGAAAGAAAATCAGCCTACGGGTGTGCTCAATCCACAGAGTAAGTATCAGACAAAATCAGCTTTGGCCATTTTGAGCAGGACCTCCAACAAGATCAAGAATACTTCTGGTTTTTGGCTGAAGAGATACTTCAAAGGCATAGTCCATGCTCTTGCAAGGGACCTCCACTAATGAAGTCACCAGATGAACTGTCACCCTCCATCTGCTCTACAAAATACAGCGGCTGATGCCTGTGGTCCAATCGAGGCATGTGGCTAGTATTCCACTTAGAGAAGTCCTTATGCTTTTGTGCCCACCAGTTCATAATCCATGCCTGCCAAAAGCATGCTAAAATTGTTCCTGGCCCTATTAACGTTTTTACATGCTATTTAACTTAAATAATACAAGTAAATATTATATAAACTGATGAAATATGAATGAAAAAGAGAGAGAATTCTATGAAAAGTAGGTTGAATACTGTAGAAAGATTCCAAAGTTGTTTAATTGGGTGAGAATGAAGAAATTCTACAAGACTTGGAAAACTACTATAAATATCTACAAGTATTTTGTGCTCAGACTGCTTTACAAGAGTCTAAGTTTCCTCTCCACCTTAAGAGAGAAAAAGGGTGGTTGGTAACATGTATGCAAGAGTTAAAGCCTCAACCCCACATCAAAATATTGAGAGGGGCTCCTGGGTGGCTCAATCAGTGAAGCGTTCAACTTCAGCTAAGGTCATGATCTCACAGTTCTAAGTTCGAGCCCCGCGTCGAGATCTGTGCTGACAGCTCAGAGCCTGGAGCCTGCTTCAGATTCTGTGGCTCCCTCTCCCTCTGCCCCTGCCCTACTCACACTCTGTCTCTCAAAAATATATAAATGTTAAAAAAAAAAAAACAAAGATTGAGAAAGGGATATGCATTCACAGGTTTTAGATTGACAAACAAGGTTTGAGTTGTGTATACTTCATTTTTTTCATATTGCCATTTTTAACCAGTCTTTACATTCAAATAACTATCAGTCTTGTCATGTCTGATAAGAAAGCTCTTACCATCCACCCACCCCTACCTTACTCCTAGAATCTAACTGAGGAACTGCTCAGAACTCAGGAAGCCAGAAGCCTCAGGAGTTGCCACCTAGATTGTTAGCAAAAATATAACAAAGAAGTCACTGTTAGGGACTTTCTTCCATTTTGCTGGTTTTCATTTTCAATCATACACACACACACACACACACACACATACATAGGTATCACACACAAACACACACGCACACAAATACACATGAACATCTCCTTCCTGTGCTTTTGTAAGATTCTGGGTCTATATAGAATATTTATAGAAATACAGTACACAATTAAAATCAATAGCAACAAATAAGCAACATGAATTACCTGCCAAGCTGAGCAATTCACCTCCAACAGGTCACCACACAGATTCAACACAGTCAAGCATTCAAACAATCAATTATGCAAACAGGAAGAGCAGTGTGCATAGGATCTGGAACCACAGTTCTGGGGTGATCCACACAGAAGATTAGACATGGTCCCTTTCCCTGCAGAGCTTACAGTTCAATAATCAAACCGGGGCCAGCAAGTTGCATTTAGTTCTTTATAATAACAGCAGGCAGGACTAAAGGTGGAGGGAAGGGAGGAAAGACCCAATTTCGAGCTTCACTCCTTCAATAATTCTGTGCTCATTGCCAAATGGATACTGGAAAGTAGAGAGCATGAGAGTAGAAATGTTTTATAGAATATCACTGTAGAAACAGTTTTCATAGATTCATGAAATGTTAAAATAGGAAAGGTGATCTCAGAGACATCTTGTCTAACCACCTTATTTTATAGATGCAGAGACCAAAACACAGGGAGCGGTTGAGTAGGATAGCACTGCTAATTGGAAGCAGAGGGCTGGAACCAGATATCAGATATCCTGACTCTCTAAGTCCAGGGCTCTTTTTAGAACAAACAGTGTATGGCAATGCTCCCCCTCTTTTTGGTTAGCATCCTTCCTTCTCCATTTCATGGCCCCTATTTTATCCAGAACAGTGAGAACTACCAGAACTCCTGAAAGTTCATTTCTAAACAAAGTCAAAAGTCCTAGGTAAATCAGTTTAAAAGCTCTAACAAATTGAACCAAACATCAAGTTGAACAAAACTTTAGGCTAACTGTGTGGTTTCATGTAAACAAAATATTTAAAGTACTAAAAGAATCGCTGATTGAGCTATCTCACTTGAGAACACAGACCCCATTAGCCTGGAAGAAATTCCAGTCAGAAAATTTACCTATATTTCATTCACTCAGCATATACTCTCTCCCCTCAGGGGGAAAAAAAAAAAGGAAAAGAAAAATGAAAGGAAGGGAGTATAGAGGGTAGGGTAAACTTCACCAGAAGTATTACAAGAATTTACACTGCTTTCTGAGATGCTAGTTTCTAAGTCACTTAGTCCATCAAATATTTCATGAGTGCCTACTGTGTGTAAGGCATGACGTGAGAAGCACTGTGTTCAGCTGAATGTTATGGGTGACACCAGAAAAGGGTCTCACATCTCCAGGAACTTGCAATCTAGTTCCAGACGCTGTTCTCAAATAACAGACTGGATTGTGGTCAGGTTACAATGGAGAAAAAATGATCTGGAAACACAGATGGGGAAAGGGGTGTGGGATGAAATTTAATACATGAGGCTGCATTTGAGCTGGCCTTGAAGATGGGATAAGACACCACATACAGAGAATTCAGACATTCTGATCTTAAAAGAATGGCCCACCACCATATTTTTTTTTTTAATTTTTCTCTTCATTCCCGGTTCCCTGTCCCAACCCCTTGAAACTTACATTCCATTTCCTATGTCTGAATTTAAACTATTCACACCAATTTCTCCAGTGACATCCTGGTCACCAGATTCAACTGGCATTTTTAGTCCTGATTCCAAATTATCCTTTTGCAAACTCTGTTGACCTTGACCTTGTTGAAACTCTTCTCTGGTTTTGATCATCTGCTGCTCCTCTTCTACCTCCCTGACAGTTCCCCCTCAATCTTCATGTTCTCCATAGCTCCTGGCTCATATCTTTTATATTTTGGCCCTACACAT
This sequence comes from Leopardus geoffroyi, assembly GCF_018350155.1. Lineage (NCBI taxonomy): Eukaryota > Metazoa > Chordata > Mammalia > Carnivora > Felidae > Leopardus > Leopardus geoffroyi. The sequence goes on along the minus strand of NC_059328.1, from coordinate 128,217,606 downwards.
CCTACCTAGATCACTTTCCTGTCTCCATAGCTCCAACTCCTTCTACCTGGCACTGATAACATAAATTTAAATTTCTCATTCCCTGTTTCTTAAACTCCAAACTCATCTTTCCAAGTATTCACTGATCCATCAATGTGGACAGCCTATAAATGCCCCAAACTGAACGTGCCTGAAACCTAATGCATCATTTTTCTCCCTGAACCTCCTCTTCCATTAATGTCCCTAATTTCTACCTCGAACTCTAATGCACACTCTTTCATACCTCTGTACCTTTTTACATCCTATTTCCTACGCTAGGAATTCTTTTCTACATATGGACTACTGAGGAAAGTTAATCTGTACACAATTAACACACTTGTCACTTCCTCTGTGACAACCCACGGAGCAATGTGCTATCCTGAAAAGGTAATAGATACAATTTTCAATCCTGATCCCAGCACTTATCAAGTAGCCACATAACCCTGACTCCACCTTTCCTTGGCTGAAATATCTACCTCAGAGGGTCATAAGCTTCAACTGAGATGGTCTATATGAAGAGCCTAGTGCAGGAAATGGAACCTGGCAGGTCCTCCATGAATATGTGACATCTTCCCGTCCCTCCTGTCTCTGAGCTACCAGAGCACATGAACATGTTGACAGCAGGTCTGATTGTATGGTGTACTCATTGCAACTCTCCAGACCTAAGCTCCTCAGTTCAAAATGCCTACAACCCAGCACTACCAATGCACACTCAGTACATATTTATTTAATTCAGTAATACTGGAGACAGCTCAGCACCCAACTCTGGGACTCAGGATGGTGAGTCAGTGTCACAGAGGAAATGATGGTACTATTCAGAAAAATGGAGAAATCAAGGATAGATTCTTTTCAGGTATAATGCGGAAAATTCTATGTGGGCCATGTTGACATTTAAAGAACAGCAGGCAGCTGGGGATGTGCCTGGGGTGGAAGCCCACATTTATGTAAAAGGAGAGGGAACAAGAGACAGCAGCAAGGGAAAGAGGTAGGAAGACATCAGGACAATGTAATGACAGAGAAACAAAAAAGAGAAGAAAATCAGGAAGGAAGTAGAGGGCCCACGGTGCTGAATACAAAAGAAAGTTCACAGAATTAAAAACAGGTTCTGGGGTTTTAGTCAAGGAGGATAAAACAATTTCAACAGAAGAGTGAAGTCAAAAAAAGGTTGCAAGAGGCCAAGAAGCGAGTAGGAGAAGGTGGGGGAAAATCTCCAAGGTAACTAATTCACGTCTAACATCTATCTATACATGTGTAAATGTGCATAATCTTCCATTCCTGATGTTCGATGCTGTCAGCAGCAGAGCGGAGGCTAGAACCCAGGTTTTCTGCTTCCCAGGTGTCATGATTCCACCACATCATGCTGGAAGGCACAGTGTCTTTTTTGTATCCACTTCTCCCCACCTTCACCCCATCACAGCTACATGAATCTTACCTAGACATCGGCCAGTGGTCTCATTCAACTAACAGCTGAGAATCTGATGTATTCCTGCCTTGCATCATTGACAATTTCATCACTCAGAAGGTGAGCAAGCAATGAGAGGAGCAGCTTTTCCTCAATTAATTTTAATCAACAGTCAGTCTTGAGTGACAGAGTGGAAGTGACAGGAACTTTGGGAGAAAAGTGATAAAATTGTTTTGTAATAATCAGAGAAGGGAAAACTGGTCATAGTCAGACACAACTCATGGCTTAGGAGAGTGGGTTTTATGTTGGACTCCCCAAGGCACGAAATTCCTAAAAGGAAAATATAGGGCCCTGACCCCAGTGCTGACTGTTTAGTTTTTGCTTTTCTTTTTCATTTAATTTAGTTTTGTTTTTAAGCTTAATGGATAAACTCATGCATATTAAATTGAAGATGACACAAAACAAGAAGAGAACTTGGAGGACTGGAATGAGGATGTCAGGATCACTCCATGGCCTAGCAGGATGAATTAAAACTAACAAAATTAATTTTAATTTAAAAAAAAAAATAAAGCCCTGCCCTAGGGTTAAAAAAAGAAGAACAGAAGAAATGCAGGTTAAAGATATTAAATAATTTTAGGCTTTTAAAATTTGGGAAGAATGTTAAAATTGTTAATGATAAGCACTTAGAAACTAGAAATGTAATCATAATCTATAACTTGCAATCAGGAAAAAAAGAATGGGAACTTTAAAAATTAAGCAGAGGGGCGCCTGGGTGGCTCAGTTGGTTGAGCGCCCAGCTTTCGCTCAGGTCATGATCTTGTGGTTTGTGGGTTCGGGCCCCATGTCGGGCTCTGTGCTGACAGCTCACAGCCCGGAGCCTACTTCAGGTTCTGTGTCTCCCTCTCTCTCTGCCCCTCCCCTACTCACTCTCTCTCTCTCACACAAACAAACATTTAAAAATTAAACAAAAGACTTTTTTAAATCAAGCAGAAAACAGGAAGGGAGGAAGTATGGAATGATAAAATACAAGTGCAAAATACATGGCATAAATGAGTCCAATTTTATCAGTTTTTTCAACAAATATAAGTGAATGAGCTCACCTGTTAAAATTCAGAGTATTAAATAGGATTCTTTTCAAAACCCAGATATACATAAGAGATAATTCCAAAACAAAATAATATTGAAAATTTGAAAATAGTATAAAGGCAGAAGATGCAGGGAACATCTAGGCAGAAAATTTCTAATACAGTAATATTTTTATAAGACAAAATAGATTTTAAGGTGAAAAGCATTCATATGAATAAATGGGGTGCTTATATATTAATCAAGGGAACTACTTCAAGAACAGATAACAATCATTAAATTGCAGAAATATAGGATAGAAGAGCTCAATTTAATAGTAGTTCATGGAAAAATGATGGGGTTTTGCTTTTAGAAGTTTAATAATGACCACAGAGTTAACACAGTTGCCTCCAAAAGTCATTGTAATTTTGGTTAACACTGATAATGTGCAGAAAAGCCCAGAGTCATTTTCTCTGCAGCATCAAAATTTATCTAGAGTGGAGTGCTCAGGTCTGGGTATATCATCTTGAGACAGACATTGTCAAATTGGAGAACCTCCAACAGAGATCAACCAGGATGAAAACAGTATGAAAAAAAAAAAAACCATCCCCTAAGTAACAGTTGAAGGACAAGAGATACGATTTAAGAAAAATTTAGAGAAATATGTCAACCAAAGTGGCCACTGTAGCAAGTGGTGGAGCCAAGACTGAAACAAAGCAAATCTCACTACACAGAGCATTCCAACCATTCTAAGGTACTTCGTGCTATGTTGCCTCTCTATAAAAATACCAGAAGAAAATAAAAGAAATAGCTTCCATAATATCAGAATAAAAAACACATCCCTAACTATAACATAAAGATCACTGCTATAAATGAAAAGACGACTTTTTTTTAACAAGGCTAATTTTTGAAATTTTGCACAGTACACAGAGATTAGATAAAGATACAATAAACAATGGAGTGGCAATGCAAAATGCTAGTGAAGATGCCCAGAAACTGGATTCCTCATACATGATCGGTGAGAATATAAAATGGTACAGCCACTTTGGAAATCAACTTGGCAATTTCTCATAAAACTAAACATTCATTCACCATACAACCCGAAACCACACTTGGGCATTTACACCAGAGAAATGAAGACCTACATTCACATAAACACCTGTCCATGTAAGTTTATAGCAGCAGTATTCATAACAGCCCAAACTGGAAACAACCCAGATGTCCTTCAATGGGTGAATACTTAAATAAATTGTAGTGCATGCAGACCATAGAACACTACTCAGCAATAAAAAGAAATAAACTACTAACATGCACAACATGGTAAATAAATTGTCAGGGAACTATGCTGAGTGAAAAACATCAGTCCCAAAAGGTTACTTAGTGTATAATTCCATTTTGTATAATATTTTTGAAGTGACAAAAATGGAGAATAAATTCATGACTGCCAGGGGTTGGTGGGAGACGGGTGGCAAAGAAGGGAGGTGGATAGAGTTATAAAAGGGTTTCATAAGGGATTCTTGTGACAGAACTGTTCAGTACCTTGATAATGGTGGTAGATACAAGCACCTACATACGTGATAAAGTTGGAAAATACTTTGGAAGTTCTTTGAAACGGTAAACATAGAGTTACTATGTGACTTAACAATTGCAATCATAGGTATATACCAAAGACAAATGAAAACATATGTCCACACAAAAACTTGCACATCATTGTTCCTACCCGCATTAATCATAATAGTCCATATGTGTAATCAACCCAAATTCTATCATCTGATGAATGGATAAAATAATGTGGTATATCCATACAACGAAATATTATTCTGCAATAAAAAGGAATGAAGTGCTGATACCAGCTACAACATGAATGAATCTTAAAAATGTTATTTATGCTACATGAAATAAACCAGTCACAAAAGACCACATATTATGATTCTACTGATACGAAATGTGTAGAATAGACAAATCCATGGAGAAAGTAGACTAGTGGTTACTGTGGGAAATCAACTAGCTATGTCCTGGGTTAGGAGATTATAGGGAATGCACTGCAAAGCAGAAAACTGCTTTCTGGCCTTGCTGAAAACAGCAGCCATGCTTCGCTTACCTAGTTAATGTTCACCTAGGGGTTAGGTCCTGCCTATACTCATAAATTCCTTAGGCCATGCTATTTTATGGAATATTTTACCCTGTCTTCTTGTTTTTATGCATACTTTCTTCATTGTTTCCCTAAATTCTCAATAAATACAGGAGCTTGAGAGCAGCTCAGGGAGATCCCTTACCCTCCCTCTCACCTCTCTTGACTTGCAGGGAGTGTTGAGTAACTCTTTCTGCTGTCTTTAGCTTTGCTGGACAAAGCTGAAAGCCAAGCCCACAGTTACCTGGAGCTGGAGGGAGGAATGTGGAGTGGATACTAACAGGTATAGAGTTTCTTTGGGGGTTGATGAAAATGTTCTAGAATTAGATAGTAGTGAACGTTTCATGACTCTGAATATACTAAAAATCACTGAATTGTATGCTCTAAATGTTAATAAACTATAGAACCAAACACACACACACACACATACACACACACGTTAGCAGAAATAAAACAGAGCAGGGGTGCCTGGGTGGCTCAGTCAGTTAAGCAACTCTTGATTTTGGCTCAGGGTATGATTTCACAGTTTGTGAGTTCGAGCCCTACATTGGGCTCTGTGCTGACAGTATGAAACCTGCTTGGGATTTTCTGTCCCCTCTCTTTCTCTGTGTGACCCTGCTCACTCTCTCTCAAAAATAAACATTTAAAAAGAAAGAAGTAAAACTGGGCAACTCTGAATAATATAGGTAGATTGTATCAATGTCAACACCTTTATTGTGCTATTATATACCATCTTGAAAAATAGTACCAGTAGAGGAAATGGTAAAAATGTACACAAGATTTCTCTGTACTATTTTACAACTGCATGTGAATCTATATAAGCTTCTTCAAAATTTCACATTCACCGTATGTTGCAAAGCTTCACGTTCACCTACATACACTCACTCATCAATGCTAGAGAAGCAATACTACCTTCTGCTTCTCTCTGCTTTCCAATCCTGTGTGAGTCCTCTCACTGACAGAGCCTAAATTAGAACCCAGCTGGCAAAGGATTCTGGGACATGTTATCCTAGGCTTCCAGCCCCTCTGCTACAGGGAGATCACAGTAGGGATGAAGGCCAATACATGTCATTTATATTCACATATACATATTAATATGTATGCATGTATAAATTCAAGTTATAACCAACATAAATAAAATTTAATATGTATATATGTATGTATGTGTATATATGTGTGTGTGTATATATATATATATATACACACACACACAGATATATATATATATATATACATATATATATATCCTAAATTCATGACATAAATGAAATCTGTGTTGAAAATTATTTATATAGTACTTTAGCCTATGTTCTCCCAAAAGAAACATCTACAGCAAAGTTTGTCATGTGGGTGGTTTATTGAGGAATATGATCCCAGGGAGCAAGAGTAAGACTTAGGAGGATTGAACAGAGGAGGAGGGAGAGAGAATATAAAGATAAAATATTGCACTGGCCACTACAAAGAGAAGCCAAATGCCCATCTCTTTCTGAAAAGTCCAAGGAACAAAAGGGTATGTCCCTTTGGTCAAAGGTTTGGGTTGCCCATGTTGAGGAATTCTCTGAGATGTGTGACACTGACACCATTTTATCAGAATAGCAAGAGGCACACCTTACTTTCCTGAGGTGAAGCAATGTCAAGCTACACCTGTGGGAAACTGGTTGAAGGCTACATAGCCATGGCTGGTGACAGTAAGGAGATCCGAAGCAGGACACAAGAGGTATCTGATAAACATAGGATGATCCCAGTTACAGAAAAATATATGTATCAGACTGAAAAAGGTCTGGAAGGAAATTTAGTGATATGCTAGCAGTATCTATTGCTGGGTTATAGAATTATAAATAATTTTTGGTTTCTTTTTTTTTATATTTTCTTATACTTTCAAGTTTTCTGCAGTATATACTATTTCTGTAATCACAAAATGCAACAGAAAGTGTTTTTAGGGAGATGAGCCATATGTTTTGAGGATGAATATTTATAGAGAGACCAGATCACTCAGACACAGAATTCTACTGGATGGAAAGATTTGACCTCTCAGATCACAAGCTAGAACTCTATGATAATCTACCTGACTGCAGTGCTTAGGGAAGAACCAGGCACACTTAAGTAAACACTCAACACAGCGTACGTTTGCCAAAGGAATGAATGTACTGCAGCAGCAGAGCTAGAAAAACTTAGACAACTCTTGCTCCTAGGAGCTCACAATCTCTTAGAGAAAATTAAAAACAGATTTAAAGAGACAGCGTTACCATATGACCCAGTAAATCCACTCCTATATATATATATTCAAAAGAAATTAAAACATAGTTCCACACAAAAACATGTATACGAATGTTCATAGCAACACCAGTCACAACAGTCAAAAAGTAGAAACAAGCCAAATGTCCACCCACAGATAAATGAACACACAAAATGCAGTGTATCTACAATGGAGTATTATTCAGCCATAAGAAGGAGTGAAGTATTGATACATGCTACGATGTGCAAGAACCTTGAAAACATTGTGCCAAGTGAAAGAAGCTAGACATAAAAGGCCACATAATATCTGATTTCTTTGAAGTGAAATATCCAGAAGGCAAGTGCATAAGGAATAAAAAGTAGATTAGCAGCTGCCATGGACTGGAGGAAGGGAGAGTGATTACTCAGAGAGTGATTATTCAGTGGGGATGAGGTGTGTTGGGAGAGTAATGAAAACGTTCTAGAATTACACGGTGGAGATGGTTGCACATTGTGAATGTACTAAAAATCACCGAATTGTCTACTTATAGTTGTTACAATGGTAGATTTTATGTTATGTGAATTTTATTTCAATTAAAAATGGCATGAAAAAAGTTCTGAGTAACATGTAATGTGTGGCAAATGATGGTACTAGAGTCTGGGGGAGAGCAAGAGAGATCACATGGGTCCAGAAGCATCAGGGATTGCTTCATGAAGGAGGAAGGAGTTTGGGACTTTGGAAGCAGTAGGTCAACTTTGGAAGTTGACCTGTGGACAACTGGTCAACTTCTCTGGATAAGGAACATTATAACAGTGAAGGAGTGGTAGTAGTAAGGCATAAGGAAAAAACATTTGACATTCATACAAACACTTCACACTGAAGAGTCCTAACCAGATAATGCTTTCTCCAATTTCTACAGTATTTATTTCTAATTATAGAAATGATATCAATAGGGTACTCTAGTGTATTGGTTTAAGGATTCTGTGCCAGTCTGATGGTTATGCTGCATGACAAATAACCTCAGGATTTTAGTGGCTTCCAACTGGCGATCTTTCATTTCTTATTCACTCTACATGCCCAGTATGGATGGACTGTGGCCATACTCTATGCCATCTTCACTCCGGAACCCAGGCTAATTGAGCAGTCTCTACCTGGAACAAACTGCATGCTGATCATAAAGCTTCTGCTCAGAAGGGACCTCTCTGCCACTCTTCTCATTGGTCAAAGTCAGTCACATGGCCTTGCCTGAGGTCAATAGGACAGAGAAGAGACACAAATATGGATGACCCAAAAACAGTCTACAAATTCCAGCCCTGGCAAAGTTGCTTATATTCTCTAAGCTTTGGAGTCTTCATCTATTAAATCAAGATAATTATTTCTATGCCATGGAATTTTTGAGGATTAAATGAGATCTTGTAAGTAAAATGCGCAGTATGATGCTTGCCTCACAGTAATTGCTCACTAAAATGAACAGCTCCACTAAATAATAAGCTCCTTGAGTGCAAGGACTTCTTTTTATTTACTGTTTACTCAATACCCAGCATATGTCCAGCACACTCTAAGTATTCAGTACATGCTTGGTAAAGCAGTAAATTAATGAATAAATGAATGAATGAATATATGCTCACTAAAGAAAATTTAGAAAGCATAGAAAAGTATTCAGAAGAAAAATAAACTCACTCTTTTCAGTTAACACCCAATGCACAGGGAATGCATTGATGAGCAAGTTATGGGTCCTTTTTAATTTGCATCCTTTCTTGCCCTGGCTCACTCCTAATGCCAAAATCAAAGCTTAAGTGCACAGACTCTGCCCTTCTTTTGGAAAGCTGAACATAATTTAACCTTTCTAGCACAATAGAGGCCTCGCAATAAACAGTCCTTATGGAGCTCAGTGTCCACAGAGCACACTGTATTGTGCTGGGAACCTCCTGAAGATGAGAACAAGATACAGGAAATGGGTATTAATGCCCAACATGCTCCTTCCTGGGATGGGGGGTCTCCACAAAGAATGCATTTACTTGTCATCAAGTCAGGATAACAGAGACATTCTTCTTGAAGTTTTTAAATTTTTCATTTAAAGGCCCATACTTTAAATTTATACTAGGAGATATAGGAAAGAGGAAATGGAAATAAAAACCATGACTAGACCCCACCTCGACTAAATACAAAATCATATCTACTTCTTTTTCACACTCTTCTTTCAAATATGTGAATTATATATTACATTTGCTTTTATAATATAAAAATTTTCATTACTTATAGACCTCTTGATTGGCATGACCAATTATTACAAAGGTTTACTACAGGTAACATAGTGTTCCTGTCATACCACACAAACACACACACACACACACACACACACACACACACACACACACTACATATATGAGAAGAGACATAATGGCTGTCTATTCTTTTTTTTTTTAATTTTTTTAATGTTTATTTATTTTTGAGAGAGAGAGAGAGAGAGATACAGAGCACAAGCAGGGTGAGGAGTAAAGACAGAGGGAGACACAGACTCCAAAACAGATTCCAGGCTCTGAGCCATCAACACAGAGCCCAACACGGGGCTTGAACTCAGACGCTTAACCGACTGAACCACCCAGGCATCCAATGACTGTCTATTCTAAGGGCTCCTCTAAGGAACAGAAATCCTTGCTCTGTGTAGACTAATTGATAGAAGTCACAAAGAAACATTTCTCAGTTAAATGGAAGACTTTTCAAAGAGACAGCTTTTAAAGACCCTGAGATGCAGTGATACCAGTAATAGCCTGATTTAGCCTAAAGAGCCCACTGGGCAATTGTTCCATTGTATTTATGGTTCTTTCTATTCTCTGAGGGTCTGACAACAAACGCTTGTGAGCACCTGTACTCTGTCCTCCACTCTGCTAGAAGTTATGAGAGTCATCAGACTCAGGACCACAAACCCTCCCTCTGAGGGTTGTACCCTCTCCCTGTGCAAAATAGAAAGTTCAATCACCAGGCCAACAATGACACAACAGTTCACAGTGTCACAAAAAAGAATGAGGTCAATTGGTAAGAAAGTACCACAGACTCTCAGTGCAGAGGGATGGATACATATACCAAAATCCAAATTTAGATTAAATATGCTATCAGCAAAGCAGATTTTTCAGGTGCTGTCAGGCAGGGGTTTCAGAAAAAACACCACCCCACTCTCAAGTCCCCAAGCCCTCCCCTAACACTAGCCTTCCCATAAATACACACTCGCATGCACACTGACAACTCCCCAACTTCATCCCTCCCAAGGGCCTTCACACACACACACACACACACACACACACACACACACACACATTATGACTCTATAGGGAAGGCTTTTCAAAGGAATCACTCCTGCACTGTGAACTGTGTCACCTTTGTATTTCTCTCCACTTTTTTTCCCCTTTGGTCTAACCACCTGCTCATTGCTAAAAGCTAAATGCTTCCTTACAGGGCTTTGAAACATGGTTGGACAAACAAAACAATGAATCTGATCTCTTGCAGAATACAGGTAAGATTTGAGAGCAACTGAGAGAGGTCATTCAGAGAAGATGAGGACACAACCACTGTTCTTCAAATATTTAAAAGGAAAAAGCAGGCTTATCCTGTTGGACCTCAAAAGGCAGAAGTTAGAACGACAAGATTTGGCTTAACCTATGACAAAACTTTGAACAGGCAATGCTGCCTGGTGGTAGCATAAGCCATCTTAGGCATTGGTGAACCCTTTGTCACCAGCAGAGCTCAAGCTAAGGAGTGGCAAATGCCTTGCACAGTTGAGCTAGAAGCCTGGCCTGAAGGGCTTCATAGCTTCTCTCAATCCAGAGAGTCTCTGCTATGCAATTCCAGGAATGCTTTGTCAGAGAAGACAGACAGGAACTGGGTCAAGGGCACTGATTTATAGGTTAGAACAAATGGACAAAATTCCTGGGACAAAGGCCTGAGGAAAAGCATAAAGATCAAGATCATTTGGGGACAATGGAGCGATTAGGCCCATACGTCTCTGAATGAGAGGCTTCAGAAGAACGGTGACCAGGAGATGACAGGAAGAAGTTGGCTTGGGATTTAATCTTAGACGACCCTAAAGGCAAAGATTAAACATGTGGATTTTCATATGAAAAGATGCTCAGGGGCCCCTGGGTGGCTCAGTCAGCTAATTGTCCAACACTTGATTTTGGCTCAGGTCATGATCTCATGGTTTATGGGTTCAAGACCCATGTCAGGATCTATACTGACAGTGAGGAACTTCCATGGGATTCTCTCTCTCTCTCCTTCTCTTTCTGCCCCTCCCTCATTTGTGTGCTTGCTCCCTGACTCTTTCTCAGAAAAATAAACATTTTTAAAAAAAGAAAAGATGCTTAATATCACTCATCATCAGGGAAATACAAATCAAAACACGATGAGATACCACCTCACACCTGTCAGAATGGCTAAAATTAACAACATAGGAAATAACAGGTGTTGGCAAGGATACAGAGAAAGGGGAACACTCTTGCACTCTTGGTGGGACTGCAAACTGGTGCAGCCACTGTGGAGAACAGTACGGAGTTTCCTTAAAGAGTTACAAATAAAACTACCTTATAATCCAGCAGTTGCGCTACTAGGTGTTTACCCAAAGGATATAAAAATACTGATTCAAAGGGGGAACATGCATCCCGATGTTTGCAGCAGCCCTATCAACAATAGCCCAGATGTCCACCAACTGATGAATGGATAAATAAGATGTGGTGTATATATGCAATGGAGTATTACTCGGCAATAAAAAAGAATGAATCTTGCCATCTGCAACTACGTGAAGGATGGAGCGAGAGTGTATTATGCTAAGCGAAATAAGTCAGTCAGTCAAAGACAAATACCATATGATTTCACTCATTTAAGAAACAAAACAGATGAACACATGCAAGGGAGGAAAAAAGAGAGCAAAGGAGGGAAACAAACCACAAGAGACTTAACAATAGAGAGCAAACAGAGGGAGGTGGGAGATGACTAGATGGGTGATGAGTATTAAGGAGGGCACTTGTCATGAGGAGCACTGGGTATTGTATATAAGTGATGAATCACTGAATTCTATTCCTGAAATCAATATTGCACTGTACATTAACTAGAAATAAAATTTGAAAAGAAAAAAAATTAAAAACGTGGATTTTGTCTTAAAGCCCATTGCTTACAAACTCGTAGCCACTTATGCCTTTTTACTTGAATTTCCTAGTGTCTTGAAAGACATTTGGTCCCAGTACAAGCAGTTTAGAGCCCAGAGTCTTACATTCAACAGAACTTTACATATTTATATTACCTGCCAGCCACTGTGACTGCTGCCACGGATGATGATAAATCACTGATGATTTTAAAGTGGGAAAGTGGAATGACCACAATTCTAGGAAAATTGGTACAGCAGGGACGTCCAGCTTAGAATTGAGGCACATGAGTCTAGAACATTTCCACTCTGATAGTCCAGGCGTGAGACACTTGGACCCAAACCTGAAGATTGTTAGTGGGAGAGGAAATGAAAATGGAGATGCAAGGTGGGTCAGGTCAAAAGGAAGGGGAAAGCCTCTACTGTGTTCAAATTCCCAGTCAGCCAAGATAAGCTGTGTGTCTCAGGGAATGTTACCTAACAGCTCTGTTGCTTTAATTTCCTATGCAATGGGGATAAAATTGTCTATCCTCCAATATTTTTTTAAGGATATATAATAATTTATGTGAGTCTATATGAAGTTCCTAGCACAAGCACTGCCCACAGGAAGCATTTCATAAATGATACAAAATTTTATTTTATACAATGAAAATAAAACTGTCTGATTATGTTTATGTATGTGTGGTATACTGACAGCCTAAAGGAGAAGTCAAAAACCACTAGTGCAGATATGAGGAAAAGATGAGTAGTTAGATCAGATATTTTGAGTCTGAAGAATAATGGTTTATAGGATACATCTAAATAAAAATTTTGAGCTGGAAGTTGGCAATATGCACTGCAGGTGGGAAAAAGTTACACTGAAGCTTCAGATTAATTGGGAAGGTTTGTGCTATAAGTAACCAAAAACTCAAACTCAACTGGTAGAAATAATAAAGAAAACAGATTAGTTCCTACAATAGGAAATCCAGAGGTGGGACAGCTCAGGATTATTTAAGGGCTCTGTCCTGAGGGATCCAGGTTCTTTCCATGTTCCCGCAAGCAACCCAAACCCATGCCAGCTTATCTCTAGGTCTCTATCCTCATGGTCACAACGTGGCGGCTGTGGTCATTTCAAGGATTAGTACATCAAGACACGACAACAAAGCCACTCTTTCCTGTGAGAAAACATTTACCAGGTAGATATACCCCGATATATTTCTCCTCTCTTGTCTTTGGCTAAATTTGGGATAAATTCCCCTCCCTAAACCAATCATTGGCAAGAAGAGTTTGACTCCTAAATTTGGTAATTTACATTAATCCAGGGGTAAATCTGAGTTGTGCCACTGAGTCAGGAGGAGGCAGAGGAGTAGACACTGAGATTAAAGACTAGAATGGTTGCTGGAGAGCAGTGTCTCACAGTCATGCATCACTGGCTGAGTCAGCTGCCCCTCAGCTTCTGCAGGCATCAGATTCAATTCATCACCATCGTCCTAGAATTACTTCAATGAAACAAGGCAATAGTGGTGGCAGTTTCTCACTTCCCCACCACCACCTGCAGCAACCCTGACTCTGGCATTGTCTTTGCAAAACCAGGATGGATTGGATCAGTTCTAGGGACTGCCTGGACTCCCTGCAGTGAGTCACACAACAGGCAGGAAGCTGGATTGGCTGGTTGTCTGGCAGATGGTGGCAAGGGGTAGTTGGCAGATGGTGGAAGGCTGCCCAGTTGCCAAGAGGAGCAGTAGGCTCCAGCCCTAGCAGAACATAAGCCCTTTGTCTCCTTGATCCACAGGACAATCTTTCAATCAGCATCCAATGCTCCCCTTTCCTGAGCTCCTCCTTGTTTATGACTGACCAGGAGGTGGCATCAGAGCATTGGACAACATGGCCAAGCAACCTGCAGTTCTCTGATGGGGCTAGGAGAGGAGTCCGGATGAACTGAGGACCCTCACCTCTCTCTCACTGAACAGGAAACTCCTAACAAGCCAGGAAACTCCTAACAAGCCAATCTAAAAATGCCAGCAGGAAAAGACCTTTAACCCACCTGCCTTTGTCTTACAAGTGTGAATCTAAGTCATTGAGGAACGACAACATTCTCTTACAACATTCATGAACATACCACAAACTTTCCATGGACCCCCTTGGTAACACACATGCCACCAATGAGACAGTTTGTTTTAAAAGTTAAGCCCACTAATAACGGATAGACTCATCTAATCACTATGTTGTACACCTGAAACTAATGTAACATTGTTCATCAACGATACTTCAATTAAAAAAGAAAAGAGTAGAGCCCAGAGGGTTATTTTTCTGAATTGCATTTTTCTATTTAAAATTAAATAAATATAAAAATAAGGCCACTGGCCCTAAAGCCCTTCATAAGTGGTCCCCCAGGGGCGCCTGGGTGGTTCAGTTGGTTAAGCGTCTGACTTTGGCTTAGGTGATGATCTCACAGTTTGTGAGTTTGAGCCCCATGTTGGGCTCGCTCGCTCGCTCTCTCTCTCTCTCTCAAAAATAAACACTAAAAAAATTTTTTTTGAAAGAAAAGAGGTAGCTGCCATAAGTGGTCCCTCAGAAAATTGTGCATCATATTTTTCCCCAGGGTTGGACCCATATTTAAAAAATCATTTCCTTCCAACAATATTTTCAGCAACAATTAATTTCCTCTCTGATATTATGAAAAGTCATATTTAACTGAGCTGAAATGCCTATCATATCTAACTGGGCTGAAATGGTTATCATATAATTTCCATTAAATATTTTTTAAAATTTTGAATTAAAGTATAATATGCTATAGAAAACACGTGTCAAAAGTATAATGTTCAATTTATCTTTACAAACTGAACACACACACATAACCAGCACCCAGACTAAGAAACAGAACATCCTCGATACCCTTGATTATCAGCACCCTCAACCTCACCTCCTGTCACCATGCACCACCACCCCCCCTTAACAGTAACCACCATCCTGACTTGAGGTACCAGAGTGTTTCCCTGTCTTCGAGCTTTATGTAAATGGTTCTTAAACTATGTGTTTTTTGTCTCTAGCTACTTCCTGTGAACATTAGCTATGATCCATACTACAGAGTTGAAGATCATTCTCAGGCATTGTGCATATTCTATTACACACAAGGCAATATAATAAATACAGTAAATTTTAGTATATAACAATGTATCAGTTCTACAATAGATGGGCATTTGGGTAATTTCAAGGTATTGGCTATTGCCATTAGTACTGCTCTGAACATACTGGCACCTGCCTTTTGTGGAATATATGTAAACATCTCTGTATCTAGTGCCCGTACCTAGTGGAGGAATTGCTAGATATGTGTGTGTTCAGCTTTAATAGATATAGTCTGCCAAACAGAATCTGTCAAAGTGGTTCCATGAGGCATTAGAGATTTTTTGAAATGTGGAAAATAGCTCGTGGACCCCCCTACTGTCTTCATGGATCCCTTGGAGGTCTAAGGACATCAGTTAAGAACTTCCACTTACAAGAAATTTGTTGTCCTCTTCTGTTCTCAAGTAAAATGGGTAACACCTACTATTCTTCATAAAATGCACTTTGATTATTTTGACACTGTGATGAAATCCTCTCTCAGCCCTATTACCCGAGGGCTGTAAAAACCTTTTGCTCACAGGTAATGCCCAGCTGAGGCCTTTAAGCTCACCTGAGGCTTCTGCATAATAAGGACCCTGAGGCTCAGAGCATTATGTGATTACAGTTGGAGGGGGTAGGTGAGCTCCAGAACCACATCCTCTTCAACACACAGCCTCTCTCTTCAGTATGAGATAGAGAAGGAGGCAGAAGGGGTCAGAAAGGCACATGCTTTGGAGTGGACATGCCTAGGTCTGGACTCTTGACTTGTAACTAACAATGTTTCCATCTTATCTGGCTCCATCCATAAGCCTATGATTATCCTTGCTTTTCTAAACCCAGAACCTTCCTTCCTCCTGGGTAAAAGAGGCAACTAGAATGAAACCTAAATTCTTTACCCTGCTATAAGGCCCCACCTGAACTGAATGTGTCCTGACACCATTTCCTCTCACTCTCTCCTTTGCCCACAAGGCTCCAGGTGCATGGGTCCTTTTTCATCCCTCAAACACAGCAAGCATGTTGTCTTTTCAGAACCTGTGTCCTTGCTGCTTCCTCTGTTCCAGGTGCTCTTTCCCTTGACCTCCACATGGCTGCCTCATCCTCATGGTTGGGGTCTCAGCTTAAAATCCACCACCTTGGAGTGCCCTACACAACCAGCTCTGAGAAAGCAGCCTCCCACCATCTTTCTGTATGCCATTAGCCTATTGTTCTTTACAACATGTATCACTGTGTGACATCATTTGCTTATGTGTTTATTTTTTTCCAAAACTAGAATGAAAGATCCATGAGACCAGTAATGATGTTTCTTATTCATTGTTATATCCCCAGCATCTAGAAAAGTCCCTGGCACAGAGTAGGTACGCAATAAATGTTTGAGGAATGAATGACTGTGGTTGCATGGCAGGAATGTGAGGGCCCAAATTCAACTACCATTGATTGCTTTGGGGAAAAAATTTAAAGCCCTGGTCCTACTTACCATAATTCAGTACCCTTCCCCTCCTGAGCTCAGGATCAGAAATTTGGCTGGCCCTAAAGACACCCACTCATCTGAGGACCTAGCATTTCTCTTACCTCATTTCGACAAGTCAATGTTGTAAACTTTCCATTCCACACAAACTTGTGCTAATGCTTCGTGGTGAATCATGAGGTGAATATACCAGGAAGACTATTTAACTTGTCAAAATGAAAACCATCAGTTGTGGTAGATGCAAACCTGGAGCCTGAAGGCTCTACAAGGCCATGATACTCTCCCTCCCAGCATTCTGGGATCTCAGAGTCAAGGAATGATCAATGGGGAAGCCATCCGGGAGGGTGAACCACATGCAGTTATAGGACACTGCATCTGCCAAGCCCAGCAAAGGCTCCCTGTGTCATATGGCCATGGTTAGCAGCTTCAAGTGACTAGCAAAGCTCTGCCAGGAAGAAGGGGCATCATTTGATGGAAGCCCTCAGATTTAAAAACAATATACATCTGTTGTTTTATCTTTTCCCAGTAAGTGTGAGTTCCATGAATATGAACTAACAAGTTTTTGCTTTGCTAACTTCAGTGGTGGTCAATACTTGTAAGAGATCCAGACTCGATGCAAAATAATGAAAATGTTGAGAAGCTTTAAGTGCTCTTCAAACAGAACACTTCAATACATAGGTTTCATCTGCCAGAAAATGAACCAAGATCATGTAATCAACTCTCTCACAGACCAGAGAATTTTAAACTTGGCCTGACCCAAACCTTTATGTTGACATAAAAATAGTCTTCAAATACCCTCTGATTATTCACAGCATTGATGCTAACCACCTATTCCAACCCAACAGTAAACAAGAACACCACCCCTGATCGTACAGAGTTCTCCGAGGACTTCTCTCCTATCAGAATATAACCTTGCCTCTCCTCTTGACCAAGTCCATCACCATAGGCTCAGTGTTGCCACTGTGTCCACCTCAGTCCCAGGTGAGGAACCAAGACATATCAGGAATCATTATGCTCTCAGTTCCATCCTGAACCAGCTGTTGGGAATTCCTTGGTTACGGGCATGATGTGGATCACAGTAACCATGGCACAAGCCTGCATCTAGTGATGACTATGAAGGCCCTGCTGGGGACCAGACACACTAGGTGAGATCTTTGTTAAGGGTCTTCTGTGTCCTTTGGCCAGTGTTGACACACAGAAATCACGTTATGTGGCTGGAATTCACACATAGACTTCCACCTCAAGGATTCTCAGTGGAGTAGATGGCAGAAGGGGCCTCCTAGGCAGGAGAAGCACAGGCAAAGGTTCTGAGGGCTTGTGGAAGCTACCTGGGGAGAACCCACCTCTGGCAGAGCTTCATTGTGCAGCAACAAAAATGTGCTTAGTTGGTGAGAGATCAAGCCAAAAGAGAGCACAAGGAATGTTACAGCCAAAAAGGAACAAAAATGAGGAACCCAGGATGGGAGCCTGGAACTAACATGGAAACCACAACGATTAGTCCAGTCACACTAGTGAATGCTTTGGAGTCCCAGGAGGCCTGTTAAAGTGACAACAACAAAGCCTTACAATGCCTCTCTAGAAACCTTTGATACATAAACTTTTGATTATATCCACTTTCCCATGATCATGGCTTATACTGTTATTATTGTATGGTGCTCATGACCTATAAGGGCTAGATCAGATCATATAAAACAAATGGTATACAGCCTACAGATGAGGATTTTTTTAATGTAAATTATTTGTCAACATTTTTACATTTGGAAACTGCACATAAAAATCCGTATTTACCACTTCTCTCAAAAAATGCAAGGATCGGACAGAACTAAGCCTATACTCCACATTGGCAACATTCGACCAGAGCGAGGTAGCAGTCATCTCTCTGGTGAGGCCACAGGCTCTAGGTTCACTGCCATCCGTGTGACCTACTTCCTTATTTAAGCTCCTGCCTGGCCTGGCAGGAATTTGAGTTTGAGATCCCTGATCTCAGCACTTAGTGCACCAAACAGTGGGTGTCTGTGGTGAGGCCTGGGGTAACATTAATCATGGTGGTACTTGATATAATTGCTAGTGTCCTCATTTTCATTGTTGAGGCTTGTTATTGGAGATTCTATGTGGTACAATGCCTATTTCAGAAGACAAGATAGCCCGAGATCTTCACTACAGGAGCTTTAAACCAACGGAAACGTCAACATAGGTTGATTTTGTAAGACACTGCAAAAATTCAAAGTGACAGTGATTGATGAGACATAGGAACAGAGGCTCCATAAAGAGAATGGGAGATCATAAACTGAAATTTCATTGCTCACTGTCACATAGGGAATGAAAGATACAGTCTACAGCCTCAGATATGAGACAGACAGCTGCAGTTGGCCCCCTTTTGGGTTTTAGTTGTAAAGTCCTCAGATACCCATAAAGAGGAGGACACCTGACTCTAAAGCCTGAACCCATGTCAACTCAGGAGGCCCCAAGAGGGGGCATTTTTTAAGCACTTAGTATGTGCTGGTACTGAATGAGTTACTTCTACACCGGTTCATAGGAGAGGCACTCTTGGCATATAGGCTTGTAGTTGGCTGACTGAGTTCAAATACAGGCTCCATGCCTTACATGCTGTCTGAACTTGAATAATATCTTTAAATTTTTCTTTTCCCAATCTATAAAAAGGGAAACTAATGATACCTACCATACTGCTGTTAGGTGGGTTAAATTAAAGGGTTTAGCATAGTGGCTGGCTTCTAGTAAATACACAATAAGTAACTATTAGCATCATTATTATTATTACTAAGCTTCTTTTAGCAAGTGAGAAAAGTGAAAGTCAAAAAGGGTAATCAACCTTCCCAAGATTATCATATAATCAATAATAGAACCAGTATTCAAGCTCAGGTTCATCTGCCTAAGAATATCTATGGTTCTGGCTCTTCTTTCCAATGATGGAAAAAGAAATGTCTCTGAGAAAAGAGACAATGAATTTGGGTAATGCTTTCAAAGTATAGCACTACATCATTTCTGGTTTCGGGAACTTTTTTCCCCCTAATTTCCATTGTTCTACCCATCAGTGATGCCATTTTCCATGCACATGTTAAGCCCAATTCTCCATGGAAAGACAATGTCATCCATCCCAGGCACAAGTCATGCTTAATAGAGAATGGCAGGACAGGGTCATCAGCAAAGTCTGGATCTCAGCCAGTCCTCCCACATGGAAGGTGAACTCACTGCCACTCAACCTCACTATCCTGGACATTCTCTAGGAATGAGTGACAGGTCCCACCAGGTGGGCAGTGAAAGGCATGGGGGTGGTGGAGATCGTATGGGAGATGGAAAGAACACATTGGAGATGAGCAAAAGCCAAACAGATGGCATGGCCTCGCTGCAGGTGGCTAAGAAACCACAGCAGCAAGCTGACTAAATGGGCATACATATAGCAGAGAGAGCCAGGAGAGGGGCAAAGAAGTCAAGTCCAAAAAGCACCAGGCTTGGCAAAGAACAACCACAGTGCTCATGGACTAATAAAGAACCAAACCCCAGTGATATGAGGGGCACCCACATCAGGGGTCGGGGCACCGTGAAATAAGCAGGAATATAGAGCAGGCAGCAGCTGAGAGCACCAGTCAGAAGCCAGGCAAGCCTAGTTTTCTAAAAAATAAGAAGAAGGGATCACTAACACAAGGATGATGAGTGAAGTTAGAAAGCCTAAGTGGACCAATGCCAAGGAGTCTCCCAATGTCTCAACAAGGCTAAGGGACCAGTTGGATTTCTGTTAGCAGTCCCAGCCTACTTCCCAGACATTGCCATTGTTAATGGGAAGATGCACATATATACAAATATACAGATGCATGTACATATATAAATATGCATATATTCTCAGATACTCAAAAATGGAATTAGACTGTATATGCATTGTCCAATTTTTTTTCACTCCAGTATTTCAGGAATATCTTTTCATGTCTATGCATGTACTGCTGCATGACCATTTTAGTGGCCTTGTTGTATTCCATCATGTATATGAACCACAACCCATTCAGCCACTCCCTACTGAAGGACATGTATGGCAGGGGGTGTACAATGTTCCTCTGTTATAAGCAATACAGTAATCATCATTTGTTTCCTTGGGATTAACTCCTAGATGCAGATTAGATTAATTCCTACATGTCCAGGCAGGACCCAGGACCTTTGAGGTTAGCTCTGAGCCAAAAGCTATTCAAATAATGGTTGTACATTAAACAAAGTTACCATGTTTTCCCAGTTCCACAAAGAGTGCAATAAACAAAATTAAATGGAAGTCTTGGTGATGGAAAATGAAATAGCTAGTGACAAAAAAAGCAGGCAGAGAACACTTATAAACTTGAAACATATACAAATCATGACTTGAGATGACACTTATCTCTAAGTATCATGAGAATTAACTAATGTTGAACTCCTGGAGAATATAAGTGATATATAAATGCTAAACAATTTACGTTTGCTCAACCACTTAGGATGCTTACCTGAAATACCATGTAATACTGATATTCTAGAAGATTAATTCCTCCAAAAGCAAATGACTTCCAAAGTGGCTTGACAAATGACAAAGAAATAGCAGTTTTATGAATCTAATACTGATGTTTTGTGTGACAATGGAACAAACATCCAAAGAGAAAAATCTATCAATATCTCCAGCATAATATTATGGTGACTGGGTAGCTGCACTTGGCTTTCTACAGAAAGCCATACCAATGTAACAGCTTTCCCTAAAGGCACTGGCACATGAAGAAATGGGTTTGCTCTTTCAGTGAGCATTTTGTGAACACTTAGGTTCTGATACTATACTAAATCTTGGGAATACAAAGATAGATAAAAAAAAAAAAATGATCCCTGCCCTGAGGTCACTAACCCTCACATGATACTTCACCTATGACTTCTATCTTGACAACACCATCCCTGGAGTTGACCTCAGCAACCTGCCAGCCATCCTGCACTCCTCTATGCCCCTCAAATGCCAAATCCAATCAGTTGCCAAGACTGTCACTGCTCCAATCCCCCATTGGTTAAGAGTTGTAGCTGGGGCGATGACTCCCCTGCACTTCCAGGCTACCTTGGCACTGGAGAAGGCCCTGAGGCAGAGAAGCAAGGAAGGTTTGAAATTGTTCTCCATAGCTGTAGCTGAAATCACAGACAGACTCAGGGATGTGATACTGGGTCCCAAGCATTTGCTCCACCAATTGTACTACTCAAGAAGGCCAGAGAACAAAAAGATGATGCATTTAATGGAGAGACAGTGTGGATAAGGGACCAATGTGGGATTGAATAAGAAAGAGAAGGAAAGATGGTAGGAATAGGGACAATGGCGACACAGAAAAGAGAAATTAAAGAGTCCAGAAGCCAAGTGAGAGGAAGTGGTGAGGATCCCAGGAAAAGCTCAATCATCTATTCAGGGGAACATAATGAAGAGCAGAAAGCAGGTTTTTGGACAAATAAGACAGTGTCACTTATTGAAATGGGGTTAGGAGCTCTTAGTGGCCTCCAGGTAACTGTTTGAGTGGACTTTTCAGGTCATGGAGGTAGAAGTCAGGAGGGGATTATGAAACATAGTTGAGAAAATTAGGGGGAAAATAGCACTGGCTTTACCCTCAAATGTAGTTATATTCTTAACAGAAGGATCTGAGAGTTTAAAATTTGAAATTTGCTACTTTGAGGAAAAATAAGCAAAGGCAATTACCTGGCCTATAAATTCCACAGTGACTGGCAACCTCTACTGCTGGAAAAAGTGTGCTTCCTGCACTGATCTGAAATTCCTAATGCAGTATAATTAGAAAGTGAGAGGAGAGGAAAAAGCCAGCACCTAGAAGACCTCTCTCCTTCCAAAATATGCTTCTCACTAACTCACTGATATCTGAAACTCCACAGTTTTGTATCTGGTAGAAGAAAAAAATGAATAACTGGGTATTGAGTGCCACTCTTGTGCTAGCTCTATGCCAGGAGATTTACATACATTATCTCATTTACTTCTCATGACATCCTATGATATAAAGAGGTTTAATTCCCCATTTTATAGGTGAAAAAATTAAAGCTGAGACTGGTTGAGAAACACTTCCAAGGTCACACAGCTAATAAAAGGCAGATCCACAACTCAAGCTACACCAAAGTCCCCAATCTATCCCCTACACCATGCTATATCCATTGAGCTTAAGTAATACTTTATCTCTTGGTAACAATGAAAAAGAGCCTAAAAAAAATCACTTTTACATATCATTTTGTTCATTCATTCAATGCATATCGACTGAACACTTTGTCGGACTCATTCATTCAGCAGGTATTTACAGAGTCTAACAATGTGCCAGGTACTATGCTAGGCACTGAGGATACCTCAGCAAATGACCTAGATGCAGCTCCCTATGCCTTGGTGAGATAAAGGAACACACAACAATTAAATAAAAGAATTACAAATTTCAAATTTTGGAATGTGCTATGAAAAAAAAATGAAGGAGGCTGGGACATAGGACACTAGAGGAAGGGTGGCCCACATTGGAAGGTGACAATTCCAAACAAGCTCCAAAGAATGGGAGGGCCAGCCTGGGAGAAAGGTATTTCAAGCAGCAGGAACAATCCAGGAAAAGACCCCAGAGCATGAAAGAACTTAAAGAAGGCTCATCTGACTGGAGAATACTGAGTGTAGGAAATGGGAATGCAGGATGCTTGAGAATCAGGCAGGGCCCCATCCTGCAGGGATCTATAAGCTCTTTGGGGACACAGGGTTTTATACTGTGTACACAGGAAGCCATGATGGATTTCAAACACAGAAGGGACATGATCCAATTATTTTTTTAAAGATTTACCTGATGCACATGGAAAATGGACTGTCAGAGGCCAATGGTAGAGATAGGGAGAACAGTTTGTAGGCTGCCACAATATCCCAGAAAAGAAACAAAGATGGCCTGGATTAGACTGGCAGCATAGAGGTGGAGGGCAGGAGCTGGCTCTGAGATCTTTTGCAGGCTGAGCCAAAAGGGTTTGCCAATAGACCAACTATGGAAAATGAGATACTAGGTTCCTGCTGGACAAATTAGATGGACAGTGAAGCCACATATTGAGATTATTTGATAAGGACAAAAGGGGAACAATAGTTTTTATTTTGAACTCTTGGTTTCTGAAATTTGACTGATCTGTGAAACATCTAAGTGGAGATGTCTAGTAAAAATCAAGCTATGTGAGTCTGGGACTCAAGAGGGAAGTTCAGCTCAGGAGAATCCAATTCTGGAGTTAGAGGAAAGAATAAAGAGAGAGGAGTAGCCCAAACAAGAAGCTGATGTTTAGTGATCTGGATTAAGAAAAGTGGGAAGGAGCAGCTAGTGAGAGGTGTGAGGAGAACCAGGGAGGACGATGTCATGGAAACAAGGCAAGACCACCTTTAGGGCCATTCTAAGGCTGGTGAGGTGAAAGAAGATTCAAGAGTAAAATGATGAATAAAATAGAATTCTCATCCCAGAAGAGTTCACAGTCTGATGAGAAAGAGTAATATGATTGATGAAGGAATAAAAAGCTAGTGCAACATTTATTGAGCACTTATTACATGACAGGAACTAAGCTAAATGATTTACGTGCATTATCATCAAAGCCTGTAATGAAGTAGGAATCACTATTATCCTCATTTTACAGATGAGAGAACGAAGGCTCAGAAAGAGTAGCTCACCAAAGGTCACTGAGCTAGTAAGGGGGAGAGTCAGGATTTAAAGGTAGGCAGTGCGACTCCCAAGGCACAAGGTATCCACCTCTAGTTGGGGACATAGGTAGCCAATTCCCTTACTACCCTCCTTGGTTCTCTCCTGCCTGACTCCTCTCCCCTCTTCCCATGCAGATCCTGCTTAGGACCCGGGACAGCTCTTCTCCCTGCAGGGACCTTGTTCAACATAGTGATGATGCTCAGAGGCAGCCCCAGCATTGGGGTCCTCACAGCATTGAGCTTTCATGTCCCCTCCACCCCCTCACAGCCACAAGGTTAACATACCAAGACACTAAACCTTGACCAAGGTCCCCATAGATGCCCCAACTCCAAAGCCTGACCTGGGGATAGTTAACCTTTATTTTAAATTAGAAACTAATCAGATCAGTCTTGGGTACTATTAGATGTGAACTGATGTGGCAGAGCAGCAAAGGGAGTAATCATTCCTGATAAAACTGAGAAAAAAGGAAAAAGTTATTTTAGCTTAAATTGTTTCCTATAAAACAGTTTTGAAGGTAAAAGGTACTATCTTCTTGTCAGTGTCAACATTTCTCTTGCTGGCAAGTGAAATTATGTTTCTGTCAATGATGAAATATTTCCAAAAGGGAGGCGACGTTTTGTTTGTTTCCTGGCAAGGAATGATTAGGTCTGATGAAACTGGATGCATAAAAGAACATTTCCAGAGGACATGAGTGAACATCACCAAATTTCTACTGTCTGCAATCAGTGTATTCCCAGAACTATTAAACCTTACCTACACTAATTTGACTCAATAGCCTTGATGAATATTTTCCACTGGATTTTTACCCATTGTTTGGGTGATAGATACAGCCAGTGACTGCATGTTGCAACCTTCTCTCTATTACCTACTACCCAAACTCATCACCTAATTGTCAGCAGCCAATATCCAGAGAGACACCTTTGCTCTCTCCCTCATAACATTCAGCAGTACACATCCCACCATGGCTGTGTAGTCTCTCATATATTCATCTGAGTTCAGTTGTATCACAAAATCAAAATAAGTGTGAGAGATTCCTGATCCTGCATGAAAACACAACATTCATGACTCCTGACCTGAGAGTACTAGGTACTGGGTTTCCAGCTTCACTCTCTCCTCTGTGTGACAGATGACATGCCAACTGAGCCCATCATTAGTTAAGGTCTTCACCTCTAAGTGGGAATCCCAAAGACCTGCAGCTGCAGAGAGGAACAAAAGCAGGGCACCTGGGGGGCTCAGTCAGTTGAGCATCCAACTCTTGATTTTGGCTCAGGTGATGATCCCAGGATCATGGGACCAAGCCCCACATTGAACTCAGCATTGAGCACAGAGCCTGCTTGGGATTTTCTCTCTCTCCCTCTCTCTCTCTCTCTGCCCCTCCCCCTTTGTGCATGCTTGCATTCTCTCTCTCTTTCTCTCAAATAAATAAACTTTAAAAAAATAAGAAAGGAAAAGGAATTTCTCTGAAGGGTGAAAAGCATTCCTCTCAGTGGGAGAGAACCAAGTCTCCTTTATTTCATAATTGCTGAGCTGAAGCTCAGTTGCTTGGCATCCAGTATGAGGTTGCTCCCAGAAATCCCCGCATGAGAAAGAGGAGAACAGTTTAGGGACACATCGATGTGTTTGGACTTAGCAGAAGTGAAATTCTCTCAGATATTAAGGAGCCTCTATGTCCCACCTTATGGTATGGCCCTGGTGCTGTTTTCAGATCTTGTCCTGGCTGATTCTTCTCATACCAACAGTTGATCTGAGTCATGTGCACCTTTTGGAAAGCTGCAAGGTTGCAGCATGCACCAAGCCAAAGTCTGAAGTATATAAGAAGCCAAGAAGGGGTAGGAGAAAAAAGTGAGGAATTCAGAAGGAAGAGTTTAACAATTTTTCATGGATTCATCCAAAGAATATAAATAAATGGTATTTTTATTCCCAGATAGTCATATAAATAATAAGAACTAAAGAAATTTTTTTTCTGAATTATGCCATTATACAAAGCATCAAATTTCCTCCCACTTCTGTCCTCTTCCTCCTTCTTCACCCCTGTCCCCTCCTCTAAATAAATCAAATTTACAAACTAAGATGTGACTTATTATAACAGGCGACATTACTTTGTGAGCCATCAAGAAAGGGCAAAAAATGTTGCCAGTTATACCCTGACATATATACCTTGTTTTCAGAGATGTTAAAATGTAAAAAAAGATGTTTATCATAAAATCTATGAACCACAGCATACATATACTAATGCACACACACATCACACTTATCAATGAATTTCTCTAGCAAGGGCAGAAAAATTGTCATCAAGAACCAATTTTCCAAACAGCTAGATTTGTGCCACTGCTAAAAAGGAGGGGGTGGATAGTTTAAAGTTTATCTTATGGCATATAGTTGCTGCCTGAAGACAACTCAGAACACCATTGGCAGATAATGGACCACATTTCATATCTGAGAAATGTGTCTTATTTTTAAAACTGAAAGCAGAGAAAGTCATTAAATTTGCTTTCACTCTTGCCACAGAATGGCAGGGCAATTTTCATCATATCTGCTCCTTTTTGTTTTCTTCATTTTCCATTTTCTCTTTTCTCTACATTCATCGTTTTCTCACTTTATCATCATTTTTTTAACATAAAATCTCATTTAGTTGTCTCAATACCTCATTAATGTGGCCTGCCTCAAAGGTCCTTAATAATAACATATTGTACATGTTTACTACACTTGATAGGAAATAATTTCATTGAAGCTCCTTTGTCTCCTCATTTGCAAGTAATCTTGTGACTCCACACCTGTAATACTGTCCCTAAGAAACTAGTATTTTCAGCATTATACTTGTTTGTTATAACCAGCGAGATGATAATAAGAATTCATGAGGCTGAAAAGCAAGTACCGTGACTCCATCTCCAAATTAGCCCAGTGCCTAACTATAATGAAGATGATTTGTATTTATTTGGCATAATGTTCCTGACACCTAATAGTGGCTATTTTCTCTTCAAGACTAAGGATTTGTTTAGGTTAACATCCTTGCTGCATTGGTTATTTGTTAAAGCCCTCACTAGGTCACTCATACAAAAAGTTGGTGCCAACTAATTGAAATGTAATTATTCATCAAGTCAACATTTATGAAGTGTCCAACTTTTTCCCAGACATTCAGGCAAGCACTGATGATAGCTCAATAGCTGAGACTTAGTCTCAGGCCTCAAGTTTAGCAGAAAAGGAAAACGTGCTAGAAAAAACATGGCCCAGGACACCTGGGTGGCTCAGTCTGTTAAGCATCTGACTCTTGATTTTGGCTAAGGTCATGATCTCTCAGTTTATGGGTTCAAGACTGGCATAGGGCTCTGTGCTGATGGTGTGGAGCCTGCTTGGGATTCTCTCTCTCCCTCTCCCTCAAAATAAATAAATAAACTTAACAGAAGAAAAAAAAAAAAAGAAGAAACATGGTCCAATATATTGGTCTGTACTAGCTGCTATAACAAAATACTACAGACTGAGTACCTTATAAGATCAAATATTTATTTCTCACAGTGCTGGAGGCTGAAAATCTGAGATAAGACTACCCAGCATGGTCAAGTGAGGGTTCTCTTCTGGGTCACAGACTTCTCATTGTATATCCATACAGTTAAAGGGGCTCAGGAGAGACTTGGGGGTCTCTCTTATTAAGAGTATTAATCACATTTTTTTATGTTTATTTATTTTTGAGAGAGAGAAAGAGACAGAGTGAGTGGGGAGGAGCAGAGAGAGGGAGACACAGAATCCGAAGCAGGCTCCAGGCTCCAAGCTGTCAGCACAAAGCCCAATGCTGGGCTCAAATTCATGAACCATGAGATCATGACCTAAGCCAAAGTCAGATGGTTAAACGACTAAGCCACCCAGGTGCCCCAAGAGTATTAATCACATTTGTAAGGTCTCCACTATCATCACCTAATCACCTCCCAGAGGCCACACATTCTAAGTCATCACATTGGGCATTAGGATTCAACATATGAATTTTGGGGGGACACAAATACCCAGAATATAGCACTCAACAACCCCTCAGACAGTTAAATTAGCACTGCCCCTCCCATATTTCCCCCATCTGACTAGCACTTACCACCTCCTCTGAATCCTTCTTCTCCTCAAGTAAGAGAGCCCAAGCCTAGGACAACAGTACTCCCACTTCCTAATTCCACAGACACAAAATACATCTGTAAGAAAGAAAGAAAAGTGGAAATATCAATGAGAGGCATGGCCTATTCCATTATTTATGTCTTCAGCTGCATTTCCCTAAGCCCTTCAAACAAACAAACAAACAAAACTAGAATGTGTTTCAGTTATAGTTTAACCACTGATTATGGACATTTTCAAATCTACAAAGTAGAATAAAATACGAACCCCATGTACCAATGCCCAGCTTCAATAATTACCAACAATTCTGCCATTTTGCATTTAGCTCTGCTCCCTGCCTTATTTATTATTGTAGTTCAAAGCCAATCCCAGCTAGTAACCACTTCATCCATAAAAACTTCAGCACATATCTCAAAGTGATTGACACATTTTTCTTTTTAATATCACCAACACTGCCATTATCTCACCAAACAAAATTAACAAGAATTTCTAGGGGCGCCTGGGTGGCGCAGTCGGTTAAGCGTCCAACTTCAGCCAGGTCACGATCTCGCGGTCCGTGAGTTCAAGCCCCGCGTCTGACTCTGGGCTGATGGCTCAGAGCCTGGAGCCTGCTTCCGGTTCTGTGTCTCCCTCTCTCTCTCACCCTCCCCCATTCATGCTCTGTCTCTCTCTGTCCCAAAAATAAATAAACGTTGAAAAAAAAAAATTAAAAAAAAAAAAATTAACAAGAATTTCTTATTCTCACCTAATAACCTGTCTTATTTTTCCCTGGGTTCAAAACTGTATTTTTATAGTAAATTTATTTAAATCAGGAGCCAAAGCCCACAAACAGCATTTATCAGTGTCTTAAGTCTCTTTTAATCCAAAACAGTTTTTTCTCCCTTTCTTCTCCATACATTTGTTGAAGAAAATTAGTTATCATCATTGTGGATTCATCAACACACTTCCCTTTCTGCTGCATTTTCTATAAACTGGTAATTGGATCTACAGACCCCTAGGTTCAATATTTTTAGCAACAGCATGCCATAGATAATGCTGTTATTTCTTACTGTACCACATCAGGAGGCATAGAATGTCTGGGGTTTTTTCACTTTTTGTGATAATCAATGAGTTCAAGAGAGGTCAACCTGATCCACCCACTAAAAAATCTCCCCATGACCTTTCACCTAGTGTTTGTGGTAACTACTGATAATCACTGCTTAGAGCCACTATTCCATTAGGGATTTTATTTCAATCACAAGTATACTGCAGAGTGAGACCATTTACCCTTCTATTGGTTAAGCTAAATCACAAAAAAAGAAATTTCAAAACATTTTTTAAAAGCACAAAAACACTTGAGACAGTTGAAAAGTGGCATTTTCCAACCTACAGATTCCTCTACCTCTTTCGAGAACAAGAATATCTAAACATTTCACAGCTCCCTTACTTGATTATAGTCGTACTTTTTATACCTACTGATTAGGAAAATTTAAGTGATGAAAATCTTCTATGAATCCAGTGACCTTCTAGACATATTTCTATTATTTTGGTCATAGCAGTACTCTAAACACACTTGAGACTTAGCAAAATCATGTCATAGGAATAAAATAAAACACTTTATAAAGTATATAAGTTGCAATCTTTCCCCCTTCTGTCTTACATTCTAAATCATGCCCTGCTCCAGAGAGGAAAGATTCTAAGTTGCTGGTCCAG
Source organism: Leopardus geoffroyi (assembly GCF_018350155.1). Lineage (NCBI taxonomy): Eukaryota > Metazoa > Chordata > Mammalia > Carnivora > Felidae > Leopardus > Leopardus geoffroyi. Next base: position 128,187,623 of record NC_059328.1, on the reverse strand, counting down.
CACTATAGTCTCCTCTGCAGTACAGACCCCCAGTAATTAGCAAGAGCACATATGCAGAGGGTGGGTGTTGACGCATAATTCAGCCCAAAGAAGCCAGAGAGTATACAATAAAGAGTTAATCAAGAAAGAGGAAGAATCTTTCTAGGCTAAGCGTCAGGGAAAGTCTGTGGGAGTTTACAGAGAACAAAGAGCAAAATTTTATTTTTTGGCGGATTTGCTTCCCCCTCTTCCCTCTACCCTTTCACATTTCCAAAAAAGTCTTCAAAAGTGTCAAATTCCTATGCTGATTATTGTAGACAGCAGGCTTACATGACTTATACATGAATATGTGAGGCACAGTGCTGATTCAGTAGATCATGTTTCCTTAGGGATCTACAATTCAAGGCAACCCCCTGTCCTTCCCCCAACCTCAATGGGCTCCACAGTCAAGCAATTGCTCACTGTGGGTATCTAGTACTTTGGTTCCTAACACTTTACCTGTTGGCTCTGACATTGTCACCATCCCAGAGTAGCATCAAGAGTATGCTCTATTAAGTGCCATGTCTATATAAATGCAGAAGCGAACAAGTATATTCCCCCCACAGGGCATCATTTAAGCTAGAGCTTGGTGCCCCAAGACCAATCAGACATCCCACACAACCATCAGTCTATTGGTCATCAGGATAAGAAGCTCCACAGGCCTACACTCCTGCTGAGGCCAAAAACACACTGAGTACAACCACTTGCATAGGCTGGTTGATCACTGATTAGATACTAGGCTAATTGGGCCAGTGACTTCTGTTTGGAGCATGCACCTTTGCAGCCCCAAACTCAACCTTCCTTCACCTATACAGTAGGCCACTTGACACTTCTGCTGATATTCTTCACTCAGTGAAGCCATTTATTCAAAAACTCATGAAGTGAGACTCTTGAAACTGTGAAGAAATTATCTGTTCCAAGCAGAGCTGGCTTTACAAAGATGCTTAGAAAATAAGGTGCAGCTTCAATCCATCCATCAGAGAGAATCTGCAAAACATCTTGGATGAATCCATTTCCTGGGAAGACAGCTCAGAAGTGGCAGGGGGCAACAGGAACCTGAAGGGAATGGTTAGGCTGCCAGCTAAGCATGGGTTCCTGTCCCAATCCTTAAATCCAGTTTTGTTAAATGATGCTTTTCCTAATATTAAAAATCCAGAGAGGACAACTTGCCATGATCCAAAAGGCTAAATTCATTTTCTTCATCAAGCCTCTAGCCCAATACTCCTAACTTTTGTATAAAATTGCTCAACCAGAACAAATTCCTACAATGCAAATCAGTGGGAAGAAAATAAAACAGTATTATGACGACACTGATTCCAGTCTTGAGAAATCAATCTCAACAAGAAAAACCATGTAACGTTTCTCTTAGAGAGCCACTTCTTCTGATCCCCCCCTCACCCAAGCGGAAGTGAACAGTAATAAAGTCAGGCTCAGAATTCATTCATTCACTCACTCATTCATTCATTCATTCCTTCAACAAATGTTTATTGGACACCCCTGTGCTAGGAGGTACAGAGATGAACAGGACAGAGTGCCACTGGTTTGATTTCTTTTTTTTTTTTTTAATTTTTTTTTTCAACGTTTATTTATTTTTGGGACAGAGAGAGACAGAGCATGAACGGGGGAGGGGCAGAGAGAGAGGGAGACACAGAATCGGAAACAGGCTCCAGGCTCTGAGCCATCAGCCCAGAGCCCAACGCGGGGCTTGAACTCACGGACTGCGAGATCGTGACCTGGCTGAAGTCGGACGCTTAACCGACTGTGCCACCCAGGCGCCCCTTGATTTCTTGATCTAACTATGCCACTAACCTCAGAACCACACAGTGAGATGATGCCACAAGACAAGAGAATCTATCTACCACGCTATGGGTGTAACATACTAATTTTTTAGCGGGGAGCAAGGGTGTGCCTTTGGAGACTTGCTTTTGTTCTTGATTTACTGCAGCCACAGGCTGTGACTCTGGAGTAAGTAGAGACTGTGTCTCACTTACCCCCCAAGATACTCCATGTCTCAGCTTTCTGGGTTTTCCTTGTCCAAAACTCTCACCCAAGAATTGCAGTCAAGACCTCCTCCCCAGAGAAACTGTGGGGGAAAGAAGAAGAAAGGTGACTTTTAACAAAGACCTACTCCTGATGAGTGAGGATAGCAAAGATGAGATGTTAAAGGTGAAATCCAGGCTCTATTTTATTAATTAAATAAAATTTTATTTGAGATCATTGTAGATTCACATGTAGTTGTAAGAAATCATAGAGAGAGACACTTTTATACTTTTTCCAAGTTTCCTCCCAACAGTAACATTTTACAAAACTATACTACAGCAACCAGGATATTGACATTCATACAATCCACCAGTCTTACTCAGATTTCTCAGTTTTACTTGTACTAATTTTTGTGTCTATTAAGTTCTATACAATTGGCCTGTGCAGGTTCATGTATTTAATACCATACTAAAGAACATACAGTTCCAACACCAAAGGATCCTTCCTGTTGTCTTTTTATGACCACACCCACCTCCCTCTGCCATTTCTAACATCTGACAACCACTAAACCTGTCTTCCATTTCTAACTTTTGTCACTTCAAACTGTTACATGAATAGAATTACACAATATGAAACTTTCTTGAGATTGCCTTTTTCTGCTCAACATCATGCCTTGGCTATTCCTTCAAGACGTCGCAATGAATGGATAATTTGTTCTTTTTTATTGGTAAGTAGATTCTTTGGTAGGGATTTACTATAGTTTAGCCCACCATTCACTGAAGAACATTTGGGCCATTTCCAGTTTGGAGCTATTATGAATAAAGATAATATAAACATTTATGTACGTGTTTTTAAATGTTGATGGATATAGACTTTAGAGACTACATTCTGGCATGGGCCTCATTTTTCCTTTATTTCTTTTTACTGAAATATAATTAACATACCATACATTGGTTTCATGTGTACCACATAGTGGTTTGAAACTTGTACATATGGTGAACTGATCATGGTATGTCTAGTTACCATTTGTCAACATACAAAACTAATACGATATTACTGACTATATTTGCCATGCTGTTCACTACATCTCCATAACATATTTATTTTATAATGGAAAGTTTGCAACTATTGATCCCTTTCACCCATTTTGTTCCCCTCTCCTCTATAGCAACTAATAATCTTTTGTCTTTATCTGTGAGTCTAGGTTTTATGTATTTACTTAGCTTTTTAGATTCCACTTATAAATGAAATCATGTAATATGTTTTTTTTTTTTTCTTGGTCTGACATTTCACTTAGTGTAATAACCTCAAGGTCCAACCATATTGTCACAAATGGCAAGATTTCACTCTTTTACATGGTTCAGTAGTATTCCTGTGTGTGTGTGTGTCCTTCAGGGCCACGTCCTGAGTAGGGAAACTCTTCTTTGTAGGAAGACATATATATATATATATATATATATATATATATATATATATACACACACACACACACACACACACAACTTCTTTATCCATTCATCTATCGATGTACAATAAGGTTGTTTTCATATTTTTGGCTATTGTAAATAACACTTCAGTGAACATATGGGTGCATATATCTTTCTGAATTAGTTTTTTATTTCCCTCAAATAGATACCCAAAAGTGGAATTGCTAGTTCATATAGTTCCATTTTTAATTTTTTGAGGAAATTCCATACTGTTTTCTATAATGTTTACATTAATTTACATTCCTACCAACAGTGCATGAGGGTTCCCTTTTTTCCACATCCTCACCAACACTTGTTGTTTCTTGTCTTTTTGATACTAGCCATTCTAAATGGTGTGAGGTGATATTTCATTGTGGTTTTGATATTTATTTTTCTGATGACTAGTGATGCTGAGCATTTTTTTGGTGCCTGTTGACCATCTGTATGTCTTCTTGGGAGAAATGTCTATTTATGTCTTCTGTCCACTTTTTAATCAGATTTTTTTATTATTGAGTTGTATGGGTTCTTTGCATATTTGGATATTTTGGATATTGACCCTTTATTGAATATATAATTTGCAAATATCTTCTCCTTTGTATTTTCATTTTGTTGATGGTTTCCCTCACTGTGCTTAAAAAAAAAAAAAGAAAAGAAAAGCTTTTAGGTTTGATGTAATCCCATTTATTTATTTTGCCCTTGTCTTAGAGTAAGATCCAAGAAAACTTCACTAAGACATGTCAAGGAGCTTACCGTTTATGTTTTCTTCTAGATATTTTACGGTTTCAGGTTTTATCCATTTTGAATTAATTTTTGTATATGGTATAAGATAGTGGTCCAATTTCATTCTTTTGCATGTGGCTGTTCAGCTTTCCCAACACCATTGATTTAAGAGACTATCTTTTCCCCATTGCAAACTTTTGCCTCCTTTGTCATAAACTAATTGGCCATGTATTTCTGGGCTCTCTATTCTGTTCTATTGATCTATGTGTCTGTTTTTATACCAATATCACACTGTTTTGATTACTACAGTTTCATAGTATAGTTTGAAGTCAGGGAGCATGATACCTCTAACTTGTACTGTCTCAAGACTGCTTTGTCTAGTCAGGCTTTTTTGTGGTTCTAATATAAATTTTAGAATTATTTGTTCTAATTCTGTGAAAAATGCCATTGGAATTGTGATGGAGACTGCACTGAATCTGTAGATTGCTTTGGGTAGCAAGGCAATTTAGCAGTACTAATTCTTCCAATCCAAGAGCATGGAAGAACTCTCCATATAGTTGGGTCTTCTTCCATTTCTTTCATTAGTGTCTTAGAGTTTTCAGTATTTGGTCTTTTCGCCTTTTAGTAAAACTTACTTGTAGGTACTTTATTCTATTTGATGCAATTATGAATGGGATTGTTTTCTTGATTTTTCTTTCTCATAATCTGTTATAAGTGTATAGAAAAGTAACAATTTTGTATATAGATTTCGCACCCTGCAATTGTACTAAATTCCCTTATTAGCTCTAATAGTTTTTTGGTGGCCTTGTAAAATAAGTTTGAAAGTGTTCCCTTCTTTTCAGTTTTTGGAAGAGTTTGAAAGGGATAGGTATTAAATCTTCTTTGAATGTTTGGTCTCTTGTCCTTTTGAATTTGGAACACATTCCTCTGTCTCTTCATTTTTCCAGGTTCTCTGTGTTTCTTCTTATATATTAGATGAAGGAGCTACCTCTCCCAGTCTTGAAGGAGCAGCCAGATGTAGGAGATGACCTGTGGGGCTTGCAAGCATAATCCCCCCGACCTCACCACCACAGCAGGCACTCCAGGGCTGGGTACACCTGCTAGCTGGGTGGAGCCATGGCAGCAGAGCAGGAAGGGCATGGCATTGCCAGCCTGTGGTGCAGCCATGGCATGGGGAGAAGGGGCATTCACCCGGTTGTGGTGTGGCCACACAGACCCCGCTTTTTAATGGTCACTGAGCATTGGGTTCACTGTGCACAAATGAGCTGTGGAAGTAACACATTTCCATTCCTTATATGCTGGGCACATTGCCAAGTCCCTGACTTTAGGGAACCAACACAATGTCCCTTCCAGTCAATGCTATGACTGGCTTGGAGGAGTCTCAGAAGCACTGGCAGGAAGGTATGCCAGGTGTCCCCTTCTGGGCAGTGGACCTTCTAGCTATCCTACATCCCTCTTCTCCCTAGGCTTCTCTAACCATAATGTGAACAGGAAGCACCTGGGGAGTTGTTACAATGCAGATTCCTTGGGCCTGCCCCCAGAAATTCTGATTCCATCAGTTCAGGGTGAGCCCAGCTACCTGCATTCATAACAGGTAAACTGGGTTTGCCTCTCCCAGCCACTCCCCCCTCCTGGTTCACACTTCTGTGTCATTTCCTCCTCTTGAGTATGTGTGGGACCTGTGACTTGCTTCTCAACCAATGAAATATAATAAAAGTGATGGAATCACATTCCTATAACTAGGTTATGTTATAGAAGACTCCATCTTGCTAGAAGACTCACTCTAGAGACTTCTTGCTGGCTTGATGGAGTAAGTGGCCATGTTGGAAAAGCCTGTGTGGCAAAGAACTGCAGGCAGCCTCTAGGAACTGAGGCAGCCTCCAGCCTCTCCCAGCATGAAGTCACAACCTTCAGCCTGACCAACACCACAGGTTGTTCAGCCAACAACCTGAAGGGCAGGATTCTTCCACAGGTGGATTCTTCCACAGCCTAGGCAGGCAACATTTCAACTGTAGCCTCATAAGAGGACACAATCCAACTGAGTCCTGCCCGGGTTCCTGACCCATGAAACTGTGAGATAACAAACATAGGTTGTTTTAAGCTGCTAGATTTGTAGTAATTTGTTATGCATCAATAGAAAAGAAAAAAAGGTGCTACAGAATGAATGTTTGTGCCCCCCTCCCCCATGCATATGTTGAAATATTATCTCCAATGTGATGATGATTGGAAGTGGGCCTTTGGGAGGTGATTAGGTTATCAGGGTGGAAGCCTCATGAATGGGCTTAGGACCCTAGAAGAAGAGGCCAGAGACACAGTTTGCTTTTTTCATCATATTAGGATACAACAAGAAGTCAGCAGTCTGCAACCTGAGAGTCTTCATCAGAACTCAACGATGCTGACACCCCCTTCTTGGACTCCCAGCCTCCACAACTATAAGCATTAAATGTTTGTTGTTTAAGCCACCAAGTCTGTAGTATTTTATACAGCAGTCAGAGCTAAGGCACTAGGTGACTCCTATTTATGCAGCAAAGTGACCCTATACCTTGTGACCAAGTGACCCTGGTGCAAGTAGTGGACCCTACACCTTGAGAACCACTAATCCAAGTCAAGATGAGGCTAAGCCTCAAGGGGCCCCCAGTACTAATCTGTCTTGAACCAAACCCTAGAGGTCTTCTTGACATCCAAGACCTGCCTGGCTCCTGGATGGGGAAGAAGGAGGTTCTTCAATTCTTCAGGAGTGCCTTGGAGTTTCACTACCACTGCCTCCTGCCCCCAGGCCTCCATCTGATTGAATAATCCACAGGTGGCCCAGCACCATACATGTGGAAACCAAAGAGCAGACGCTTGTAGTTTGTCCCTTTCACCACCCTTGGAGGTTGTAGGGAGCATCCTGAAAAATCTCAGGGGTCTTAAATGTCTCTACTTGGTCTTCTAATACCTAATTGATCACAAGATTAGTTTTTAAATGACAAAAAAGACTAACAGGTACATTTATGTTTAAGTGTCTGTATTCCTCTCCTACACACACACACACACACACACACACACACACACGGGGTGGGGGGCAGGGACATAATCACTGTACATAAGGGCAGGGGCATTTTCTGTGGTGCTCACTGGTATATCTCCAGAGCCTAGAATTTTATATGACATATATTAGTAGGAAGGAATGAAGGATGGACGAGAGGGAGTAGGGTGGGATACTTAATGGTCTCCCACCAGGACAGTGCTAATCTAATCAATAAAACTAACACCAATGTTAATGGGTGATCATAGTTTCATCCTTTTATGCCTCAAAGTAGTAGCCAGTAGAAATATTCCAGGATTCTGACACAGTGTTTCACATTCCAAAGACAGCTGTCCATTTCATCCCCTTTCAGGGACAGCGGGGCATTTTAACTGCACATTCATCTGTCATAAAATGCCCCTGGTGCCCTCAATTAGCCACAATTTGCAGCCAATTGAAGACAGCATGCATATTTTTAGAAACCCTTACAGTGACACACCACTGTTCACCCATGAGACTTCTCCTGATAATTCACTTCCTGTCAAACAGTGGAGTCACACAACCTGGATGGCCCATTGGGGGAGAGCCTCATTAATGCACAATAGCCTTAATGGGCCAATCTTTAAACAGACTACCCAGTAAGGAAGCAGATTAATAGAACCACGTCTGAGAGAGAAGTTTCTCTTTAATTTTTAATTTTCTTTTCAGGCTAAAGACAGGTCTGTGATGTGATTTTAACATGGCTTTTTGCAGGTCCATATTTCTTTAGCAGTAACACCTGCTTCATGGCAGTATTTTTCCTCCTTCACCATTTCTCTAGCTTTGGGGATCAACTTTTTTCAAATCTATCTGCAGATAAGTCTGACGAGCTTCCTGCATTATTTATCCTCAACTAAATTAGGAAAACCATTACCAGCTTGCCTGAAGTTTCTTGGCAAGTCTAACCATTGAGCATACTGATGTCCTGTTTAATCAAATAATTTATTTACAGAGAATTGACATTTCTATTCATACTTCGCATTACAAAATGAAGGAGGAAAGACAAACCGCTTAAATCTCTAGTCTTTAATTTGGAACCTGCTTCACCCCCATTTCCTCTCCTCACCCTGGGGAGTGGGGTGGAGGCAGAAGGGAAGGCACTAGAATATGCAATAACCAAGGTCTGCCTGGCACACTGTGCCTGTGTGTGCATGTGTGTGGGATAATAGTAAGGATTCTGTCTTGCACCATACATTTTCCCTGCAGTATCATGCTCAACTAAGCTCTCGGAATCTACTCTAGGTTCCAAATAAAAGATAGGAGAGAATCATTGAGTCAGGCTGTCTGCCCCTGGGGTTTTGGCGAATGCTGACTCCTTGCCTCTGTACATGAACCAACAAATATTAAATGCTTATTACGTGCAAAGGATTGAACAAGGAATATGTGAAGACAAATGGCCACCAGGTGGGAATAAGGGAAGTATTATGTTCCTCAGCACTAGGCATTGACACACATTTTCCCCTTTAATTCCTAAGAAATACAAATGTGTTCTCCCCCATTTTACTTAGGTGAAAACTGAGGCTCAGAGGAGTTAAGTAACTTGCCCAAGTTCACACAGCCAATTCTGAACCCAACCCCATCTTCTTCCTGCTATATCACAAATTATCTCCGGTCTGCTACTAACGACCACTCTTCCCCACATGGCTTCTTCATTATGTTTCCACCTCCATTCACAAACAGTCAAGGCTCTGTCTGGCTCTTTTTCAAAAATATTGCAGGATTAGGGCTACTCTCATCACAGATAACTTCCAAAAGGGTTGGTATTTGAGGTTACCGATAAATTCACCCAACAAGTGAGACCAGATTTTGGAAGAACAGGATGATACATCACTAAAGCAATCAACATAAACCTCCACCCAGTACAGCTGAACAAGCTGTAGGATATGAATCTTCCTACCAAGAGCTGAAAAACAAGTATGTGACCCCTAAGAACAAATTTAGGTGGCACAAATTCTTAAAAACATAACTTTTATTTCTTCAATAGAGGCCTCTTGTTAAATTGCACAGATAAATAGCCAAATAAACAAATAAATGAATCAATAAAACTTCAAAGGAAATAAGGACCATAGAGAAAGCTTAATGTGTTCTTTCTTTGCTTTCACCAATCAAATTAACACCCTTCCCAGGTGCTTTGGGGTGTCTCTTGATCTTCTATACATTTGCCCATAAGAGCAATGACATTTGTTGATTATACTCATTTGGTTTTTAGAGGCCAAGGTGGATTGTATTCGCCTTTTCTATTAGCCTAGCAATACCTCCGTGTATTTTTTGCAGATTTTCTGAACAGCAATAGGTTCTAATCAATCTTCCCAGCTTCATTTCTCAGAATCTCACAATCTCCTCAAGGAACATTTCAAACCTGATTTATCATCATTACCAGACCCTAAATATTCACCAGATTCTATATTATTTATTACACCTAGTTAATTTCCCTGTTCTGGCCCTATGGGTCAAATCACAGAGCACATGAAAGATTATCCCCACAGTATGTCATGAAGACTCTACTGTAATGCACAGTCACATTTAGGAAGAAGCATTACACACACACACACACACACACACACACACACACAGAATAACTGTGAACCATAGCTGAGCCCCTCTGCTTCTCTTCAAGATTCTGTCCCACATCCAGGCACTTTCCCCTTGTTCCAAGCACCTCCTGAACTCATGCACACAGGGGCAAGCAATAGCAACTTCCCCATCTCCCTCCAGTGGGGCAAAAGCTCAATCTATGCTACTATATTAAAGAGCCTGGTGGGGCACCTAGCAGGGCACCTGGCTCAGTCAATTAAGCATCCGACTCTTAGTTTCAGCTCAGGTCATGATCTTGTGGTTTGTGGGTTTGAGTCTGGCATCAGGCTCCATTCTGACAGTGTGGAGCCTGCTTGGGATTCTCTCTCTCTGCCCCTCCCCTGCTCTCTCTCTCTCTCTCAAAATAATAAGATAAAATTAAAATAAAATAAAATAAAATAAAATAAAATAAAATAAAATAAAATAAAGTAAAGTAAAGTAAAGTAAAGTAAAGTAAAGTAAAGTAAAGTAAAGTAAAATAAAATAAAATAAAATAAAATAAAATAAAATAAAATGAAAAGAGCCTGGCAAGAAACTACATGGGAAAAAGTGTTATTCTAGGTCAGTCCTGTGTAAGAAGAAAGTATCCTAAGGTTATGTAATGAGGTAAGAAGTGGAAACTGGTTATAGTACTACCCTTCTGGGATAAAATTACACCCCCAGGTTGACCCAACTGAGAAAAAAAAAATCTCCCAACAGTGAGCCTCTGAAGGAGACATGTCCTATCCAACCCCCTTCATGCCACCCCACAGGCTGCCCGTGGCTTTTCAGTCCATACCTCCCAGCTCCATCCCCTCTCCCCAAATGAAGAAACTGGCTCAGCCATGAAACATTCAAACTTTGTTCCACCCGCAGCACACAGCAACGATAGAGGGGGTTCCATTTGCATTCCCTTTTAGGAAAACATCTCTAGCTCATACAGGGTTCTGTACTCTTAGAAGATCTTTCAGATCTTTCAGAGCCTGACTCTGCCCAGGAAACAGCTGTCTGGTGTGTGTTAGTGAATGGAAGCAGGCTCACCCAGGACTAAAGCTCCAAGACACCAAAGATATGTTCTGTGTTGCTCCAGATGACAGAACTTGAACCAGAGAAGTTGTTACACAATGAGTTTCTTCTCAACACAAGAAAGAGTTTCATACAGAATCCCATTCAGAACAGTCTGTCTTGTGGAACAGCTAAAGAGGGTCGGTAACAACTGCCAAGGTATGGTACATGAGAAGCAGCCTAGACACCAGCTAGAACCGCTTCTAGCTCAAAGTTGGTGTGACCGTGAAGAGATATTCTACATTGAATTCACAGAGCCAAAGCATTCTGTACCTGAAACAGATTTCTGAAATCATCTCATCTAGATACTGCAAATTAGCGAGCCCAGGCTAAATTCAGCCCAGGGGAAAAATTCATTTTGCTTACAGAGTATTGTTCCACACAGGTTTATTGTTTTATCCAATATTTAAAAATGTTCAAAATAAAGAAAAGATTTTGCATAAAATCTTGATTTTTCAGCTTTTCTTTAAGAAATAAAAATTAGAGTATCTGGTCCCATGAGGCCTGTATTCAGCTTGAAACTAAATAGTGGCTGTTCTTTTTAGATGGGGGCTATGCTGTGCCACAGTCCTCACCATCCTCCATTGCCCAACAGCCTCACATTAAAGTTGAGATTTGATTTTCTGTTTTATTGTTTTGTTATGTCTTGCTTTTGTTTCAAGGTCTCTTTATTCACATGTATTTTCTGTCTTCCCTGTGGCTATGAGTGTTTGCCTCTGTTGGCCTAGTGAAACCCTAGATAAGCTAAGGCTCAGAGCAGTTAAGTGACTTGTCCAAGGTCACCAGCCAGCTAGTACAAAACAAGGAGCAAAACTTAGGTTCTCTTGTGATCCAATGATCCATCTACTTGGCCGCACTGCCAGCATTTAGACAGCTTATTTCCCTGGACTGATTTGACTATTCACATCCACATTGTGCAAAACTATCCCTCTACACTTCCATTTAATATACCCTAGTGATGTAGTTCCACGTTTGTCCTTAAAAAAACAATAATAGCAAAATAACAAAAACGAAAAAAAAAAAAATACCCTCTTCTTTCCAGCTGATTTTGCAAGTAACTAGCACCCAAAGACCAAACACCCTTTTATGTGTCCAATAAAAAAATCGATCTGATGAACACATAAGATTTCAATCTTCCTTGAAAAATCAGGAATAGACCAAAACCTTATTATTTCAGACTCTGCACTGATAGTCCAAATCAATAGTGCAAACAAGATTTCTGGGGGAAAGGTTAAAGTAATTGGGCAGAACACACTGGTGTCAAGCCACCATGAGCACTTTCAAAGCAAAGAATTAAATACAAATAATTGATAAGCTCATTATAAACAGAAAAGAAATTAAAAGAAGAGAATTAAATACAAATAATTGATAAGCTCATTATAAACAGAACAAAGAACACACAGAACAAAGAAGTCACTAGTCCACCTTACACCTGTCAGAATGGCTAACAGTAACAACTTAGGCAACAAGAGATGTTGGCGAGGATCCGGAGAAAGAGGATCTCTTTTGCATTGTTGGTGGGAATGCAAGCTGGTGCAGCCACTCCGGAAAACAGTATGGAGGTTCCTCAAAAAAACAGAACTCAGGGCACCTGGATGGCTTAGTCGGTTAAGCATCCGACTTCAGCTCAGGTCATGATCTCACAGTTCGTGGGTTCGAGCTCCGTGTTGGGCTCTGTGCTGACAGCTCAGAGCCTGGAGCCTGCTTTGGATTCTGTGTCTCCCCCTGTCTCTGCCCCTCCCCTGCTCATGCTGTCTCTCTCTGTCTCAAAAATAAATAAAAACATTAAAAAAATTTTTTAAAAACGAACTACCCTATGACCCAGCAATTGCACTACTAGGTATTCATCCAAGGGATACAGGTGTGCTGTTTCAAAGGCACACATGCACCCCAATGTTTACAGCAGCACTATCAACAATAGCCAAAGTATGGAATGAGCCCACATGTCCATCCATGATGAATGGATAAAGAAGATACACACACACACACATATATATATATACAATGCAGTATTACTTGGCAATCAAAAAGAATGAAATCTTGCCATTTGCAACTACGTGGGTGGAACTGGAGGGTATTATGCTAAGTGAAATTAGTCAAAGAAAGACAAAAATCATATGACTTCACTCATGAGGACTTGAAGAGACAAAACAGATGAACATAAGGGAAGGGAAACAAAAATATAAAAACAGGGAGGAGGACAAAATAGAAGAGACTCATAAATATGGAGAACAAACTGAGGGTTACTAGAGGGGTTGTGGGAGGGGGGATGGTGTAAATGGGTAAGGGGCATTAAGGAATCTACTCCTGAAATCATTGTTGCACTATATGGTAATTAATTTGGGTGTAAATTTTTAAAAATTAAAAAAAAAATTTTAAAAAAAAGTCACTAGTCCTGGCTGTAAACAGCAGCCCTCCCGAAACTCTGCTGGGTGTCCACACTGATAAGGGTAAGCAGGGGGAGCATGAAGACTTGCAGAGATAGAGCCATGGGCTCCCAGATTAGGATACTGTGCCTAGAGCTTGCCCAACCTCCTGTCCTCCATTATAAGAAATAGTAAATTTCCTGGCTGCTTAAACCACTTTAGGTGGGAACTGTGTTCTTTACAGTTAAAAATATTCTGTATTTGCACAAGCCAGTGTGTTCAAAGCAAGTTAGAGGAACTTTCCATGTGAAGCCAGTGTTGTTGTTTTTTAATTTTTTTTTTAGGTTTATTTCTTTTTGAGAAGCGGGGAGCACCTGGGTGGCTCAGTCAGTCAAGGGTCCAACTTCAGCTCAGGTCATGATCTCATGGTTCATGAGTTCGAGCCCCGTGTTGGGCTCTGTGCTGACAGCTCAGAGCCTGGAGTCTGCTTGGATTCTGTGTCTCCCTCTCTCTTTGCCCCGTCGCCCGCTCAGGCACATGCTCGCTTGCTCTCTCAAAAATAAACATAATAAACAAATACAATTTTTAAAAAAGAGGGGGAGAGTGAGGGAGGGGCAGAGAAAGAAGGAAACACAGAATCCAAAGCAGGATCCAGGCTCTAAGCTGTAGCATAGAATTTGATGCGGGGCTCAAACTCATGGACTGCGTGATTATGACCTGAGCCGAAGTCAGACACTTAACCAAATGAGCCACTTAGGAGCCCTGCCAGTGTTTTAATCCATCCCTACACAGAGTTTTTAATCAGAGCAGAAAGAGCAACTGTTTGCAGCTGCAAAGTTCAGGGTTGTTTTGTTTTTGAGTACAGCTGAAACATAATGTTACATTTGTTTCAGGTGTACAATATGGTGATTCAACAAATTTATACACTATGCTATTTTCACCATAAGTTTAGCTCCCATATGTCCCAATGTATCACTATTATAATATCATTGACTATCTTCCTTATGCTGTGCCTTTTATCCCCATAACTTATTCATTCTATAACTGGAAGACTATCTCCCACTCCCCTTAATCTACTTGACCCATCTCCATCCCCCCTCTCCTCTAGCAATCATCACTTTGTTCTCTATATTTATAAATCTGATTCTGCTTTTTTTCTGTTTATTATTTTCTTTTTTAGATTCCACATATGAGTGAAATAATATGGTATTTGTCTTCATCAATGTAACTTATTTCACTTAGCATAATACCCTCTAGGTCCATCCATGTTGTCTCAAATGACACTATCTCATCCTTTGTTGTGGCTGTGTAATAGTCACACATATATATGTGAATATATATATATATGGAAAATATAAGGAAGATGTGGAGTGTGTATGTAAATATAAATTGGTCTGTCAAGGATACTTAGGTTGCTTCCATATCTTGGTTATCATAAATGACGATGCAATAAACAGGGGTGCATATATCTTTTCAAATTAGTGTTTTCATATTCTTTGGATAAATAACCAATAGTGTAATTATTGGATCATATGGTATTCCTATTTTTAATTTCTTGAGGAACCTCCATACTGTTTTCCACAGTGGTCGAAACCAGTTTGCCTTACCACCACCAATGCACAAGTGTTTTGTTTTGTTTTGATTTTCCCACATTCTAATTTCTTTTCTTATTTTAGCCACTCTGACAGTATAAGGTCATATCTCATTGTAGTTTTGAACTGCATTTCCCTGATGATTAGCAATGTTGAGCATCTTTTCTTTCATGTGTCTGCTGGCCATATGTATATCTTCTATGGAATAATATCTATTCAGATCCTCTGCCCATTTTTAATTGGATTTTTAGGCATTGAGTTGTATAAATTATTTATTTTGGATATTAATCCCTTATTATAATCTGAAAATATCTTCTCCTAGTCAGTAGGTTACCTTTTCATTTTGTTGATATTTTCCTTCACTGTGGAAAAGCTTTTTATTTTGATATAGTCCCAAAAGTTTATTTTTGCTTTTTGTTCCCTTGCCTCAGCAGACATATCTAGAAAAATGTTGCTATGGCCAATGTCAGAAAAATTACTACCTGTGTGCTCATAAAAATAAAGAATTTTTATGTTTTGGTCTCACATTTAGGTTTTTAATACAATTTGAGATTTTTGTGTATGGTGTTAAAAAGTGGTCCCTTTTGGGGCGCCTGGGTGGTGCAGTCGGTTAAGCGTCCGACTTCAGCCAGGTCACGATCTCGCGGTCCGTGAGTTCGAGCCCCGCGTCGGGCTCTGGGCTGATGGCTCAGAGCCTGGAGCCTGTTTCCGATTCTGTGTCTCCCTCTCTCTCTGCCCCTCCCCCGTTCATGCTCTCTGTTCCAAAAATAAATAAACGTTGAAAAAATTAAAAAAAAAAAAAAAGTGGTCCCTTTACATGCTGCTGTCTAGTTTTCCCAACATCATTTATTGAAGAGACCATCTTTTCCCCATTGTATATTCTTGCTTCTTTTGTCATAGATTAATTGACTATATAATCTTAGGTTTATTTCTGTGCTTTTTATTCTGTCCCATTGATCTGTGCATCTATTTTTGTGCCAGTACCATACTATTTTCATTATTACAGCTTTTTAGTATATCTTGAAATCTGGAATTGTGATACCTCCAGCTTTGTTTTTCTTCCTCAAGATTCCTTTGGCTACTTGGGGTCTTTTGTGGTCCTATACGACTTTTAGTATTATTCATTTTAGTTTTGTGAAAAATGCTATTTGTATTTTGATAGGGATTTCACTGAATTTGTAGATTGCTTTGGGTCTTATGGACATTTTAACCATATAAATTCTTTCAATCCATGAGCATCACATATCACATATCTTTCCACTTGTTTGTGTTTTATTCAATTTATTTCATGAGTGTTTTATAGTTTTCAGAGTACAGGCTTTTCAACTCTTTGGTTAAGTTTATTCCTAGGTATTTTATTATTTTTGGTCCAATTGTAAATGGTGTTTTCTTAATTTCTCTTTCTGTTACTTCATTATCAATATGTAAGAATGCTACCAAAGTATAAATTTTGTATCCTGAAACTTCACTGAATTCATTTATTACTTTGGGTAGTTTTCAGTGGTGTCTTTGGGGTTTTCTACATATAGTACTATGTCATCTACAAATAGTGAAAGTTTTACTTCTTCTTTAGCAATATGGATGCCTCTTATTTCTTTTGCTTGTCTTATTGCTGTGGCTAGGAAATCCAATACTATTCTGAATAAAAGTGGTAAGAAGGGACATCCTTGCCTTGTTCCTGATCTTAGAGGGAAATCTCTCACTTTTGCATCACTGAATATGAAGTTAGCTATGAATCTGTCATATATGGTCTTTATTATGTAATAGTATATTCCCTCTTACCCCATTTTGAGAATTTTTATCATGAATAAATGTTGAATTTTGTCCAATGCTTTTTCTTCATCTATTGAGATGATCATATGATGTTTATCCTTCCTTTTGTTGATATAGTGTATCAGGTTGATTAGTGAATATTGAACTCCCCTTGTATCCTTGGAATAAATCCCACTTGAACATGGTATATGATCCTTTTAATGTATAGTTTAAAGCAGTTCCCTAGTATTTTGTTGAGAACATTTGTATCTACATGCATAAGGACTAGTGGCCTTTTCTTTTTTTGTGTGGTGTCTTTGTCTGGTCTTGATATCAAGGTATTGCCGGCCTCACTGAATGTATTTGGAAGCTTTCCTTCCTCTTCTATTTTTTGGAAGAGTTTGAGGAGAATAGATATTAACCCTTTTTTAAATTCTGGTAGAATTCCCCTATGAATCCATCTAGTCCTGGAGTTTTATTTTTTGGTAGTTGTTTTGACAATCAATTTCAATACTTGTAATTGGTCTATTCAGATTTTCTATTTTTCCCTGATTCAGTTTTAGCTTATGTGTTTAGAGGGATTTTTCTATGTTTCTTGGTTGGGCCATTTGTTAGCATAATATTTTTTTATAGTATTCTCCTATAATCCTTTATATTTCTATGGGGTCAGTTGTATTTCACCTCTCTCATTTCTGATTTTATTTGAATTCTTTCTTTTCCTTGATGAGTCTAGCTAAGGACTTATCACTTTTTTTTATCTTTTCAGAGAACCAGCTCTTGGTTTCACTTGTTTTTTTCTATAGTTTTTCTAGTCTCTATATCATTTATTTCTGCTCTGATCTTTATTATTTTCTTCCTTCTCACCCTGGGCTTTGTTGTTCTGCTTTTCTAGATCCTTTAGGTGTGATATTAAATTGCTCATTTGACCTTTTTCTTATTTCTTGAGGTTGACCTGTATCACTATATATTTCCCTCTTAGAACTGCTTTCACTGTGTCCCAAATATTTCGGACCATTGTGCTTTAACTTCATTTGTCTCTGGGTATTTTTTTTTTATTTCTTCTTTGAATGCTTCACTGACTCACTGGTTGCTTAGTGTCATATTGTTGGGCCTCCACATGTTTGTATTTTTCCAAATTTTTTTCTTGTGATTTATTTCTAGTTTCATACTGCTGTGATCAGGAAAAATGTATGATATGATTTTAATCTTATCAAATTTATTGATGCTTATTTTGTGGTCTAATACGTAACCAAGTGTGGAGAATGTTCTGTGTTCTCTTGGAAATAATGTGTCTCCTATTGTTTTCAGATAGAATGTGCTGTCTATATCTGCTATATCCATTGGGTTAAATGTGTCATTCAAGGATAGTGTTTTTCTTGTTGATTTTCTGTCTGGATGATCTATCCACTGATGTAAATGGGCTGTTAAAGTACCTTACTATTATTGTATTACCATCAATTTCTCTCTTTATGTTCATTAATATTTGCTTTATGTTTTTAGGTGTTCCAGTGCTGGGTATATATTTAATACTTCTTACATACAATTGTTTGATCCTTCTATCATTATGTAAGAAAGTTCAAAGTTTCTTTCTTACAGTTCATACCCAGATACTTGTACCTGCGTAAAGAAAGGAGGTTAGCAAACTGGGAAAAACATGGCTCTGGTATGAGAGAGTCTTCGGTTCATCTCAGCTCTGCCACTTATAAATTCTGTGACCACGGGAAAGTATCAATATCAATAAATTATGGGAAAATACACATCTTACATCATTGTTCCGAGAATTCAAGTAATTGCAATGTACAAAATATCTAGCGCACAAGATAGAAGCGTAATAAATAAAAGACATTCTTGGAGTGCCTGGGTGGCTCAGTCAGTTAAGTGTCTGACTCTTGGTTTTAGCTCAGGTCATGATCTCATGGTTCATGAGTTTGAGCCCCATGTCAGTTTCCATGCTGCTGGTGTGGAGCCTATTTGGGACTCTCCCTCTCTCCCTCTCTTCTCCTCCCCTGCTCACTCGCTATCTTTCTCCCTCTCTCAAAATAAATAAATATACTTAAAAAATACATATTCCTTTTCTTTTTCCACCCCTTCTTCTAAGAAGTCTTTCTAGATCTCCTGAACCAAAGCTCCAGGTACCCCAATTGCTACAGCTTCTATCCTACCCCTTTCCTTCCTTCCCCTCCAACTCCACAGGTGTTTATCTACCCCTGATATGTTTTGTGTGGTTGATGTATGTTTTTCATTGTCTCCATTTACTGGTACTTACTATGAATCAGCTACTGTTATGACACTTAATCCTCATGACCACAATCACCCCGTGAGAAACATGACATGCTTGTTTTATAACTGATAAAATGAGGCTCAGAGAAGGGATATAAACATGTCCATGATTTTTTAAGGTGAATTAAGAGCAAGGAATTCTAGGCCAACGTGGCTCCAATGGCTAGGCTCTTAGCTACTTCATTACACTGCCCATCCAAGAAGTAAATTATATATGTGTATCTGTATGTCTCTTCCAACAGACCAAGTTGTTCAAAAAAACAGAGCCATTGTTTTCTAAGGGAAGGTAGGTAATGCAAGAACTGAATAGTTGCCTATTCTAAGCCATCACTGACAACACACACTTTTGTTTGCCCATTGTGCAAGCCTTCTTGAGGCCTAGGATACACAAAAAGGCATAAGACTCTGTTCTTGCTCTCAAGAGACTCAAAACCAGATGTAGAAATAAGATCTCTGCACAGAAAGCAATATGAGATAGCATATCTTATTTCTCCAGGGAGAATTGCCAAATCCAAGTGCCATAGGAGATCAGAGGAAGAAGGTCATCAAGAGCTGAAGTGAGACAAGCAGAAGTGAGGGAAACACTGCAGGCCCATGGAGATTAAGCAGAACTTTAGGAGGAAGATCCTGTGTGCACGGGGGAGGGGAGGCGGCAAGACTGGGGGCAACACAGAACAGAGAAGGTGCCAAAGATAAACAAAGCCAGATAATTAAAGTGGTAAGAACAGATTCTAATCAGTAATATCCTATTGGAATAGGCAAAAGAGTCTAGCATGAACTGAACTCAACTTTAATTTATACAAAGATGACTGGGCATTTGAAAGGAAGGGTAAGGGAATAGGGAAGGAACAAATGGGGGCTCAGTAGAGTCCAGAAATGAAAAACAACAAAAGGCAGGAAGTGGTTGGTCCATGTGAAACCCATCTGGGTTTGCTATCTGGTGCTCATTAAAGTCAGACTCCTAGCCTCTGAGACTGAGAAACAGGGACCCTGTCTTCAGGTGTTGACTGTTAAATTCTTTTACCATCCTTGAGTTTTCTCAGGCAAGCACTTTAAGGGGGCTAGGGTCATCCTAGGGATGCAATCTTAAGTTGTTAGAAACTATGCTAGTGTTTGTTCAAGTCTTTATAGACCAAGGATGAGGCCTAGTGGAGAAGAGGGCTCAGAGGAACCTGGCTGCCATTTGGTCAAGGACAGCCACTGTCAGGAGGCAGCTTTTAGCCAGCTGGCCTGGAACTGACAGAGTTCTCTACATAGAAGACTAGATTGAAATGAGAGGTAAAAAACCAGGCTGGTGATTTTGAACTCTTGTAAGCACCAGCCCTCAGTTGTCCAAGACTGAGGGAGGGGATTCCCAGCATGAGAAACAATTGGAATTAAAACGGAAAAAAATGGGAAAAATCAGGCAAAAACTTGGAGGCATGAGGCACCTGGGATGAATTATTGAGCAGGAAGGCTTTGTAAGAATTAGTGGTTTCAGGTGATTCCTCCTGCTGTACAACATTAAAGACCCCAAGCCTCACTGGCCATTTAGAGGATCACATTGTGTGGTGTCACTGTGCAATGGGCACACTAGTTCTGGCCATCTTCATCAATGTTCTAAAGCTTCTGAGCCAAGACCAGGTCTGCCTCCGTTGCTTTGAGGACCTCAAACACACAGCATTGTGCTTTGTGAATTATCTGAGAAGGTAGGACCACTCACTGCTAGATCTGCATTTAAAGCACATGGAGTGATTTGACTTCAGAGAAGGAAGGACCGGGTTGGAATACTCTCCCCAACAGTATCTAGCCATGTGAGTCTGTACATCTTTACCTTCCTTAAGACTCTGTCCTCATCTGTAAATAGAGATTAGAAACCACCTAGCTCACAGGGTTAGTGGGAGAATTAAATGATATTATGCATGAAAGGACCTTAACAGGGTGCCTGTAATATATCAAACATTAAGTGAATAGCACCTATTGTTGTAATTGTGGTAGTTGTTTTTGTTGTTAAGCATGGAAAAGAAGCATGAGTTTATTCATAGTGTTTAAAGGTCAACATCCTGAAACATTTCCGCAGGGTTAGATTTTCAGGTGAAATAAACAAACATGAGGAATCTGTCACATAAATAGAAGCTGACCCTGGGTCCCTTAGACTTATGTAATGGCCACTCGGAGACTTCTGGAAAAACAAAGTAGACTCGTGAAAGATGCTTGTATTGCCCTGAGTGCCATCCATCAGATGGAAAGGCTTAACCCCAGATTTTATTTTCTGTGTTAAGGGAAGACCACAAGAGGGGGAACAAAATTCAATTAACAAAAGCATAACTGATTTCAGAAATCCATGAACACAGAGCATCATTCTTGCTCCTCAAGTAAAACACTATCAGCATCAAGTGTGGTTAACACAGAGTCAAACATTTATTTATTAATTTTTTTAAAATATGCTCTTTTAAAGCCTTGGGAGCAAAGTACAATCAAATCACTCTGTAAAATATTGACACTAGATTAGTGCTGAAGTGATGAACAAAATCCAAATAAGCAGTGCAGCAAGGCACCTGTCAAGGCCCCACCAATCCCAGGAGGGGTGGTGTGAGCCTCTGGTTCAAGATCCTTTAAAACACCAGAGCGTGGCCCGAAACAGCAGTCCTGTCACTATCCTGACCACATGGGCACCTCCATGTGGCCCATGGGCCTTCTCCTGGACTCACAGCCCTGAATAAATCCTGGCTTCATCACTGGCAAGTTCTAGTACCAGACGTGACCTCTCTAAAGCCTCAGTTTTCTCAGCTGTGCAATGGGGAGGAAAAGATTTACTGTGCAGAATTTTTTTTTGAAGATTAAGAGGAAATGCATGCAAAGTCCTTAGTTCAGCGCCTGGCACATAGTGAGCACCCAACAATTTTCTCCTCTTTGTCCTCTGAAACTCTTAGTCCCCTGACTCTTCCAGACTGCCAACTCACACCCCTTCCCATAACATTTCAGTGCTGGTTTAGCAATTATATCTCATTGCATCAGTATCCATTTTTCCAACCTAACAACAAGGTAAATTCTTTAAAGCCAGAGATGGTTGATTATTTAATAAGCACATAGCATGTATGTACCAATCTCAGCTCTAAATCTTTACAAACATTGACTTAAGTTCTCATAACAACCCAATGAGGCTTTTAATATGATTCCTGTTTCAAAGATGAGGAAACTGAGGCACAGAGCAATTCAGTAACTTGCAGAGGTGGCAGCCTGTCAGCTGCTGTGCTGAGACTTGAATTCTGAACTCATGAGAGCTGGCTCCAGAGACCATGCTCTTCACCACCAGACCCCCTGTACTCTAGACTTCTGTGCCCACAACCCCGCCCACACGGAAGGTCCTTAACAAAGACCTGTCAATACAAAGATGGTTTAGTCAACAAGTATCACTTTCAACATGAGGAAACTGAAAAACAACGAGGCTGCATAGTTTGTCCTGGGTCAAAAGGACAACTGGGAAGTTGATTATGGTCCAAAGTGTCACACCCCCAGTGGCTTGCTCCTCTGGCCACACCATCTGGATGGTCTTTTGAGGGAGGACTTGCACACTGATGGAAGGACAGGAAGAGAAGACCTTTGATCAGACCTCTGTCCACAATCCCACACCACGGGTAGGTGAGGTCCACATTTCCTCACCCCATGACCCCACCCACCATGTCCCAAAAGCGATCTTCACACTTTGGGTCAGCCATTCCTACTTACTGGCTTTTACTTTCAGATATGCCTGGTGTTGCGCATGTACAAGAGAGCCAGCTGAAGTGGAGGCCAGGTGAGTGAGACAGAGCAACAGAGCCCCAGCCCAGATGTCTCACAGGCTACTGCTGGCTGCAAACCTTCACCAACTTCAAACAAGCATCTCACTTACTCAAGGTTTTCCAAACCAAATTCTGCTTCTGGCGTGGTGTGGAATTTTCTTTCAGTGATGATTTTACAATTTTTCCACCACTCAGTAGTTTTTAAATATTTTTAACATTTATTTATTATTTTTGAGAGACAGAGACACAGTGTGAGTGGGGGAGGGGCAGATAGAGAGGAACACACAGAACCCAAAGCGGGTTCCAGGCTCTGAGCTGTCAGCACGGAGCCTGATGTGCAGCTTAAACCCATGAACTGCGAGATCATGACTTGAGCCGAATTTGGACACTTAACCAACTAAGCCACCCAGGTGCCCTGTAGTTTTTAAAAAAACTCAAGAGAATAAGGGGCACCTGGGTGTCTCTATTGGTTAAGCATGCAATTCTTTTTTGTTGTTGTTGTTTTTATTTTTTTTTATGTTAATTTATTTTTGAGAGAGATGGAGACAGAATGAGAGTGGGTTAGGGGTAGAGAGAGGGAGACACAGAATCCGAAGCAGGCTCCAGGCTCCAAGCTGTCAGCACAGAGCCCAACGAGGGGCTTGAACCCACGAGCTGTGAGATCATGACCTGAGCTGAAGTCAGACGATCAACCGACTGAGCCACCCAGGCACCCCAAGCATCCAACTCTTGATTTTAGCTCAGGTAATGAACTCTCAGTTCATGGAAATGAGTCCCACGTCAGGCTCTGTGCTGACAGTGTAGAGTCTGCTTGGGATTTTCTCTCTGCCTCTCTTTCTCTCTCTCTCTCAAAATAAATAAATAAACTTAAAAAAAAAATAAAAATAAAAACTCAAGAGAATAAGTCCCTAATTTTAACCATTTAAAGTCTATCAATATGTTACCTTGTGATCCCAAGAAAACTCACTATTGTATACGTAGCAATGTGGGCATAGTCTTAGGATTCAGAGCCCTAGGTTCAAATCTCGACCCCTGAAGTTGGTAGATGTGGGGTACTAGGCTTTGTGCCTCAAGTCCCTCAGATTTAAAAGGATAATAATCACAGTATCTACCTCATAGGCTTGTTTTGAGGATTAAATGAATTTATGTGCATGTGTGTGTATATACACACACATGCACATAAATACACATATATATGTATTGTCTATACAATATGTATACATAGACATACCTATACTTGTATAACTATATGCATAGCTTTACATGTAGTTACAGGTTGAACTGTGCTGCTGCAAAATTCACACACTGAAGTCCTAACCCCCAGGACCCCAGAATGTGAACTTATTGGGAGAATGGGTTTTTACAGAGGTGATCAAATTAAAATGGAGTCATTAGGATGGGCTCTTGTCCTGTATGACTTATAAGAAGAAGAAATTTGGACACAGACATGTACAGACATGTGAAGACACAAGGAGAAGACAGCCATCTACATGCCAAGGAGGGAAGCCTGGAACAGATTCTCCCACAGCCCTTAGAAGGAATCAACCCTGTCATCACCTTGGTTCAGACTTCTGGCCTTTAAACTGTGAGAAAATAAGTTTCTGTTGTTAAACCACCCAAATTTGTGGTCCTTTGTGATAGCAGTCCTAGAAAACGTGTGTGTGTGTAGAGAGGCATCACCTCTCAAAAAGGTACCCAGAACATGTAAGTAGTAGTACTTAAATAATTAACTATTAATAGTAGTACATATGTTATTAATCAGAAAGTACATAGCTTTACACTACACTTTTTAAAAATGAAGACCTGTGGAATAAAAAATGGCACAAGAGGAAATCTAGGGTGTCTGTAGTCTGCACGTACTCCACCGAAACACCAGGCCAGCCAGGTTCACCTCCTCAGATCTAGACCCAACCACAAGAGCCGCGCCATAACCAGAAATAATGGAGTCTCTCTACAGCTTGTTCTAAGTCCTGCTTTTCCCTGGCTGTTATAAGTCAAACGAGAACTTGTATCATCATTGATTTAATGTTGAAACAAACACTTCCTACTCTTCTTCTTTCCAGCTTCCAAATGAGTTTAATGAGAATGTATTCTGTTACACAAAGGCAAGCTACCAAAAACAGTTACATTTTATAGCTAATTATCTGCAAATTCATCCCAGTATTGTGCAACCAAATCACAGTGGGCATGATTGGGATTTGGGGAAGTGAGGCTAATGTAAGATTGGAACTGCTATCAATAACCCCTTACTGCATATTTTGTGTTAACCAAAACAGTCTCATTGTCCCTCACTGACTGTTCATAAGTAAATTACAAACTTGAACTCGTGATGTAATATAGATTTTTACTAGTATGAATTCCTGATTCAAATCTGTGTCTGAATTAGAGAACAACAGAAGATTATGTTTGAAAAAGAGGGAGATTGTGGTGGTTAACTTTATGTCACCTTGACTAGGCTATAAGGTGCCCAGGTATTTGGTTGAACATTATTCTGGGTGTGTCTGTGAGGGTGTTCCTAGATAAGATTAGCATTCAAATCATTAGATTAAGTAAAACAGAACACCCTCTCCAGTGTGGATGAGCCTCATCCAATCCCACTGGGGGCATGAATAGAACAGAAAGGGCTGAGTAAAGGAGAATCCTCTCTCTCCCTCTCTGACCATCATCAGAGCTGGGACATAAATCTCCTGCCTTCAAACTTGGGCTGGAACTCACACCATCAGCTCTCCTGGCTCTCAGGCCTCAAACTCAAACCCCAACTACACCACCAGCTCTTCTGGGTCTCCAGCATGCTGATTGCAGATCTGGGACTTGTCAGCCTCCATAATCACATGAGCCAATTCCTTATAATAAATTTGACAGAGGTAGAGATGGGACAGGAGGGGAGGGAGGACCAAGGGAGGAAGGGAGAGGGAGGGAGACAGAAAGGGAGAGGGAGGTCTCCTGTTGGTTCTGCTTCTCTGGAGGACTTTGACTACTAATGTAGGAGCTGTCCTGTTACTAGTTAATATTGCCCATATCATGCTCTTTGGCAAAAACTGCTTTTTGAATTTCATTCAAATAAGCTTTGCCTCCTGTAAGCATCACAGCAGTATTCCTTTCTGATGAGTAAGAATGATGGCCAGGAAGCTCAGACACAAGGTTCTGTTGAGCCACAGCAACAGCATAGACCCATACGTCTGGTATCTTTGCTTCCTCTTCATCCTTAGGGCCACATTATAATTGCTAAACTGCATTTACTAATTGCATTGCACACACAAAATTGTTTTTTGGAAAAGAATAAGCATAGTCAATAAATAATTTTGGTTAACCTACAATCCAAATTTCATCTGTGTCTACCTTTATATGATAATGGTCAAGTACTTTCCATGAAAGAAATAAGTGAACAATGTTTGGCTTTTCTTTCCCCCTCTTTTCTCTGTTCCACCAGTAGATAGGTATTTCCTCCAAACAACAAGTGAATAACATTAAAAAGTATGATTTGAAAATATTGTATCACCTGACAGTTTCTGAAGCATCACCATGTTCTCTATAATTATTTTTAACTGTAGGCTCAACAGGCAGATATATTGGCTTATCTCTTGCTGCCCAGGTTCCTGAAAGACAAAACATAGCAATTACTGTTAAAGGAACGAATTATAAAAAATCATACATCTTTAATGAAAGGCACAGGAATAGAAATCTAGCTCAGCTGATTCCCAGTTTGAGCCTCTTCTAAGCCTATCCTGCCAGTAATTCTGGAGGAGTAGACAGAACCTTGCACTGGGGAGTCAGGATCCCAGTGTTCAGGATCCTGGGGTTCCAGTCCTATCCCTGACTTTAAGCTGCTAGATGACCATGGGTAAGTCAATTATTCTTTGCAGATCTGAAACATCTGTACAACTGGGAGTCTGGAATATATCATAATTAAGGCAGTTTAGCATAATGCTTAGGGTATGGGTCCTGGACCAGCCAAGGTGACCCTGGATAAGTTACTTCACTTCTTGCTTCTGTTCCTTATCTGTGAAATGGAAAGAACATCAGACTTCACTCAGAGACTTTTTATAAGATATAACCAAATTAATGCATGTAAAGTGCTCAGAGTGGTACCTTGCCCAGGACAAAGCATTCTTGAAATGTCAGCTATTATGATGATCTCCAAAGTGCCTTATCATTTAAAAATTATTCACATTGACTCTAATACCTCTGCCAAAATTCTTAATATTCTAGGATCTCATCACTGAGATAGAAAGTGAACACAGAAAGAAAATGTTGAAATTGAAGAGTCATGTTTTTCTCCTTATACGTTTATGTTAATAGGTTAAAAGCAACAGAAATTTCACAAGGAACCAACACTGCTAAAATAGCCATGTATATAATGAGCAATTTTATGAGGCAAATGCCTTAAAAGAAGTGGGAAGAAGATGGAAAAAGTGTCTTTCAGAGAAGGAAATAACATTCAGTAAGCAACCAGTTTCTCTTGGGTCCTCTACAAACCCATTCCATTAAGCCCTCCAATATCACTGTAAAGCAATTGGTACTATCCCCATTGTACAGATGAGGAAACTAAGGATCAAGGAAGCTAATCAGAGTTCCAAAAGCATATGGCTCTTTAAACAGAGACTCAGATGCTACCCAGACCTGACTGCAAGACTGATTTCTTCCATACCAGAGTCTGGCTCCAAAACACAGGTATTCCTTACTCAGGGTGATGGTGGGTAGGGAGAAGCTGATTTTTATAGAACAAACTCTAATTTAACTGCAACGCAAAAATTTTCTCTTTAAAAGACCCCGTGCTTCAGTTTTGGTATAAAGAAGAAAAGAAAAAAATAAAATCTGCAAAATATTATATCATTTCCTAATTTCTTAATATCAGTAACAGGAAAGAACAGTTGTCAAGTTAAAGATTGAGGTGGAATAGATCATTGGAATGCAATGGAAAAGAATTTGACATCAATGAGCATAAAAAGTACTTCTTAGGGAATGTAGTCAATGGTAATTATAAAAGCATCATGTGGTGACAGATGGTAGCTACAATTGCGGTGAGCACATCATAATGTATAGACTTGTGGAATCACTATGCCGTACACCTAAAACTAATGTAACACTATATGCCAATTATACCTCAATTAAAATAAAATTTAAGTCAGATGACCTAAGTTTCAGTCCTACTTTTGACACTTATAAGCAGAATACAGTCACGACCTCAGAGTTGAATAAAGAAGGGTCTTCCTCATAATCTGTGAGGTTGGAGTAAAAGATGAGAAAGACTCCAGTTTCTGCAGTGATCATTCTAATTATTTGGTTTTGTCTTCAGAAAGAGTGTTTCTTAAGTGTCTTACAAGTTTGAACACTCAGATACAATCTGAAATAGCATCTCTACAAATTCTTTCATGACCCCTCCCATCACCAGGCACAAGTGGGAATTCACATCCACTCCCAGATTTGGGTGTCATAATTCCATATGCATCTACAAGACTTGACTGCATGTATGTCTTCTGATATGAGGTGGCAAAGCCCAGGAAGCAGACACAACCCCTTTCATTATCCTTGTATCCCCTACACCTGGAATTGCAGTGTGCTGAGTTAAACGCTCAGTAAAGAATTGTTGACTGAATGAGATAAATCTTGGAATTCAATTTATCTGTGCCTGGATAGAGAGCCAGGTACATAATTTTGCCCGGAGCAAAATGCAAATTCAGGGCCCTTTGTTTAAAAAGCTAAGGGAAAGAAGTGATGTTAAAGGTGCTTTTTCCATTGTGGTCTCTCCCTTCACTTGTCATGGTGTCTTTTATTTGCCATTTCATGTTACTCTAAATAAAGAAAAATTAGGGGCGCCTGGGTGGCTCAGTCGGTTGAGCTTCCGACTTCGGCTCAAGTCACGATCTCACCGTCTGTGAGTTCAAGCCCCGCGTCGGGCTCTGTGCTGACAGCTCAGAGCCTGGAGCCTGCTTCGGATTCTGTGTCTCCCTCTCTCTCTCTAACTCTCCCCCACTCATGCTCTGTCTCTCTCTGTCTCAAAAATAAAATAAAACATTAAAAAAATAAAGAAAGAAAAATTAAACACTTAAGTTATTAGCAAGAATATTGTTCATCTTTTTTTATATAATTTTAATTTTTTTAATGTTTATTTATTTTGGAGAGAGAGCGTGAGTAGGAGAGGGACAGAGAAAGAAGGAGACACAGAATCCAAAGCAGGCTCCAGGCTCTGAGCTGTCAGCACAGAGCCGGACACGGGGCTTGAACCTAGGAACCGTGAGATCACGACCTGAGCCAAAGTCAGATGCTTAACCAACTGAGACACCCAGGTGCCCCAGAATGTTATTCATCTTTATACTGTATAATGTTAGCTTTAAATGCAACCATAAGAGACTTCATAGGTCATATGCCCATGAAGTCAGCCCAGTTTGAGTATAGTTCAAACAAATTAAGGGATAAATGACAAAATTCAAGTTACCACCTAGCATGAGCTTACACAACAGAGGCAAGCAAAGTCAAGAAAATCTGCCTGTGATAGGCAGAAGGCATTGTGGAATAGCTTTCTTCAACTTCTAACAACATTGAGAAAACCTTCCATTTAACTGACTGCAAACCCTATTTACTCCCATGGAGATGAAGTCCTTCATAGTACATAAAATGTTCAAATAAGCAAAGTTTCTACCTTCTTTGGAAAAAAGAGGAAGAGAATAGAGAAAATACGCCATTAATATAAAGAATTATGGATGGAGAAAATTGCTGGTTTTTATTTACTCATATTCCATTCTACCTTCATGCATGCAAGAAGCTGGCAAGGTATTATATCATAATTATGGACTCCCCTAGCAGCCTGAGTATCAATGGCTCCTATTGTTCTAAGGTTTTCACAAGCCCATGAGCTCCCAGATTGCATCTCGAAGAAAAAGAGCAGGCGCTAATTACATTGCAAATTTATTCTTCCCCCACACCACAATTACCCACATAATTCCCTGTGGGTTCTAATTAGCTCAATCAGGGCTGGGGCAGGGGGGATACAATTTTAAGCAATTTCAAATAAATATGGGGTTTGCTACCACCACAAAATTTGGCACAATTCTAACCTTACCCAAATACACTTTATCTCCCATTTCTGAAGAAACCGGATAGCTTTTTTGTTGTGCTTAGACTTAATCAAGGATAATAGCTCTTAAATAATATCAACCTAGGTGGCTTGCAGTTTGGTGTTTTCTTGGAAGTGGAACCAGGAAAAAAATCCAATTTAAACATAATTTTTGTTGGGCTCTTAAGTGATAACTGTGAAGATAACATCCAATAACTCTTCCATGGTCCCTTTCTTCTTCCACTTTATAATCTGAATTACCCAGAATCCTTATCTTTTAATCCTGTGCAAAGGGTAATAAATGGTGTTTAGGAAAAGGATTTTCCTGAAGGGTCAGTCATACTCTGGGAGAAGGAGCTTAATTAATCCAGGTTCTAATCAGTTTTATTTAATGTTTAGAGAAATATTCTTCTTGTTTTTCCATACTCAAAGCACCTAAAACTTCTCTTAACATAAACAAGAGCAGTGTAAGAGCCTCTCCTTTTCCCTGTCACCTCATTATTAATTCATCTGGCTTGAGAATCTCAGTTCTAATCAGGGAGATGGCTCCTGCGGCTACACTACACAATCAGCTTGGTGCCAAAATGGCCTCATGCAATCACCCTTCTCAAATCCACCGAGGACTCTTGATGAAGAAAAGCATTTGGAAGGCAACACCATACGCGGAGACCCAGTTCTCAGGGTCCAATGGCTGATGCTTGGGAGGTTCATACCCTCTGTCTTTTCACGAGCATCCAGTCTTGATCTTGAGGAAGATCAGGCCAAGCAGGAGAGGGAGACCTAGAGAGACCTCCAGAGAGGACCTGAGTAGGCAACCTAGACCAGAGCCAAGCCTGGCCACCCAAGGACTGAATGCAGTCCCCCAAAACACTTTGTTTTTCCCACCTTCCTTCCTCTGTCTCAATACATAGTCTTGTAGTGGTGGCTAACATGTAAATAATAGAAGTATTCACATAAAACTCCATAAACAGGAGGCCTGTATTCTGGACCTGTTAAAACTGGTAAGTGCTGAGGTGAAGCAGCCATATTTCCACAAGACACATGCTTCTTGTTCTCTGTCATTCTTACCCCACCAGGCTAGTTCATCCTTTAACCTGCCTACCTCCTACAGATGCCTGAATTTGTTCCCCTAAATCCAGAACTCAGGGTTGTTCACATGGGCCTTTTCTCCAAGTACCTCTAGATGGTGGTTGGCCTGGACCAAAATGCCAGAGAGGCAATCAGCCCATTAAGAGAGAAAAAGATACAAAGCAAAAGCTTCACCCAAATGGTTTTATTTCTAGAAACTGAAATAGAAGAACGATCAGGTATCATCACTCCTTCATTCAATACGTATTTACTGAGCACCCACCACATGCTTGGTACAGTTTGAGGAGCTAGAGATGCAATAGTAACAGGAATACATCCCTGTCCTTACCAAGCTTCCCTTCTCTTGTGGGACAGGCAATAACTAGAAAAATAAATATGTATCCCATTCGGCAAAAGTGCTGAGGGACTAAATATACAAAAGGCTGATGGCCAGGTTATATATAAAAATAGAATTCTGACCTGCAACCTGCAGCCACCTGCCCAGGAAACCAACCCAGGAAGCCACCCTTCTGTAAGTCAGACTTGTACGAAGTCAGACCCCAATCTCTAGCGATAGTCCAGGAATCCAAACAATAACCCTTGTAACAATCGGCCAAGACTTGATTAATAACTGGCAGCTTCCCTAACTTTTACCCTTGCTCCCAAATTAGGACCAACCAGGGAGAACCAAAAATCTACCCCTGACCAATCACATAGAAGGCCCTACTTCTAGTTAGCCAATCTACAATAAGCCCTAGGACAATAAGCCTCCAGTGAGACCCTTTTTCCACTATGATGCTTCCCACTCCTATGCCTGCCTTTGAGTCTCTGCCAAATGCAAAGGATGGTGGCTGACTTTCTTACTATAGAAAGCTCTAAATAAGTAGCCTTTTCTTGGTCTCATTTGGGTGGTCTTAGATTATTTCCACAGGGCTTTGCAGTAAAAAAAAAAAAAAAAAAAAAAAAAGCAAAGGGACAGAGTAATGAGCAGATGGGGAGGTTAGAAAGGAGGGAACACCAGAGCCAAGTCCTAAGAACACAGAAAGAGGGAATGAGGGAGCCATATAACCCTGGTGGAAAAACTTTCCAAGCAGAAGAAACAGCAACACAATGACAGTGGAGAAAAAAGACTGGAATGTTCCCAAATCATCAAGCAGAATAAAGGAGAAAAAGACAGCTAGGAAAACAAATCAGCCAGGTAGCTGCCAGCCAGATGCCCAGCTACATGGGGCTCGTTGGTCATGGACCGGTCTCTGGCTTGCCTACTCTGTGGAAAAGAAAGGCTTTCTGAGGTTCTAGGCAGGACAGTAACATGCCCAAGATACACACTCAGCCTGCTGCATGGAGAATAGAGGGCAAGGATAGAGGCAGAAGAGTGGTTACAAGGCAATTACAATGGTCCACGTGAGAGATGACGGCCACCAGGCCTAGTGGGGAGGAAAGGAGGTGGCAAGAGGTCACCAGATTTGGGATATAAATATTGCTGGGGTGTTGAATGTGAGGCAATAAGGAAAGTAAGGAATCACAGATGGCTCTTATTCCATGCTCCTCCTATTTTCCAGTCCAAATTATTAACTCCTCCTGCCTCTACACCCCAACTCCTACCACCCCTCTCTCCAAAGCCACTTGCCTAGTAGCAGTACAAATAGATATACACTCATGTAGCTGACAGTGCCCAAGCATGTGACTCATGAGCTGCTGAAAAGAAAACAACAGGAGCCGTAGCAGCCAAGCCAGGATGGTCTTTGTGAGGGAATTTGGAGGGCCCCTTATCTAAAATGCTCCACCCAAGTCAGGAAACCTCCAAGTCTCCCAAAGTACTTTCCTTCTGAGAACCCAAAGCTCTTCTCTCGGTTTCTCAGTCAGCTTCACTACCCTTACCTTCTGACCAATGTTGTTGGTGCTCAACCCTCCACTCCTCTCATCATGTCTGTACAAGCCAGCTTGATTTCCAGCCATCTTTCCAGACTAGAGGAGCCTAGGAATGAAAGCCTTCCTGCAGCCCCCACCCACACCCACCCCACAACCCACCCCAATGTCTAGTAGTCATGCAGTGTACACACTCCAGCTTTCTCACCCCTTAGCCGGGGTAGTTTTGAGGTATGTGCTGTATATCATTTTCCAAAGTGGCCCACTGTGGTGGGTAGCCTGAATGAGGAATAAGATCAGATCACACTAACTATATCACATACACCTTTGTTATAAATGCTATGCTTGAGTTTACACACTAGGTATGTGTACCTAGGGGTAAGTTCATAATTAACTACTCCCTTTACCCTTTCCATAAAGCCAGGGTTTTGTTAGAGAACCATGCCACATCCAGGTTGAGCCCCACCTGATCCTCCTTCAAAATCATCAACATGCAGTATTGAGACACAAGGAGAGGGGCTGTGAGTG
This sequence comes from Leopardus geoffroyi, assembly GCF_018350155.1. Taxonomy (NCBI): domain Eukaryota; kingdom Metazoa; phylum Chordata; class Mammalia; order Carnivora; family Felidae; genus Leopardus; species Leopardus geoffroyi. The sequence continues at coordinate 128,154,505 of NC_059328.1, read as the reverse complement.
AAAGTGAGCAAGTTGAGTCTCCACTGATGGAGCCCTAACAATGCCAAGGGTCTCAGGCAGGCTACCAGCACATGTGCATGCTACCCTTCTGTGCCGCTCAAATCACCTTCCAGTTCTGTTGTATCTACCTAATATTTAAACATCAAATTGTGGCATAAGTGTCTTTCTCTACCTCTAGCAGAGAACCCCAAAGATTGAGGACCTTTCCTTTTTTTTTTTTTTTTTTTTTAACCATTTTTCACATTCATCATTTAAGATCAGAAGTTTTTAAACTTCTTTAGCAGCATGTAGGGGCTGCATAGTGGCCTCCAAAGAGGTATGTCCAGTCCACATCCTAATCCACAGAACGCATGAATGTGACCTTATTTGGAAAGAAACTTTACTAAAGAGTCCTTTCAGCTATTATTAAGTTAATTAATTATGTTAAACTGATCTTTTATTAATGTAAAGATTTTGAAATCAAGAGACTATCCTGGATTATCCCTATAAGCCCTAAATGTCATCTCAAGTGTCCTTATAAAGAGAGGCAGAAAGAGACTGGAAACACATTCACAGATAATGTGGTGAGAAGATGAAGCAGAGAAAGGTGCTGCCACAAGCCAAGGAATGCCAAAGGCAACCAGAAATCAGGGAAGACCAGGAACACATAGGGGCTAAGGGAAGGCTGCCCCAAAATGTGCCACTCAGGGATACTGATTATTGTTTTTAAAAAGCTCCTTGAGAAACAGCCAGTGCAAGGACACCCAGCCCTTCCTCTGTCTCCCTGAAAGCAGGAAGCAAATCTCCCATATGAAAAATATCCTCCCTATACCAAAGTAAAAAGACATCTTATCACCAGAGAGAACTTTAAAGCCACGAAAGCTATAAAAACAAACCTTGTCACTTTTTACTGATCTTCTACCTCAGTCCAAATTCCACATAGAATTCCTTACTAATTAAAGGGGCACCTGGGTAGCTCAGTCAGTTAAGGGTCCGATTCTTGATTTCTGCTCAGGTGATGATCTCACAGTTCATAGGAACGAGCCCCGCATCGGGCTCCACACAGACAGCATGAGGCCTGCTTGAGATATTCTCTCTCTCTCTCTCTCTCTCTCTCTCTCTCTCTCTCTCTCTCTCTCTCTCTCTCTCCCCCCCCCCCCAGTCTCTCTCAAAATAAATAAACATTTTTTTTTTAAAAAACTCCTTACTGGGATGCCTGAATGGCTCAGTCAGATAAGCACCTGACTTCAGCTCAGGTCATGATCTTGCAGGTCATGAGTTTGAGCCCCACATTGGACTCCATGCTGACAGCTCAGAGCCTGGAGCCTGCTTTGGATTCTGTGTCTCCTTCTCTCTCTGCTCCTCCCCAACTTGTCCTCTGTCTCTGTCTCTCAAAAATGAATAAACGTTAAAAAAAATTTTTTGGAGGAAAAGGGAGGAGCCATGATGGCAGAACAGCATGGAAGTTTTTTGTGTGTCTTGGGTCCATGAAATACAGCCAGACCAACACTAAACCATCCTGTACACCTAGAAAACGGATCTAAGGATTAACACAACAATCTGGACAACCTGAACCACAGAATTTAGCAGGTACGCAGCATGGAGAAGTGAACTTGGGGAGGGAGAAGCCGCAGAGAGCAGGGAGGTGCTTTTGCGTGTAGAGAGAGGACGGAGACGGCGGTGGGGTGGGGGTGGGGGAGACAGGAAAAGCACCCGCCAAAAGCAGCTGGAGAGAAAGTGGGAAAGTGGAAACAGCCACAGGGACTGAACTAAAAAGGGAGAAAGGAAAAAGGAGAGGATTTAAATTCCATTAAGACTCTATAAATGGGGGAGGGGGGTGCAGAGTCTGAAACTCTGCAGCTTGATACCTGGCAGTGCTCTGGTGAGAAGGGCGAATCCCCAGGAGCAGAGTGAAGTCCAGAGGTTTTTGGGCCACATGTGGAGAGTTGGATCCCCTGCTGGGAGGACACCTGGTAGAAGCTGTGTGACTCCCCCCAAAGGCAAAGGCCCCAGTGGACCTGGGAGAACAACCACATTCACCCGTGCTGGAACAAGGTCACTGGGGGTGAAGCATGGTGCCAGATGTGTGTTGTGATTTGCCATAATCCCTGAAGTGCTGGTGCTACACGATTACATGAACTTTCTCTGGGGCAGGCTGGCACCTGGCCACAGTCTCTGGGCATCAGCAGCAGCACGGTCCTGTGAACATTCCTGGTGCAGCAGGCACCTGGCCATTGCTCGGTGAGACCCTCCCACAGAGGGGCAGAATGGGTCAAAGCCGCAGTCCCTCAGAAATAAGGGACTCAGAAAAACACCCACATCTGAGATAAAACTCAGGAAGGAGGTTCATTCTGGGACTTGGTCACAGACAGTGTAAAAGTGGGGACGGAAGCTGAAGACGAAGGACAGATGCGCAATTGCTGATCGAGGAGAACAGAATTCCGATAGTAGAGACTGGGTATCTGGGTGACGCCATTTTCACCGCTCCTGTGCATGTGTATATGCACCTACAAGCCCCACATCAATCCACCCCAGAAAGCTAAGCAGCACCATCTAGTAGAGAACGAGCCGTTACACTAAGCCCCGCCCAACTGGGCCAACCTCGGTCTTCAGGAACACAAGTCTGTCCACCTGCTTAGTTTATGGACTATAAAGTGCTTCACAGTTTGACTTCTGGGGGAAAATGAAGTAATTTCAGTTGTATTTAAGTCTGTTCACCAGTCCATCTATTCAATTTTCTTTCTTTTTTTTTTCTTTTTTCTCTTTTACTTTTCTTTTTCTTGAATACAGAAAGAGAAAAACTTTTTTATTTTCAATTTTTATTAAAAATATTTCTTTATTTTTTTTCTACTATATTTTTTACTTTTGTGTAATTTTTTTCAAATTCTATCTTACTTCCATTGTTTCATTTTATTCTATTTCAGTGTATTCATTTTTTCAAATTTTGAAATGATTTCCTTTTTTTTCTTCTTTCTTTCCCCATTTTTCTCTACTATCAAGCCCCTTTCAACACCCAGACCAAAACACACCTAGGATCTAGCATCATTTATTCGATTTTGGGGGGGGGGGTGTTTGCTTTTTATTTTTTGATTTTAGTACTTTTTAATTTTTTTTAATTTTAATTTTTTTTACCTCATTAATTCCTTTTCTCCCTTAAAAATGACAAAATGAAGGAATTCACCCCAAAAGAAAGAGCAGAAAGAAATGACAGCCAGAGACTTAACCAACACAGATACAAGAAATGTCTGAACCAGAATTTAGAATCATGATAATAAGAATACTAGCTGGAGTCGAAAATAGATTAGAATCCCTTTCTGCAGAGATAAAAGAAGTAAAAGCTAGTCAGGATGAAATAAAAAATGCTGTAACTGAGCTGCAATCTCATATGGATGCCACAGCGGCAAGGATGGATGAGGCAGAACAGAGAATTAGCGATATAGAGGACAAACTTATGGAGGATAATGATGCAGAAAAAAAGAGGGAGATTAAGACAAAAGAGCATGATTTAAGAATTAGAGAAATCAGTGACTCATTAAAAAGGAACAACATCAGAATCATAGGGGTCCCAGAAGAGGAAGAGAGAGAAATAGGGGTAGAAGGGTTATGTGAGGAAATCATAGCAGAAAACTTTCCTAACCTGGGGAAAGACACAGACATCAAAATCCAAGAAGCACAGAGGACTCTCATTAGATTCAACAAAAACCAACCATAAACAAGGCATATCATAGTCAAATTCACAAAATATTCAGGCAAGGAAAGAATCATGAAAGCAGCAAGGGCAAAAAAAATCCTTAACCTACAAGGGAAGACAGATTAGGTTTGCAGCAGACCTAGCCACAGAAACTTGGCAGGCCAGAAAGGAGTGGCAGGATATATTCAATGTGCTGAATCAGAAAAATATACAGCCAAGAATTCTTTAACCAGCAAGGCTATCATTCTAAATAGAAGGAGAGAGAAAAACTTTCCCAAACAAAAATTAAAGGAGGTTGTGACCACTAAACCAGCCCTGCAAGAAATTTTAAGGGGGACTCTCTGAGGGAAGAAAAGATGAAAATAAAAAAAACAATAAATAAAGACCAAAAGCAATAAAGACTAGAAAGGACCAGAGAACACCACCAGAAACTCCAACTCTACAAGCAACATAATGTCAATAAATTCCTATCTTTCAGTACTCACTCTAAACATCAATGGACTAAATGCTCCAATCAAAAGACACAGGGTAACAGAATGGATAAGAAAACCAGATCCATCTATATGCTGTTTATAAGAGACCACTTTAGACCTAAAGACACCTTCAGATTGAAAGTAAGGGGATGGAGAACCATCTATCATGCTAACAGTCAACAAAAGAAAACCAGAGTAGCCATTCTTATATCAGACAATCTAGACTTTAAAATAAAGACTATAACAAGAGATGAAGAAGGGCATTATACCATAATTGAAGGGTCTATCCACCAAGAAGACCTAACAATTGTAAATATTTATGCACCAAATACATAAATCAATTAATCACAAACAAAAAGAAACTCATTGACAGTAATACCATAGTAGTAGGGAACTTAAACACCCCACTTACAACAGTGGACAGATCATCTAATCAAAAAATCAACAAGGAAACAATGGCTTTGAATGACACACTGGACCAGATGGACTTAACAAATATATTCAGAACATTTCATCCTAAAGCAGTGGAATATACATTCGTCTCCAGTGCACATGGAACGTTCTGCAGAATAGACCACATACTGGGACACAAATCAGCCCTCAACAAATATAAAAGGATCGAGATCAAACTGTGTGTATTTTCAGACCACAATGCTATGAAACTCGAAATCAACCACAAGAAAAAACTTGGAAAGGTAACAAATACTTGGAGACTAAAGAACAACCTACTAAAAAATGAATGGGTTAACCAAGAAGTTAAAGAGGAACTTAAATCGTTTATGGAAGCCAATGAAAATGATAACACCACAGCCCTAAACCTCTGGGATGCAGGAAAGCCGGTCATAAGAGGAAAATATATAGCAATCCAGGCCTTCCTAATGAAGGAAGAAAGATCTCAGATACACAACCTAACCTTACACCTTAAAGAGCTGGAAAAAGAACAGCAAATGAACTCAAAACCAGCAGAAGACAGGAAATAACAAAGATTAGAGCAGAAATTAATACTATCGAAACCAAAAAAAAAAAACAAAAACAAAAAAAAAAAAAAACAGTAGAACAGATCAATGAAACCAGAAGCTGGTTCTTTAAAAGGATTAACAAAATTAATAAACCACTAGCCAGTTTGATCAAAAAGAAAAAGGAAAGGACCCAAATAAATAAAATCAAGAATGAAAAAGGAGAGATCACAACCAACACAGCAGAAATGAAGACAATAATAAGAGAATATTATGAACAGTTATATACCAATAAAATGGGCAATCTGGAAGAAATGGACAAATTCCTAGAAACATATGAACTACCAAAGCTGAAACAGGAAGAAATAGAAAATTTGAACAGATCCATAACCAGTAAAGAAATTGAATTAGGAATCAAAAATCTCCCAAAAAACAAGATCCCAGGGCCAGATGGCTTTCCAGGGGAATTCTACCAAACATTATAGGAAGAGTTAACACCTATTCTCTTGAAGGTGTTCCAAAAAATATAAATGGAAGAAAAACTTCCAAACTCTTCCTATGAAGCAAGCATTACCTTCATTCCAAAGCCTGACAGAGACCCCACTAAAAAGGAGAACTACAGACCAATTTCCCTGATGAACATGGATGCAAAAATCCTCAACAAGATATTAGCCAACCAGATTCAATATACATTAAAAAAAATTATTCACCACGACCAAGTGGGATTTATACCTGGGATGCAGGGCTGGTTCAAAATCCACAGAACAATCAATGTGATTCATCACATCAGTAAGAGAAAGGACAAGAACTATATGATCCTCTCAATAGATGCAGAGAAAGCATTTGACAAAATACAGCATCCTTTCTTGATAAAAACCCTCAAGAAAATAGTGATAGAATGATCATACCTCAAGATCATAAAAGCCATATACAAAAGACCCAACGCTAATATCAACCTGAATGGGGAAAAACTGAGAGCCTTCCCTCTAAGGTCAGGAACAAGACAGGGATGTCCACTCTAGCCACTGTTATTCAACATAGTATTGGAAGTCAGCCTCTGCAATCAGACAACACAAAGAAATAAAAGGCATCCAAATTGGCCAGGAAGAGGTTAAACTTTCACTCTTCACAGATGACATGATACTCTATATGGAAAACCCAAAAGATTCCACCAAAAAACTGCTAGAACTGATTCATGAGTTCAGCAAAGTTGCAGGATATGAAATCAATGCACAGAAATCGGTTGCATTCCTATACACCAACAATGAAGCAACAGAAAGAGAAATCAAGGAATCAATCCCATTTACAATTGCACCAAACACCATAAAATACCTACGAATAAATATAACCAAAGAGGTGAAAAATCTATACACTGAGAACTATAGAAAGCTTATGAAGGAAATTGAAGAAGACACAAAAAAAATGGAAAAATATTCCATGCTCCTGGATAGGAAGAACAAATATTGTTAAAATGTCAATACTACCCAAAGCAACCTACATATTCAATGCAATCCCTATAAAAATAACACCAGCATTCTTCACAGAGCTAGAACAAATAATCATAAAACTTGTATGGAACCAGAAAAGACCCCGAATAGCCAAAGCAATCTTGAAAAAGAAAACCAAAGCAGGAGGCATCACAATCCCAGATTTCAAGCTGTATTGCAAAGCTGTAATCATCAAGGCAGTATGGTACTGGCACAAGAACAGACACTCAGATCAATGGAACAGAATAGAGAACCGAGAAATGGACCCACAAACATATGGGCAACTAATCTTTGACAAAGCAGGAAAGAATATCCAATGGAATAAACACAGTTTCTTCAGCACTGGGAACTGGACACGGGGAAAACTGGACAGCAACATGCAGAAGAATGAACCTGGACCACTTTCTTACACCATACACAAAAATAAACTCAAAATGGATGAAAGACTTAAATGTAAGACAGGAAGCCATCAAGGAGAAAGCAGGCAAAAACCTCTCTGACCTTGGCCACAGCAACTTCTTACTCAACACATCTCCAGAGGCAAGGAAAACAAAAGCAAAAATGAACAATTAGGACCTCATCAAAATAAAAATCTTCTGCACAGCGAAGGAAACAATCAACAAAACTAAAAGGCAACCAACGGAATGGGAGAAGATATTTGCAAACGACATATCAGATAAAGGGTTAGTATCAAAAATCTATAAAGAATTTATCAAACTCGACACCCAAAAAACAAATAATCCAGTGAAGAAATGGGCAAAAGACATGAATAGACACTTCTCCATAGAAGACATCCAGATGGCCAACCAACACATGAAAAAATGCTCAACATCACTCATCATCAGGGAAATACAAATCAAAACCACAATGAGATACCACCTTACACCTGTCAGAATGGCTCACATTAACAACTCCGGCAACAACAGATGTTGGCAAGGATGTGAAGAAAGAGGATCTCTTTTGCACTGCTGGTGGGAATGCAAAGCAAGCTGGTGCAGCCACTCTGGAAAACATGGAGTATGGAGGTTCCTCAAAAAATCAGAACTACCCTACAACCCAGCAATTGCACTACTGGTATTTATCCAAGGGATACAGGGGTGCTGTTTCGAAGGGACACATGCACTCCAATGTTTATAGCAGCACTATCAACAATAGCCAAAGTATGGAAAAAGCCCAAATGTCCATCGATGGATGAATGGATAAAGAAGATGTGGTAGGGGCACCTGGGTGGCTCAGTCGGTTAAGCATCCGACTTCGGCTCAGGTCATGATCTCACGGTCCGTGAGTTCAAGCCCCACGTCGGGCTCTGTGCTGACAGCTCAGAGCCTGGAGCCTGCTTCAGATTCTGTGTCTCCCTCTCTCTCTCTGACCCTCCTACATCCATGCTCTGTCTCTCTCTGTCTCAAAAAATAAACATTAAAAAAAAATTTTTTTTTAAAGATGTGGTATATGTATACAATGGAGTATTACTCAGCAATCAAAAAGAATGAAGTCTTGCCATTTGCAACTACGTGGATGGAACTAGAGGGTATTATGCTAAGCGAAATTAGACAAAGACAAATATCATATGACTTCACTCATATGAGGACTTGAAGAGACAAAACAGATAAACATAAGGGAAGGGAAACAAAAATAATACAAAAACAGGGAGGGGGGCAAGACAGAAGAGACTCTTAAATATGGAGCACAAACAGAGGGTTACGGGAGGGGTTGTGGGGGGGGGTGGGCTAAATGGGTAAGGGGCATTAAGGAATCCACTCCTGAAATCATTGTTGCACTATATGCTAATTTGGATGTAAATTTAGAAAAGAAAGAAAGAAAGAAAGAAAGAAAGAAAGAAAGAAAGAAAGAAAGAAAGAAAGAAAGAAAGAAAGAAAGAAAGGAAAAAGAAAAAAAAAGGACAAAAAAATCATTTTTAATTCCTTACTAATTAAAGCTCCCAAGCATGTTTTCCTTATCTGGTCAATCTCTCACAAATGTATTGACTCTTTGTCTAAAATATATAAAAGCCACCTGCTTTGGTCATTTCTTTAGGTCTTGATTTCATTATTGGACCTCCATGTACACATAATAAACTGTGGTTTTTTTCTCCTGTTAACTTGTTTCATACAAATTTAATCCTTAGTCCAGCTGGAAGAACTTAAAGGGTAGGGGAAGAATTCTGCCTCCCCTTGAAATGGATTCTCCCCCAAAACCTCTGGAGAAAGTGTGGTGCCATGGACACCCTGATTTCAAGCTTCTGGTCTCCAGACTGTAAGAAAATTAATTTCTATTCTTTGAATCCACCAAGTTCGGTACAATTTTACAGCAGCCACATGAAACTAATATAGCAGACACATTCTTTCAAATGAAACCCTACATGGCCCCCCACTGTGTCAAAAAGATCAAAGGAGAACATTTGCTGCCAAGAGGGGAGTGGCGGCCTCCCATCACAGGTCATTTTTCCCCTGCCACTTTCGCACCGACCCAGGACACTGACAGCACACTCCCCTTGGCCTGGAAGCACCAAGGCAGCTCAGACAAACAGAATTTAAAAAACACTCCTCAAAACATTCATCCAATCAGCATCCTACTGCTTTAACTCCCTGGATAGGTATCCCATCCCATAGGTCTGCCTCTCCTCTCCTTGCTTTTTCATTTAACCATCCTTTCCTTGCATGAGTGTTCTTTGGAAAAGGCGACAAAAACAGGCATGTGAGTTGAGCAACTGGCTCAATTTCTGAGCCACAGCCTCCAGAGCATTCTCCTGTTAACAACAGTTCATTCTGACTCTCTTGTCCCTTGTTTTATTATTTTTTAATATAATTTATTGTCAAATTGGCTAACATACAGTGTGCAAAGTATGCTCTTGGTTTTTGGGGTAGATTCCCATGGTTCATTGCTTCCATACAACACCCAGTGCTCATCCCAACGAGTGCCCTTCTCAATACCCATCACCTACTTTCCCCTCTCCCCCTGACCCCCCATCAACCCCAGTTTGTTCTCTGTATTTAAGAGTCTCTTATGGTTTGCCTCCCTCTCTCTCTGTTTGTAACTATTTTTTCCCCTTCCCTTTCCCCATGGTCTTCTGTTAAGTTTCTCAAGATCCACATATGAGTGAAAACATGTATCTGTCTTTCCTGTCCCTTGTTTTAAACTTGTAGTTGGTGTCTTTATCTCTTCCTCAGCCTCCAGTTTTGATTCGACATCCACCCCCAAGGTGTGTCTTTAGCCTGTTCCAGAACCTTCCTTTTGGTTTCATTTGATGTTTTTAAAACTCAGACCCCTGATTGTGATCCTGGAGCACACTTTTGTTTTGTGCACCCTCGAAAGCTCTCCTGTGCATAATAAGCTACCTGCTCCAGACCATACATTACTTCCCCGCAAAGTCAGCAGGTGATTCCTGCCATCCCTTCTAGGCTTTCTGAAGCCAGTAGAATTATTCCTTCAAGTGCCATCCTGAGCTCATTCTATATTTTAATGCCATTCACACGCTGTGATTAATACCCAAGATGCAGAGGTAAAACCCCTTGCCTTATAAAAATTCTGTGAGTAGGGCACAGAAGTAGTACCAACAACCAAAATGCCTCTGATTCACACATGTTTTATATTATCTCTGTCATCAATGGCAGAGCCCTCTCAGGATTCAAGCAAAACCTGGGGATAAGTAGAGATGGGGGGGGGGGAGAGACGTGAGGAGGAAAACTAGAAATTCATGTCAAATAACCAACTTTGAAGTGCAACTAGTGTGCACCCTCAGTCATAATTTGAAAACCACCTGTACATTCTTCTCTGCATTTTTATCAGTCACTTTCACATGGCATTGACCCAGCAGCTGCCCATGCATCCTCTCCCACCTTCTCACAAAATATAGAGGTGCCTCAACTTTCATGTTTGACTTGAAAACAGTTCATACCTCCCCACACACTGTATATTATCACTCCAAAGCCCCTTTTGTATCCCAAATTCTGACTGCATTCAACAGCTTTGGACCAATCAGTTCAAGCTATCATATAGTAGTGTTACCCGAGAGTGAATTATTCTGTTTGAGTCCAGAAATGTGCAATTATCTACGTGTTTACTTTATTTTGTTATGTTATTTCATAAAATGAGAGGGAAAAAAAGGTGAAAGTGCTGATACAAGTGATAAGAGGTATGAGCCATGCAAATATAATATAATTGAGAAAAAGATGAAAATGATTCAGCAGCCTAAAGGCAATCTTTCACCTTAATCAGATTCTCATTGGGCTCAGGCAGGTCAGTTGTGTGTTCAATTAATTGTGAAGGAAAAGAACACAATTAAAGAACATGTACCAAATATTGGCAATAAATCATAAACGATTGTGTTCAAAAGCTGAGGTATAAATAGGAATCTTAAGCCTTTTTTAGCTCTCTGGGAATGGAACTCTTACCTCCTTTATATCAAATAAGTCTATCATCTGGCTTTCCCACATTGAAGTTTTGTATAAATTTTCAATATATTATGCATAAAAGGAGAGAACTGCCTGTACTTATAACCAAAAAGAGACAAAAATACTAAAGTCTTAAATGATTTCAACAAAATATCAGTATCTGAAAAGAACTTACTTGTACCATAAAGTAAAGCTGAACTAAGAAACCTAACAATGGACTTCTCCCCAAGACAGAGACCACCTGAACAAAAATAGAATGACAAAGACCATGAAGACAAAACTCTCTACATATGAAACAACCTATGCACCAGGCTATTGTGGTTGTGGCATTTGTAAAAGTCAAAGACTGGAAACCCAAATGTCTTCCAGTAGGGAGCTAGCTGAACAGCCCATAACATGCAATAGAAAACCATGGAGCCATATAGCAAAGTCAACATCTCCATGAACTAAAATGGAGGGACTTCTAGAAAATATTACTAAGTTACAAAATCAAAGTGCAAAATATTATATAGTTTGACACCTTATATATAAGAAATACAGAAGGATGAGCAGATATACAGGTAATTTTCTTATTTTTCAAATTACATAAAAATTAGCTAACAGTTGTCTATACAGGGTGGTGTTAATAAGTTAGAGAACACAGGAACTTCTCAAACTATACTTTTGTATATATTTTTTTACTTCTGAAGTATGTAAGTATTCTACATATTTAAAATTATATTAAATCAAAAATAAGCCTTGTACACAATCAGAAACAAATTAACTCACCTGCACATAAAAATGGTAACCACACAGAGAAAATCAGTATTCAAAATTTCTTTGAGCACAAAACTATGACTACACCTCTTTATGGTGTACATTCTAAAGGTAAAGAATAGCAACGAAATACTAAACTTACTCAGTGGACTTACTATGAATATTAACATTAGAATTCTAAATTTTAAACTATTTTACAGTTTCTATTTTAAGTGGGGAGATTTTCATCTAAGAATTTTATACCCAGCCAAGTTGTCTCTCAAATACAAAGGTAAAATATACTACCACATATTCTTCTGTGGAAAAAGTAATCACTAAGCAATATGTTCCAAGAACCAAGAGAAGAATCACATTTAAGAGATCAAAAATGTATCCATTGTGGTATAAAATAATTGACTCATTTTGGACCTCAAATAAGAATGTCTTTTGGGTTTTATGATACAGATGGATTCCGTATCTCAAGACATAAGTTGGCCATGAAATGCTACCATTGGCTGCTTTCTCTATCTTACCAACACCAGAAAGTATGCTTCTTGAGTCCTAGTCTTTATCCCAGAGTTTGGATAAACACTTTTGCCATATTTCATTACTTCTTAAAATAACCTATAATATCCTGTTCCAGCACTTGCTCCAATAATAGATGTACTATTTACATGGTTAAGATGCTGTGCTGGGAGAATCACTAACCTAAAGTATTTTTTCTTCTTCCATAAAAGTGTAGCTGTATAGTGTAATGTAATAACCACTTGCATGGCCAAAGAACTCAAATAATGATTTTCTGCAACTTTAAAACTCATATTGAATGACCTCAGCCTCAGAGTTTTGTTTTGTTGTTAAAAACTAAATAAAAAAAACTAGTCTATAGCAGATATTATCTTCTTCAATCCCTCTCTTTATCATCTTCCACCTAACAGTTACAAATGTCCCTGCATTTACTATATTTTAAACTATGAAACAAATACAATTTTAAATGCATACAATAAAATAGAGCAATAGCATTTATCTCCAGATGGTAAAATTCTGTGTAATTATTTTTTTCTTCATACTTTTATATTTTTCAAGTTTTATGCAAAGCATATATACCACTTTCATATACACAAAAGTAGATGTTTAAATCAGTACAATTTTTATATATAACATGGTCATAATTATGTTTTAATATACATATCAAATATCAAAAAAGAAACCAACATTGTCACTTTTTCTGATAAGACTATGACTAATTGTTTTCTCCTCTCAACTTTTCTGTATTTTCCAAGTTTTCTATGATGAATTTATATTATTTTTATAATGCTTACGGGATGTTTTTGAGGTTGTTTTGGTGGTGAGTGAAACAACAAGTCAAAATCACTACTCAGTTGGAAATCACTAGGCTAATTGTTCATAATTTGAAACGATGATAGAGGATAAGCAAGGAAGAGACATTTAAGACATATTTATATTCAGGCTTCCACATCTTAGCTTCCATGTCTACTCCAGCCATTGCACAACAGCAAATGTATGTCTTTATCAGACTGATCTCACTCATGTTCCCAGTCCTCAGTTCTATACCACTGTGAGCGACAGCAGGAGGGAGGTGGACCTTTCCCTCCCCAGATTTTGCACTGTGCCATGAAACCAACACAGCCCAACCACCACATTAATGTTCTTTCCACCCCATATGTGAATTGGAAAGCCGTGTGTTTATTTGCAAAGAAAGACATGGTTGCCTTGTAAAGCCCAGATTTAAGTGCCCTAAACAGATTTTGGTTTACAGGACTCTTTCAAACTACATTACTTTTCCTCTAATAAAGTGTTCCTCCTTGCTGCCATAGTAGAGAGAAACATTTTATGGCTTGCCTTTAAAAATGATATGGCAAAAGGCTGATAGCACAATAAGAAATTTGATTCCTCTGATGGAAAAACCAGCTCTAGCAGACATTACTCTGTAGCAACTAATAGCCTCTAAGTACAAATATCTCTGTCTTTTTTTTTTTAAACATCCCAGCGTAAATGCCTGCTGTACATTTTGTAAAAAAAAAAAAAATTGACAAGTTTTCTTTTGCTATTGTGTTAGCCTGTGTGACCTAAAAGGAAAAGAAGTGGCTGATCTACCAGGGGCTTCAGAACTATTTTTAATAATACGTGTTGCCTCTGCACTACAAGATGACAAGGAACATGCAGGGGTGTGTGCTATTACAAGTCCTCACCCCTCGAGTGTTGATACTAGCATTGCACTCATAATCATTCCTCTTCAAGCTTCACTATGGGCAGAATGATATTTTATTTTTTGCTTTATTTTTCCTAATGCCCTTCACTATGGTAGGCAATATTTCTTTGGCCCCTCTGGGGCAGTTTGGACCAATTTTTTCAGGAAATGGGCCCATGCTGCTTTATTCATGCCACTGTTGGGCTGTCATTTTATCTATCTGTGCCCCCACTCCATACTCCAGATGAGATGGACAGCTTTTCCCACAGTGGCAAAAAACCGGACTTTGGAGCCAGCCACAGTTTTGATTCTAATCCCAGCTTAGCCCCTTACTGGGTTGACGAGTTACAGTGAACAACTCATTCTAAGATGCAACTTGATTACTTAAAAGATGGATAAATAGCACTCACATCGCAAAATTGCTGCAACAAAAAGAGATACTGTGGGGAAGGTTCCAGCCAATAGCAGACCTCGTGAAAAGGCTGCTGTTATTCTAATCAGTCACATCATTAAGACCTGTCCTAGCTGACCCACCCACCCCACCTCCTCCCCCCCCACCCCCCCCACCCCCGCCAACTTCCTGCCTTGTAAGATATCACTAGGACTTTTCTGATCACCTTGTTATTCCGTTGCTTAACGAGTTTAGTGTTGTTCTGAGCTCTACATATTTCCCTGCATTCTTTCTCTTCTTTATCACCCAAGACTATTAAATACCTTCAGTCTGAGCACCAGTCCCTCTGGGTCCCCACCATTAAACCTTCCTCCAGCAAAATCTAGAGTTACGTCTCCCTCTTTTGTTTCCTCTATTGACCTAGTATCTATTCAGCAAACACAACTGAGTTCAAGGACTTGTTGTCCAAACACATGGACAAAGTGAAGCATCCATTGCCCAGAGCTTATAGTCTACAAGAGAGATAGGATGTGCACATCCATAACTATACTAGAAGTGGGCTGAACTTTTCATAAGAGATTTTATTTTGTGAAATCAAACAGTAACAAGGTAGTACAACCCCGTGTGACTTAGATAAAGCCTGAAGCTATGCTAATGTAGATGTCTGAGAGCCTTCTTCTATTTCCAAGTTGCAAATAAGAGAAGATAAAAAGATGAGTGCTGTATCATTCCATTTATATAAAATATCCAGAATTGGCAAATTCATAGTGATGGAAAGTAGATTAGAGATTAACAGGGGCTGAGGGCAAGAGAGAATGGAAGTTAGTGTTTAATGGTTACAGAGTTTCAATTTGGGATGATGAAAGAGTTTGGAGGAACAGTGGTGATGGTTGTACACACTGTAATTAACATTTTAAAATGGTTAAAACTGAAAATTTTATGTTATATATATTTTACCACAATTTTTTAAAAAAGAAAGTAAAATCAAAATACAAACCTATAGACAGTGAAGTATCTCCCTTCCCAGAACAACCCAGCCCCCCTGGACTACATACACATGGCTCATACACAAGGCTTTCATAAAAAATTTTTTAATATTTTTTAGTGTTTATTTATTTTGAAAGAGAGAGAGAGAGCATGTGTGCATGCACAAGAGCACAAGTTGGGGAGGGGCAGATAGAGAGGGAGAGAGAGAATCCCAAACAGGCTCCACACTGTCAGCTCAGAGCCTGACATGGGGCTTGACCCCCTGTACCATGAGATCATGATCTGAGCTGAAATCAAGAGACAGATGCTCAACCGACTAAGCCAACCAGGTGCCCCAAGCCTTTCATAATTGAGTCAGTTACTGGTTTCTTGAAAGCCCAATGTGTGTCAGATGCTGTACTTGGGGCTGGAGAAGAAACAGAAACCCCTCATAACTGTGCTCAGTCGAAACCCACGGCTAAAAGTGCCACCCACCTTCTTCTAGAAGCTTCTAAGAGCACCAGGTTAGAATGAACGGCCCCATTGTCTGTATCCCCAGAGCTTTCCTTGACCTACTGTCTGAACCCTCATGTCAGTTTCCCTTGTACTTCATCCTTTACATATGGGTCTCTGCCCCACCCAAAACCCCACTCCTGCTCTGGCAAACTCCTTGGAGGTCTAGAGTCTGACTTTTCAACTATGCACCCACCCCTCAATGCAGTGTGTGCACAATGGGCCCTCAAACTACGGAGAGTTCAACTGTCAGGAAAGCAATATTTTCAGAGCCTGCCAACATCCAGTAACACCCCCCCACCAACCGTCTGCTCTAATCACTTAATCCTCTCATCCCTCCTCACTGAACTGCCCCTATAAGCTGCTTCTTAACCATGAATTTAAAAAAAGAAAAACTGGCTATTTGTCCTTTGTGAATTACACTTAGCATCAGGAGTGCTGAGCTGTGCTCAGTGCTGGTCTCCTATCCCCAGCTGGTAAAAGGAGCACACCCTATGAGTGTTCAATGCACAAGTATTTTCATTCCAGATAAGGTCAATCATTACCAATCAAAAAAATGAATATGGGCAAGAGGAGAAAAGAATGAAGGGGGAATATCCAATTATACAAACAGAAAGAATATTTATAATAAATGACCAGCATTCCTAGAGAGCTGATTTCTCCTTCACTGAGCTCTAATCAAAGCACTTACACAGGCAAAGACTTTGGGAACCCTGGATATATGTTTATATTTGTATTTTAATGCACAAGCCTTTTGCGAGGACAAAACACAGGGCAGCTTCAGGCCTGTAATAATAAGAGCTACCATTTATTAGGTACTTACTACATGCCAGATACCATTAAAACTGACATCTATTAGCTTATTGAACTCCTGCAACCATCCTGAGAGGACATAAACTCTGTCACCCTGAGGACACCAGCACCCAGAGAGGGTGAGTCCCTTGTCCAAGGTCACATAGCTAGGAAGTTGAAAAGTCAGGATTAAAATAGGCTTTCTGATTCCAAAGTTAATATCTTATTCAGTACCCTGAACTGACTGCTCACCGGTCCCTAATGCCCCCTGCTTTTCCTGTCTTTGTACTTTTGCCAAAAACCCGGTCATCTCTGATTCCTGCCTTTATATTACTCCACATCCAATAAGTCATCAAGTCCTGCTGGCACTGCCTCCAAAATGCATCCTGAACCTGACCCATTTCTCTCCTCCTCCACTGTTCAAATCTGATCCATGCCACCATCATGTCTGGTCTGAACCCCAGCATGGCCTTCCAGCTGATCTATTTCCATTCTTGCCCCAGACAGCTTATTTCTCCATGTGGCAGCCTGAGTGATCTTTATAGAGAGTATTTCAGGGCCACCTGGGTGGCTCAGTTGCGGAAGCATCCAACTCTTGGTTTCATCTCAGGTCATGATCTCATGGTCATGAGATTGAGCCCTGCTTCAGGCTCTGCACTAACAGCAAAAAGCCTGCTTGGTATTTTCTCCCTCCCTCTCTCTCCCTTCCCCTGCTCATGCCCTCTCGCTCTTTCTCTCTCAAAATGAATAAACAAACATTTTTTAAAAAGAATATTTCAGATCTTATCACTCCTGGTTAAACCTCCCAAAGCTGTCTACTGACCATGGAATAAAATCCTAAGTCTGGCCATGGTCCACAAGGCATGTCCTAAGCAGGCCC
Source organism: Leopardus geoffroyi (assembly GCF_018350155.1). NCBI lineage: Eukaryota > Metazoa > Chordata > Mammalia > Carnivora > Felidae > Leopardus > Leopardus geoffroyi. The sequence continues at coordinate 128,137,042 of NC_059328.1, read as the reverse complement.
CTCTTTTTCATCTCATCTCCTCGTCCCTTCCCTCTTTCATATCCCCCAGCCCCTGCAGTCCACTGCATTCCTACCAACCAGCTTTCTCCCACATCCTCCAAGCACCCACTGCTGCTTACCTGCCTAGAGTGCTCTTCCTACAAGCCTCCTTTTAACCTCTGAGGTCATCTCACAAAATCCTTCCCATCCTTTCTAGCTAAAGTGCCACCCCATCCCATCGTTCTCTGTCCCATGCCATATTTTATTTGTTCCATACCACCTATATCTAAAATTGTATCAGTAATTAAATACTTAGTGGCTATCTCCTTGATCCCACCCCTCAACTAGAACATAAACTTCATGAAGGCAGGTACTCCAGTACTTGGCATGGTGGCAGGTCCATGCCAGATATTCTGTGAGTGCTGGTTAAATTAATATGAGTGGCTCCCTCTTTATCTCCTTCCTTCCCATCTCCACCTAACTCCTACCTGTCTCTCAAAACCAGCTGCGAGATCACTTCTTTCAAGCAATCTCAGCTGGACTCCCCACCCCCCTTCTCTGTATCATCTATTCTCTTTCATCAGAGTATTTATCAAACTTAACTGTAATTGTCTATTTCCCTCACTGGATCATGACCTCCTCAGGCTTTTATTTCTACATGCCTACTCTCCCAACACACCCTGGCTACACAACAGCAGCTCAACATATGTTTGAACAAATAGTAAGCAAACAAATCATTTTTAATTACTTTCTTAGCAAAAGTAAACTTCTTAGGGTGCTTTTAGAATAAACTACAGTGAAAAAAATTTTTAATTTAATGTGCCTAATGTCTTAAAGCTTACACTCAGAACAGTAGTCAGAATGAAGGGAGGGATATTATAATCTTAGGTAATGGTGCATGGGAAATGCTTAGTACATCCTTGCATGGATGACTGACAGGATGAGATGAGGCTTCACAGACATGGACATCGTGGGTGGCCAGCCACCACAGGATCAAACCATTTCCTTGAAACACTCACTAGGTTATGGTGTGGCCCCACAAAGACTTTCCCATGATTGACAGAGCAGACTTTTCCAAGGAGGCTGAATAGCTAAAGGCGCCCAGGCATTCTGTCATTATCTCTTGCACTCATGGATGGATAAAACAACCAAATTCTGAATCTTTGGGTCCCCTTTCCTTTAAACCCATGACAATAGTCCCGTCCCTTTTTTTTTTTTTAACTTTTCTTAATGCTTACTTATTTTCGAGAAAGAGAGTATGAGCAGGGGGGGAGAGAGAGAGAGAGAGAGAGGGAGACACATAGTCCGAAGCAGGCTCCAGGCTCTGAGCTGTCAGCTCAGAGGGGCTTGAACCTATGGACCATAAGACTGTGACCTGAGCCAAAGTCAGACGCTTAACCGATTGAGCCACCCAGGTGCCCCAACAGTCCCTTCTCTTAAGGGAAGTCTTTCTTTAGCCATGTCAATCCATCTCTCCGGCCATGGATATGCCTTGTTTCTCTGGTTTGGGGTTTGTTTTGACCGATGCCCTTGCAGATATCAGCTCTCACCAGTGTAGGACTGATTTTTCTAGCTTATCACAGGGCTGTGGGGGTACCTCACTCTTCGCCCCACACCAAGCACACTACAGTGGTCTGAAATTTTCATTTTGTCATTTATTAAATCCCAATATTCTCCAGCAAAAAAGGATTATTTCTTCTTGTTGTCTGACCTTTACCCTTTCTTGCATCCTAATTTGAGATGTTGATAGAATTTTCCACCCTTGGGGGCATCTAGGTGGCTCAGTTGGATAAGCGCCTGACTTTTGATTTTGGCTTAGGTCATAATCTCACAGTCATGAGATTGAGCCCCATATTGGGTTCTATGCTAACAGTGCAGAGCCTGCTTGGGATTCTCTCTCTCCCTCTCCCTCTGCCCCTCCCCCACTCATCTTCACTCTCTCATTCTCTCTCTAAATAAATAAATAAATAAACTTAAAAAAAAATTTTTCCCCCTTGATCAACTGTGATTTCATTGTGTGTCCAATGGCATGCAGCAAATAATCCTTGTCTCTAGGATTGTACTGATTCTCTCCCTAAATTGCATCCCCACATGGAACTGCCTTATTTCTCTGAGTTGAGTCTATTTAGTCAATATGGGGTTGAAGAGGCTGGAAGGCTGGGATTTATGGATGTTCCTACCTACAATTCAGTAGTAAATTCCTCTAACACATTTATTAGACACTGCAAAGTTGAATTCCATTTTGCCGACCCTTCTTACTTCAGATGTTGACAAAACAACTTCTTTCTTAGCTGACACTGAACTCCATTATGTCTTACTTTTGTGCATTCAAAACACGGATGGCTGGAGGTTTTCTAGTTTTGTTTTTTTGTTTGATTATTTTTGGTCAACTTTATAGGTTTTATTATTTGCTTCATGTTTAAAGAGAGCATTGGAAAAATTGTCTTATCACTGATGGCTTTTTACAATCTTAGCCCTTTTTGCTAAAAACAAGATTCTAATTTCAGACCACCCCAATGCAGTCACTTAAAAATCACTCCTTACATAATTCTGTCTCCAAACATGAGCTCATATTTATCCTTGTCAAAATCCCCTTCTCTTCTATAAAGAAAATCAAACCACCCTGAATCTTCCTAAGTGGAAGACTCAAGAACCTCACCACAAAACCGGTAACAAGAGGGCAGAACTAAGGATGAGGTAGTCCTTAACTGCAGTTTATCCTATGGGGTTTCATTATTGAGAAGTCAAAATGCAGACTATGCCAACATCATGATCCAGAAGCTCTGAAATGTGATCTTCTGGAAGCAAAATGAATCCATATACTCAGTAGCTCTTCTGGAGGGTCTGAGAGGGAAAAAATGTTATTGATTTGAATGATTTGGGGGACATTCTAAATAGCATTTCTAACACCCCCAAGATTGCTTGAGACAATTGCATAATCAAGGCTTTAGCTTTTACAGAGTAGTGATAATCCTCTTTAACATCACGCAAAAGGAGAGAAAGCTGAGATCACTAATATAATGTAATGATGAGGGCTCAATTTAACTCATAATGCCTGCCTTTAACAGGTATTATGCAGGTTGGTAGAAATATGGAAATGCATAAGACAGTCCCTGGACTCAAAGAGTGTACAACCTATGTGGAGAAATAGATATATAAGTAATTAAATATGATTTGGAGGTGAAATAATAGATGTATACACAGAATGATATGGAAACATGTGGAAGGGTATTAAGCCCCAGATAAGGGTCTAAAGGAGCAGGAAGAATCAAAAGTATTATTCAAATTTGCTTCTGGGCAGTTTATAATTTTTACCCAAGGAGGCCACAGTAGTTTATGTGTAGCCAAAACATAAAAATGATATTTGAAAGGCTGGAGAATAAATATTATAGCAAAAATTTATAGAAGCCTTTGAATCATCAAAGCATAAAAACTGTGGGGTGTGTGTGTGTGTGTGTACACACAGGCATACTTGGTAAATGCACCTTTAGAAAATAGGTACTTTACTGTACTTTTAAAACGTAAGTTGACAAAGAATTAATTGAGTGAGAATTACAACCCTCAAATGTGTAATATATGAGATTCCTCACAGATTTAGAGATAATCAGCAATCTGCCCACACAAGCAAGAATCCACAGTAAAATCCACTCCCAGACGGTTTCAGTTATGCCTTCTTCATTTCAGAACGTTTGCCTTTTAGGAGAAAGGATAGTATGTCCTAGTCACACTGAAAGTGACTGCTTGATTGGAATTCTAGCTTTTCATTTTTAAACCCTACTTTTTAAGGGAAAGAAAAATAACACCAGATGAGCACCTACCATGTGAAAAACAGAGGTCCTTTACCTATATGACATTTGTTTAATATTTACAGCAATTTTCCAAGAAAGGTATTGTTATTCCCCAGCTCCTACACCCACCACACTATACACATTTTACAGATGAAGAATGCAGATTTGGAGAAGTTAGCCATATGCCAATGGTCCCACAGTTTTGATTTCTTCTAAACATACATACGCCAAGGACACCTGGGTGGCTCAGTCAGTTAGGCATCCAACTCTTGATTTTGGCTCAGGTCATGGTCTCACGGTTCATGAGTTCAAGCTCCACATCAGACTCTGTGCTGACAGTGTGGAGCCTGCTTTGAATATCCTCTCTCTCTCTCTCTCTCTCAATAAATAATAAACAAAAAAGTAATAAATACACAAGCAAATAAATTAACATGTGTATCCTGTTTTCTGAAGGACATAAAATGTTCTCCAGTGCAAGAAATATGTCTTCTATTTCACCTATAACTTTCTACAGTGCATCACAAAAACAATAGTCTGAGTAAATAATAGCTATGTTGGATTTCCTCAACATACCTGGCAGGTAGAAGCTGAATACAGGTTTATAGGTGCTTTACTTAGGCAAGAGAAAGCCCTAATATGTTTCATGTCTTGTATCCTAGATTTTTCGAGAAATTGCTCCAATGTCAAATATCATAGAATGGCCACCCTAAATCACCAAAATTATACCCAAAAAAATGGAGCTTCTAGTGAGAATGGCCTTGCCCATATTTTCAAGGAAATAACTCTGAAGACACTCCAAGAAAAAACAGACTCTCAACATTAAAACCAAAACCAATAGTCAAGATATCACCACAAAAATGAGGTGCCCATATTAAAAAATTGGCCCACTGATACCAAATAGAGAAGGAGTTGAGAAAGTTTGAAGATCATTTTCCCTCCTCCAACACTAACTGCTCCTAGTTTCCAATAGGAAAGATCTGTCCCAACCAGATCTTTGAAGCCTGGGTATCATCTTCTGAGGCAGCCATAGCACTTCCTTCTAAATTAGTTGTCCTTTAAAAATTGTGGTAAAATATACATACTATAAAATTTACCACTTTAACCATTTTTAAATGTACAGTTCAGTGGCATTAAGTACAATGACACTATCGTCAATCACCACCATCTATCTCCAGAATTTTCTTCATCACCCCAAACTAAAATTCTGTACCCAACAAACAATAATGGTCCATTCCCTCCTGCTCCACCCCTGCCAACACCACCATTATACCTTCTATATATGAATATGACTACTCTAGGTGCCTTCTATAACTTGAATCACACAGTATTTGTCCTTTCATAACTGGATTATTTCACATAGCATAATATCTTCAAGGCTCAACCTTGTTTTAGCATATATTAAAATTCCTTTCCTTTTTAAGGCTGAATAATATTCCATTTTATGGGTATATATATTTTGTTTATCCACTCATCCACTGGTAGACACTTGGGTTCCCCCACCTTTTGGCTATTATGTGAATAATGCTGTTGTTATAAAGGTATACAAGTTAGTGGTCATTTTATATACATAATTGAAGGCTATAACTCCTAAATAGAAACTAGGAAGATGAAAACAGATGAATGTAGAGTGGAGAAGGTAGCATTAGCATATTAAATTCTGGGACATAAAAGTACCTCAAGTGAAACATCAGGGACATGATAGAGAAAAGGACAAAACAAGTGGAAGTACACCTAAGTAGCTACTGGGTCAAGCAGAGAAGGAAAGAGAGAATCCCAAGTCAACCCAGGTGAAGTACATAGAGAAAACAGTGATAACACCAGATTTGGGAGTAGGGGCAGTGTAAACACAACCACCTTAAGAAGGAGATGTGATCAGCATCAAAATGGACAGAATGTGGGGCCAAGTTCTGACCTCTCTATAGACAAATACTGACTTTATTTAGATTTCTTTTTGAGGTTGAGAAAAAAGAAAAGTAACGAATAAGATTTATGAAAACTCACTACAGAACAAGGGAAAGCCAGTCTGTAAACATTGGAAGGAGTGTTTCCTCAATCAAATATAGACATCAAAGCAAGCTACATAGATCATGAAAAACCAGTCAAATATAACAACCCCAACGGAAACTAATAAAACTCCAATAACTGACCCCAGAATAATGGAAATATATTAATTACCTGACAAAGAATTCACAATAATAATCTTAAAAGAAGCTCAATAAAATGAAAGAGGGCAAAGGTAAACAATTAAATGAAATCAGAATAACAATTCATGAACAAAATGAGAAGTTTAATCAGAAACCATTAAAAAAGACGCAAATAGATCCTAGAATACAACAACAAAACTGAAAAATTCAACTGAGAGTTTCAATAGCAGACTTGGCAAAGCAAAAGAAAGAATCAGCAAATCCAAAAACAAGTATTTAAAATTATCAATTTAGAGGAATGAAAAGAATGAAAAAGAAAGAAGAAAGCCTATGTAAATTATGAGACACGATTGGGAGAACTAACATGTGAATCATGAGAGCCCCACAAGGAGAAGAGAGAGAAAGGGGGGAAGAAAGCTTATTTAAATAATTAATAGCTGAAAACTTCCCAAATCTAGGGAGAAGAGAGAGATGGACATCCATGCACAAGAAGCTCAAAGGACCTCAAACAAGATAAACCCCAAAAAGATTACTAAAGGACACATTATACTCAAAATGTTAAAATCAGAGATGAAAAAGGATTTGGAAATCAGCAAGAGAAAGATAATCATACACAAAGGAATTCCTAAAGGGCTATCACTAGATTTCTCAATAGAAAAGTTACAGGCCAGGAGGGAATGGGATGACACATTCAAAGTATTGAAAGAAAAACAAAAACTGCCATTCAATAATACTATACCCAGCACAACTATCCTTCAGAAATGAAGGCCAGGTAAAGACATTCTTAGACAAAAGCTAGGGGAGTTCATCACCACTACACAAGCCTTATAAGAAATGCTAAAGGGAGTTCTTCAAGTTGAAATTAAAGGATGCTAAGCACAACATAAAAACATATAAAAGTATAAAACTAACTGGCAAAAGTAAATATGTAGTCAAATTCAGAATATTCTAATATTGTAATGGTACTGTGTAAATCACATTTACCTCCAGTATAAAAGTCAAAAAGCAATGGTATTCAAAATAACCACAGCTACAATAATTTGTTATTGAATGCACAATATAAAAAGATAAAGTGTGACCTCAATAGCATAAAAGAGAGGAAAAGGAGAAGTAAAAGAACAGAGCTATCATCTGTAACTGAAGGTAAGTTGTTTTCAGCTTAAAATAGGCTGTTATATTTGTAAGATATTTTATGTAAGTCTTATGTAAAAAGAAAAAGAAATTTCTAGTAGTACACATAAGATAAAGAGATAGGGACACCTGGGTGACTCAGTCAGTTAAGCGTCCAACTCTTGATTTCAGCTCAGGTCATGATCTCAGGGTTCATGAGATTGAGCCCTTTGGTGGGCTCTGCACTGACAGCATGGAGTGTGCCTGAGATTCTCTCTCTCTCTCTCTCTCTCTCTCTCTCTCTCTCTCTGCCCCTCCTTTGCTCTTGCACAAGCATGCGCTTTCTCTCATTCAAAATAAATAAACATTTTTTTAAAGATCAAGAGATAGCAATTTAAGGACACCACTACCAAAAATAAATCACAAAGGAAAACAGCAAAAGCAGAGGAAAGCAATATGAAAGAGAAGAACAGACTCTCCACAACTAATCATAAGGAAGAGACCACATCACAACCATTAGGAAGGATGGAAATAAAACTGATTGAGGAAGGGAGGAATACCACAGAGAAGGGAGAGTAGCAGACCCCATACCAGGCACTCCAGGCACAGGAGACCTGCACTGGGAAGACAAGTCCACATAATACTTAGCTTTGAAAATCAGAGGGGCTTATTACCTTCACAAGCTTTTATAATCAGTGGCACTTAATACATGGAACTTTAAAAATCAGTAGGTTTGGGTCACCTGAGTGGCTCAGTTGGTTAAGCATCTGACTTTGGCTCAGGTCATGATCTTACAGTCCATGAGTTCAAGCCCACATCAGGCTCTGCGACAACAGCTCAGAGCCTGGAGCCTGCTTCGGATTCTGTGTCTCCCTCTCTCTCTGCCCCTCCCCCACTCACACTCTGCGCCTCTCTCTCTCTCTGTCTCTCTCTCTCTCTCTGTCTCAAAAATAAAATAAAAACATCCAAAAAAATCAGCAGGTTTGGCACTGGGAGACTCAGGGAAATAGGAAACTTAGTCTCAATCCTTAAAGAAATAGCACAACAAACAATCCCACTGATATAGAGCATAAAGCAGCAGTTTGAAAAACACATGTGATATACAGGAAGGAGATTTACTTACTTATCTCCGAACATGCATAGAAGGGACAAGGATCTTTAGAAGACTTCTCCAAGAACAAAACAGTTGATGGGCACCATGTCTCTCCCCTACTGCCAAGCCTAGACACATGGACATCTGCAGAAACCAGCAGGAACACTCTCCACCTAGCTTGCTAACAGTGCACCCCTGTGCTCTCCTGTGGATCAACCCACACCACTTGGTAAAAACAGCAGTGCCATAAGCATGGCATTGTGCATGCATCCCCAACAGTGGCCAGCACCACTCCAAAGTGACTACTTCCCTGTGTAGAGAGGAAGATAACCACACACACCAGTCCAACTGAAGCTCCCGTAGTGGGCTGGGGGCAGACATCTGGTCTGACTATAGGCCATGCCTACAAAAGAAAGCTCCTCAAGAGACAACATGGGGAGAGCATCCTATAGATCAGTGCTACCACACTTCTGGCAAACATCTGGTCTAACACAACTCAAGCCCAAGGCAACCCCAGTATGGCAACTAACAACACAGGGACCAAACCCTGCCCACAAAAGGCAAAGAAAGCCATTGCAGATAACTGGACTAAAGGCAAATGTGGCTCAGACAAAACAGCAGGGTGTACACAACATACATAGGAGACACCTCTGAAGTGCCAAGTTCTCGTGAACAGGGGACATTGCACTGCAGGGCACTACAGGACCTCTTCTTCATAAAGCTACTACCTTTAAGAGTAGAAGATGTAGCTGACTTTCCTAGCACACAGAAACAGACACAGAGAGTGAGACAAAATGAAGAGACAGAAGAATAGGTCTCAAATGAAAGAATAGGACAAAATCACAGCAAGAGAGCTAAACAACATGGAGACAAGTAATATGCCTGGTAGAGATTTTAAACTAATGTTCATGAAGATATTCACTGGACTTGAGATAAGAGTAGAAGACCTCAGTGAAACCTGCAACAAAGAGAAAATATAAAAAAGAACCAATGATAGAGAACAACTCAATTACTAAAATTAAAAATACACTAGAGGAATAAATAGTAGACTCAAGGAAGCAGAGCAGATCAGTAAGCTGGAAGATAGAATAATGGAAAATAATTAAGCTGAACAAGAAAAAGAAGGAGTGTCTGGGTGGCTCAGTCAGCTGAGTATCTGACTCTTCATTTCAGCTCAGGTCATGATCCTAGGGTTGAGGGATCAAGCCTCACATCAGACTCTACACTTTTCATAGAGCCTGTTTAAGATTCTTTCTCACTCTCCCTTTGCCCCTGTCCCCAGCTCACATTCAATCTCTCTCTCTCTCTCTCTCAAGAAAAAAAAAAAAAAAGAATAATAAGAAATGATAATAGATTAAGAGAACTCAGCAACACCATCTAGCATAATAACATTCTCGTTAAAGGGATCCCAGAAGGAAAAGACATGAAAAAGGAGGCAGAAAATTTATTTGAAGAAATAATAGCTGAAAACTTCCCAAATCTGGGAAGGAAACAGAAATCCAGATCCATGAGGCACAGAGATCCCCCAACAAAATCAACCCAAGAAGGTCCACACAAAGACACACAACTAAAATGGCAAAAAGTAGTGGTAAACAACAATAGCCAAAGTATGGAAAGAGCCCAAATGTCCATCAATGGATGAATGGATAAAGAAGATGTGGTGTGTATACACACACACACACACACACACACACACACACACACACACACACACAATGGGGTATTATTCGGCAATCAAAAAGAATGAAATCTTACCATTTGCAACTACGTGGATGGAACTAGAGGGTATTATGCTAAGTGAAATTAGTCAGTCAGAGAAAGACAAAAATCATATGACCTAACTCATATGAGGACTTTAAGAGACAAAACAGATGAACATAAGGGAAAGGAAACAAAAATAATATAAAACAGGGAGGGGGACAAAACAGAAGAAACTCATAAACATGGAGAACAAACTGAGGGTTATGGGAGGGATTGTGGGAGGGGAGATGGGCTAAATGGATAAGGGGCACTAAGGAATCTACTCCTGAAATCATTGTTGCACTATCTGCTAACTAATTTGGATGTAAATTTAAAAAACATTAAAAAAATAAGTTAATAAAAAAAAAGTAGTGGTAAAGAGAAAAATTTTAAAGCAGCAAAAGAAAACAGTTACATGCAAGGGAAACTCCATAAGGCTATGAGTTGATTTTTCAGCAGAAATTTTTCAGGCTACAAGGGAGTGGCATGATATAGTCAAAATGCTGAAAGGAAAAAACAAAAACAAAAACCTGCAACCAAGAATACTCTATCCACCAAGGCTATCATTCAGAATAGAAGGAGAAATAAAGAGTTGCCCAGACAAATAAAAGTTAAAGGAATTCATAATCCCTAAACCAGCCTTACAAGAAATGTTAAAGGGGATTCTTTGCATGGAAAGGAAAGACCGTAAGCAAGAGTAAGAAAAGTAGGAAAGGGAAAAGTTTTATAGATACGTTTAAACACAATAAAAGTAGTAGATTAATCACTCATAAAACCAGTATGGAGGTTAAAGCACAAAAGCAGTAAAATCAAGTTTATCTATAAAAATTAGTCAAGGAATTCACAAAATAAAAGTATGGCACCATATACCTAAAATGTGGGGAGGGACAAAAATTTAATGCTTTTAGAATGAGTCCAAACTTAACTGACCATCAACTTCATACAGACTGCTATGCCTAAGATGTTTTGTATAAACCTAATGGTAACTGTAAATTATAAACCAGTAATAGGCAAAAAAATAAAGAGAAAGGAATCCAAGCATATCACTAAAGAAAGCCATCAAACCACAAGAGGAGAGAGCAAGAGAAGAAAGGAACAGAGAAGAACAATAAAAAACAACCATAAAACAAGTAACAAAATGTCAATGAGTACATACCTATCAATAATTAATTTGAATGTAAATGGACTAAATGCTCAAATCAAAAGATGTAGGGTGATGGAATGGATAAGAAAAAGCAAGACCCATCTATATACTACCCCCAAGAGACTCATTTCAGACCTAAAGACACATACAGATTGAAAGTGAATGGATGGAAAAATATTTATCATGCAAATGGAAGTAAAAGAAAGGTGAGATAACAATACCTACATTGGACAAAATAGACTTTGAAACAAAAACTCTAACAAGAGACAAGGCATCTAAATTTAAAAGGAAAAAGTAAAATTGTCTCTGTGCAGATGACATGATCTTATAGATAAGAAACCCTAAAGACTCCACACAGAAACAGAATAAATAAATTTAGTAAAGCTGCAGGATACAAAATCAACATATAAAAAGTAGTTGCATTTGTATATACTTACAGTAAATAAAACAATCTCATTTACAATACCATCAAAAAGAATAAAATGCCTAGGAATAAATTTAATCAAGAGGTGAAACATCTGCATATTGAAAACTATAAGACACTAATTAAAATAACTGAAGAAGACATAAATAATTGAAAAGGTATCCCCATATTCTTGAAATGGAAGACTTCATATAGTAAAAATGTCCACATTACCCAAAGCAATCTACAGATTCAATGCAATTTCTATCAAAATTCCAAGGGCATTTTTCACAGAATTTTTTTTAAAAACTATAAAATTTGTATGGAACTAGAAAAGACCCTGAAGAGCCAAAGTAATCAGGAGAAAATAGAACAAAAGCTGGAGGCATCACACTTAACTGATTTCATTATTCAAAACAGTATGGTACAGGCATAAAAACTAACACAGAGACCAATGGAACAGAATTGAGGACCCAGAAATAAAGCTACATATACATGGTAAACTTAATCTATGACAAAGGTGCCAAGAATACACAATACGGAAAGGACAGTCTGTTCAATAAATGGTGCTGGGAAAACTGGACATCCAAACACAAAACAATGAAATCGGACCCTTATTTTACACCATATACAAAAATCAGCTCAAAGTGGATTAAAGACTTAAACATAGGCCTGAAACCGTAAAACCCCTAGAGGAAAACCTAGGGAAAAATGTCCTTGACATTGGTGATTTTTTTTACTATGACACCAAAAGCACAAGCAACAAAAAAAAAAAAAAAAAAAAAGTGGTACCTCAGCAAACTAAAAGTTTCTACACAGCACAGGAAACAATGAGCAAAATAAAAATGCAACTTAGAAATGGAAGAAAATATTTGCAAACCAGATAACTGATAAAGGTTTAATATCCAAAATATATTTCAAAACTTTCACAACTCACTACCAAAAAAAACCCACAAAGACCAAATAACTCAGTTTTTTAAAATGGGCCAAAGACCTGAACAGACATTTTTCCAAATAAGAAATGCAGATGGCCAAGAGGTACATGAACAGGTGCTCAAGATCACTAATCATCAGGGAGGAACAAATCAAAACCACATGAGATATCACCTCACACCTATTAAAATAGCTATTATCAAAAAGACAAGAGATAGCAAGTATTGCCAAGTGTGTGAAGAAAGGGGAATCCTTTTACATTGTGGGTGTAAACGTAAATTGGTACAGCCATTATGGAAAACAGTATGAAAGTTCCTCAAAAAATTAAACATAGAGCTACCATATGATCTGCCATCCCACTACTGAGTATATATCCGAAGGAAATGAAATCAGTATCTCAAAATGTATCTGTACACCTATGCTCATTGCAGCATTATTCACAATAGCCAGATTTGAAACTGCCTAAGTGTCCACTGACAACAGATGAATGGATAAATGTGAAACATACACACACACAGCAATATTATATGATCTCACTTATATGTGGAATGTAAAAAAAGTCAAATGCATAGAACCAGAGAGTAGGACTGTAATTACTAGGGGCTGAGAAGTGGAGAGGTAGGGAGAAAGGTTTGGGAGAGGCTGGTCAAAGAGTACAAAGATTAAGAAGTTCTAGGGACATAACGTACAACATGGTGACTGTATTGTATACTTGAAATTTGCTAAAAGAGTGAATCTTAAGTATTCTCTACATACGCACATACACACAAAAGGTAACTATGGGAGGTGACATACGTGTTAATTAGCTTGACACATTTCACATCATTTCACAATGTATACATCAATCTATAATGTTGTTATGCACCTTAAATATATACAATTTATTGTATATATTACAATTATTTGTAATTATTTGCCAATTCTATCTCAATAAAGCTGAGGCGGAGGGTGGGGGGGGGGCGGGGGGAAGAAGAGAGAAGTTAAGAGAAGACTGCTCCAAGAGGGCCACATACATTCAACAGAAACTACAGAAAGGAAACCAAAAATATTCAAGGAATAAATTAATCACAGAAATAAAAAAAAATTCCCCAAACTGATGAAACACTTAAGCCCTCACAACCTTCCTCATATTTAAGAATATTAAATCTAGGGGCGCCTGGGTGGCGCAGTCGGTTAAGCGTCCGACTTCAGCCAGGTCACGATCTCGCGGTCCGTGAGTTCGAGCCCCGCGTCAGGCTCTGGGCTGATGGCTCAGAGCCTGGAGCCTGTTTCCGATTCTGTGTCTCCCTCTCTCTGCCCCTCCCCCGTTCATGCTCTGTCTCTCTCTGTCCCAAAAAAAATAAATAAACGTTGGAAAAAAAAAAAAAAAAAAAAAGAATATTAAATCTAAATGCAAGATCTAGAATGAGGGAAAACAGTTTACCTGCAATAGATAGACTTTTTTTGAGAGAGCAAAAGAGAGGGAGAGAGAGGGCGGTGTGCACGCATGAGCAAGGGAAGGGCAGAGAGAGGAGGACAGAAGATCCCAAGCCCAAGTGGTCTCTGCACTGACAGCAGTGAGCCCAATGCGGGGTTCAAACTCACGAACCATGGGATCATGACCTGAGTAGAAGTTGGATGCTCAACTGACTAAGCCACCCAAGTGCCCCTAGATAGATTTTTTTTTTATTTAAAATATCTTACAGCTATTTTGGATACTAGAAAATAATAAAACAATGCTTTCAAAGTTCAGAAGGAAAAATGATTTTGAATGTAGCATTCTGTACTGAGCCAAACCATCAATCAAGTTCAAGGGCAAAGTAAAAGACATTTTTCAGACATGCTTTAACTTAGAAAGTTTAACTTCTATAAACACTTTCAGAAAAATTTCTTGAGCGTATACTCCACTAAGACAAAGTATGGAAAAAAAATAAATAAAAGGTAAGATATACGATCCTAGAAAACAGTACAATCAACTTAAAATACAATGCAAAGTAATCTCAGGCTGACATCTGTGCAGCAGGCAGGCCTAGAAAAACATCAGAAAATTCAACAAGTGGTTTGCTTAAAAAGCTGAATGAGTTTAGATATATGGTAAAGAAAGCATATGTTCCTCCAGTCAACAGGAAAAAAATGAAGGCAATTATAAACTTGCAGTAAAGCAAATATGTGTTCCTAGAAAGTTGTATTCCAAATGTGAAGCAAACCAAGGCATAATTTTTCAAGGAATCCTTGCAATTTGGAGTATCTTCCTTTGGCCCAAGTTTGGTGATACATTACATATCCTTTCCTAAAGGTGTAATAATATTAAGTGGTCTCACAGTAAACATTACAAATACTATTGAACCTTGATATTTTATTTAATTAAAATGTAATATAAACACTACAAAACCTTATCAATAAAAATGTATCAGTATGGTTGATCAGCTGGGAGGTGGGTGAAAGAAATACAGTAGGAAGTGTTGAGGCACTAAATTTCTCATACAGATTAGAAATTAGAAAATTAATTTTAAAAATTGGGGGGAAAGATCAGATTAAAAGGGTTTTAGAAGTGAATTTCATCTTCATTTGTTTTTACTAAAGTGTCAATAAATACAATATAAAGTTTATAAATCAATGAATTGAGGTACAGATCTCTCTTGCGTCACAATGGGGTTACATCTCAATAAACCCTCATAAAATGAAAATATCATAAGTCAAAAATGCATGTAACACACCTAGCTTACCAAATATCATAGTTTAGCCTATCTTAAACATGCTCAGAATACTTACATTAGCCTACAGTTGGGCAAAACATCTAACAAATCCTTTTTTATAATAAAGTGTTGAAAACCTCATATAGTTTATTAAATACTATACTGAAAGGGAAAAAACAAAACAGCTGTGTGGTACAGAATGATTGTAAGTCTATCAATTGTTTATGCTCATGATGGCAGACTGGGAACTGTGACTCACTATTGCTGTCCAACATCACAAGAGAGTCTCTTAGTGCATCTATCACTAGCCCAGCAAAAGGTAACAATTCAAAATTCCAAGTATAGTTTCTACTGTATACATATCACTTTCATACCATGACAAAGTAAAAGAATCCTAAGTCAAGCCACATAAGTTTGGGACCATCTATATAGACTTATTATTTAGAATTAGGCTTTCTTAATAGTAACAGAACTGGGCTGGGGGAATTTTATTATTCATGCTATACCATTCTGTACTAATATTTTAATTTCCATATACATCTGCTACAATAGAAATAACATAACAGGGAATATGAGTTCACCACCATCCTGGCCCAAGGGACAATTTCCCACTGGTTCTGTCCAAACCCCACTTAGTCCCCATCTTTTTTGTTTTAATGTTTATTTATTTATCTTGAGAGAGAGTATGAGCAGGGGAGGGGCAGAGAGAGAGGGAGGGACAGAATTCCAAGCAGACTCCACGCTGTCAACACAGAGCCCAACACAGGGCTTGAGAACCCCTTGAGAATCCCACGAACCATGACCTGAGTCAAAATCAAGATCTGGACACTCAGCTAACTTAGCCACCCAGGCACCCCATGCCACTTATTCCCCATCTTGATCAAGAGTTAAGGCATTCTCTTTATACCACCATCTCTACCCCACAAGGATTGCAATTTCCTTAGTCTCTATCACCAAAGGCACACAACGGCTCATGACCAGCAGCAAGT